>NC_090198.1:18699619-19299619 GCF_033026475.1 Channa argus
TTCAAGTCGGTTTCCCTACTAACTGACTGCAGACGTATGCACAACTTATGCGCAACTTTTATTTCACCCTCATCAATTTAATTCAGTGAATTATGATAGATAGCATGAGCATGTAACCACAATGATCAGCACCGGGTAAAAACTGGAAACCAATAACTAAAAGTTTTATCCTATACTGAGCTACCAATAGTAGAATCACGCATAATTGCACGGTGTTATTATTAGCACAGGCAAGGCTTGCACATCATAAGCGACTTATGGAAGAGAAGTAACGCTAGATGATAGAACATTGTGTTTTGTTTAGAGTCGGAGACAGCAAGTTTGGTTGACTAATTTTTTTTATGCAGAAATATACCCTGATGTAACCTTTTTTCAAAGTGACATTAATGACGAGCAACAGTTGACACAAGTCTGAAGTTTCTTTCTCTCCTAACGCTGTCACAATGGGTGCCTCCATTGTTGGCTGTATACCTCATTCTAGCTTTCCCTCACATTCAGCCATGATGTAAAGACAAATCCCTTTGATACATTATTGCCTCTGCCTGACTTTCTTGATTAGATCAGATTAGACTTTTTTCAGATGTTATAGAAAGGTTTCAGATCGTCACTCTTTGGTCTCTGAAAACTTTACTCGCCTTAGAAAGCTTACATACAGTATGTGACCATTTCATCACCATAACTTTTCACTCATGTGTTTCAATGCAAATGTATTTGCAATTTATTGCATCAGACCAGGATAGAACGGGCCTTTTGGTTACCTGTGTACTAATTCGAGTAATAGATCAAGAGTAGTTCCCTTTGCTTTTGCCTCACCTACTGATGATGAACAACTAGCATGCAGTTGGTACTTATATATACATTTTAATGAAGCTCATAACAGGGCTCCTGCCCCACCTACTCTATAAACAGAATGATTTGGGCCAGAGTCTTGTGAAAAGTGTATGTTAAATTAAATTTTTACTCAAACATGAGTCTCATTACTTAGCTGTCTTAGCAACAGCCTTCCCTTTCACCATGGCACTGATCGTTTCTCCCCATTCCTATCAGCGTTTCTCATTTTCTCATGTCACACACAATCTTATCTAGGAATGCTAAGCTACTTGCCTCTATTATAATTTTCCAAGTGGAAAGCAGTTTTGAATAGAACCTGAGATATAATAAACATCTGCATCATTGTAAAAAGCGTAATTTTTTTTAGCAGATGAGGAACTTAATACCTGTTTTCATAAATAGCACAGTAATACAATAAAATTAGTTTAAACTACATTTTAAATATAAATGTGTTAATGTTTCTGAGGCCTGCAAATTGGGAGTTAAAGTTGGTAGTGTGATATATCAGATTTGAACTTAAACATACCATTAATACAATTTGTATTTTTTTGTACTTGTTTTAAAAGCATAAAATCATATTGCCAGACTTGTCACTGCTCTGCATTGTAAACATTACATGCCCCCAGTTTATGGTCTGTGCATCTGTCTGACGTGGGCCACACACATACACACAAAGCAAAGAGGCTACAGAGAACAGGAAAGACAAGGGAAACATGCACTACACCTTTCTGCAGGGTTGTGTGGAGGTGTGACAATGTTTGATTGTGTTTTACTACGCCAATTCTAAAAATGTTGGGAGGATATGTAAACGTAAATAAAAACAGAAAGCAAAAATTTGCTAATCTCATCAATCCATGTTTTATTCACAATAGAACATTAACAACATATAAGATCATTAGGTCGTTTTAAATTTGATGGGAGCAACACCTCTCAATAAAGTTGAAACAGGGTGATGTCCACCATTGTGTAGCATCCCCTCTTCTTTTAACAATTGTCTCAAAACATCTGGGAAGTGAGGAGACCAGTTGCTGGAATTTTGTCCCATTCTTATCTGAAGAAGGATTCTAGCTGCTCAACAGTCCTGGGCCTTTGTTGGCGGGATTCTTCGTTTTTTGATGCTCCAAATGTTTTCTATTAGTGAAAGGTCTGGAGTGCAGGCAGGCCAGTTCAGCCCCTGGAGTGTTCTCCTGTGAAGCTATGCTGTTGTGATGGATGCAGTATGAGGTTTAGCATTGTCTAGCTGATATATGCAAGACCTTCCCTGAAGGAGACGTCTGGATGGGAGCATATGTTGCTCTTAAACCTCTATGTACTTTTCAGCATTGAAGTTGCCTATCCAGATGTGCTGCCCGCGCCATAGGCACCATGATATTATATACTGTAAATAGTGAGATCTTTAAAGTCGTCTGTTTTACATTGAGAAATGTTTTTCTGAAATTGTTCCCCAATATTTTGCCGCACTCTGTCGCAAATTGGTGAACCTTTCCCATCTTTACCTTCGAGAGGCTCTGCCTCTCTGAAATGCTATTTTATACCTGGTCATGTTACTGACCTGTTGCCAATTAACCTAATTAGTTTGTCACATGTCCATTTGTTTTTGATTTGTTGCACTTACTTTCCTAGCCTTATGTTGCCCCTTATGTAGCCCTGCTCTTGCTCTCACCGAGCTGGGGAGGAGGGCCGATTAAATGGTGCCTTTCATGACCGCAGCGACCAAATCATATGGCCCTTAGTAATTCCACAGTGCCATCACCAGGCTAATGCGGGTTCTAATGGAAAAAGGGGAAATTTGGGCACATCAACAAGAATGGCTCTTGGATGCCTTCGCTCGTACCTGCCAGACATTACAAAGCAGTGGATCGGTTTTGAACAACACACTACTAGATTTCAACCTGGTGTAGACATGATGAGGGGTCTCATTGCCATAGTGACCGCCATTCTTGTATTATTGTAGGGAAACATTGTAATAATATATAATAAATAATATTTTTATTTCAAAATAAAGGTTAAAGTTTAAGCAATTGTGGCTCAGCTGGTAGAAAGGGTTATTATCCTTTAATATCAGGGTCAAAAAAAGTATAATTCCTGTGTTATTCCTGTGACTAAGGGATTTCAGCTTTAAATGAATTACTGAATTTATCCTTGGATGTGAGCTTTTGCAATAAAAATTTTAAATAACTAAATGATTCAAAGTTGTATCTGTATTTCTTTACTGATAGAGAAAGCAGAAAACTACACTGTTATGGTGAAGTACTAATACTGATCATGACTCCTGATAAAACAAGAGAAATGAGATGAACAGCGGAAAAAAATAACATTAATTCAATTAATGTGTATTAAATGTGTATCTGACACAATGATATAACATCTGTAGTCTCACTTTACAACGTATATTGAACAACAGTTGTCAACCGAGTCTAGTGTTGTCAAATTATATATAGTATATTTTCCCCTGTTCTGTACAGACTGCAACCTAATCTAGCCATTTTGCTAAATAATTTAAAGTTAAAATATCTAAAAGTTGAGAACAGGCAATTACTCAGTGGAATCCTAATTGAAGTTAACAACTTTCAGCTCCAACCTAAAAATGAAAACAAATTGATTTTAATTCATTATCAAAGACGTTTGTGCCAAAGATGCTCAAGGCAGGCCAGCATACGAAAGTAACTGATTGAGTTTTTACCTTTCCCAGAGATGCTGTTTAATATAGCACAAATATATATTTCACTTTATTTGATTGTATATTTACATTAGCATCCTACTGGGATATGATATAATACTTAATATGAATATTTAAACTTAAAAATTAAAACTGATTAGCTAATGATTAGGTGTCACTCAGTTGTGAGAGCTTTTAGAATTGCAGTGTCACCCATGCCAATTATTACGGAGCAGTTGGGGTGATGATGGCCAAGTGGAATAACATGTGAATTATTTCAAATAGCTTAAAACACAAAATTGGCATTAGAGGAATTTATTTATATTTATATTCTACATACATGGCAATGGAGCTATGCTACTTTCAGAAACACCTCTCTGTAAATCATAGCACAGTTCAACAGCATCTTCCACTGTGATTATTTACCTGAATCAGCTCCTCTAAAACAATTTCCAAAAGAATTAAACATTATCACCTTCAAAAAGTGAGGGTTTGTAATATGACTGTTGGATTAGGCTGACTTAGTTTTAGGCTAAGGTGTACCTAATAACTAAAAATTAATTAATTTCTGTAGGTATGTCCTGATTCCATCATGGAATATTAGGTCCAATACTGCCCTTGTGTACTTGTACTCGTACTCCTAAAACTTCTTAGATAGTGCACCTTTTACCACAATAATCTGCAATTTAATAGAATACACCCAATTGTATCACTGAGCTGATGTCCACATATCATTTTACATGTTTGCACACTTAAATTTTCAGTTGCATGTGTGAGTAAAATAGTCACTGTAGGCTGCAGATGTGTCTATAGACATTTTATTTAATTGGCAGGATTTATGGCAATAATTGTTTGACAATGCCGGCTTTATAATTCTCAAACGGTTTTAAAAAAAAAAAAAAAAAGGTGGCCAAATATAATTGGGTGTGTGTCAATACACTTGGGCGGGAAGTACTGTTGGGAAGTACTGCATTTTTGCAGTCGGCAGCGACAATCAGCCGCCAGGTAAAACAAACGGCTAGTGCCTACCATACAATGACCTTTACAAACAAGTGAAGCAGAGACACCCAAATGATTTTTCAAAATCACTTGGTAAAAGCTGTGGAAACAGAGGGTCAGTGCAGCCACAGAGCTGTGAGAAGGAGTCATATTGGAATGTTTTCTCAAACATACACACACACATTAACACTGGTGAAGACCGTTATCATTTTATGTGTGAATGAGAAAGTAAACAAATCTAGATTTTAGCTGAAAGGCATCACTATAACATTAGGTGGCACTACTTTTTAACTATATTGTCATTATTTAATATTGCTGTAAATGTGTGTGGGAACTTTCTGGATATTAACTGCCAGATTTGCAGAGATTATTGAAATGTACCTACTTCCAGATTTGCAGAGATTATTGAAATTTACCTACAGTCCTACACTGAAATTCAGATCCTGTGGTTGATAAATAAATTAGTATTTATTTTAGTATGACCAGTATGTTTAAGCAATTTTTTAAAAATATTAAAGCTCTAGTACATAAAAAGCAGCAAATGATCCCACGTAATGTTTAGCTCTTCATTTAGCTTAAAGAAATGATCTCTTCCCAGAATGATTCCTAAAATAAGTTTGAGGTCTAGATGCATACTATACATGGAGCATACTGTGTATGGTCATGTGTATAATGGGGCCTGTACACTTTCACCATACAGTTCACACTGAGCACTTTGTAACTTGAAAACAGTGCAGGTCTCACTTTAAATAATCTCTTCAATTAGATCTATTTAATAACATAGGTACATAATTGAAAACAGTACAGTTTGTAACCTAAGTTACCAGCTTTTGTGCCAGTCGGAGCACTGCCTGGAAAATCAAATTAAATTTGATGTGTTTTCCTCTTGTGAAATAACTACCTTTATGGATTACTGTATATTGAGGCACCACATTTAAAATAAACATCCCACTGCTCAAGGAGCATACTTCAATTAGCAGTCTGGGTTTTATCATCTACTCACATGGCTTTTCCTATCATTACAATTGTGACGACACACACTTCTTCTTGTCCTTTCCACTGGATTACTCCACTGTCTCATCCGGCATCTCGGTCTGTCTCTCTGACATCTCTGCTCGGATGAGAGAAAGACATCTTCAGCTCAGCCTCTCTGAGACAGAAGTTCCACCCAGGCCTTCAATGCAACACAACATCAGCCTTAACTTAGATAGTCCCCACTAAGTCTGCCAGGCATGCAGATTTGCCCTCTTAATCACAAAGATCAGATCCTACCTTTCTGAATATGCAAACTCATTGTGCAGACATGGCATATCTCATTTTGACTACTGCAATGGCCTGCTGATGGGGCAGCTAGCATGCACATCAGACCCCTCTAGATGATCCTAAATGATGTAGCAGGTCTCTCTTTTGATCATCCAAAAAGAATGCGTGTCACACAACTCTTCAGAACTCTGCACTGGCTTTCTGTTTCTCTCTGCATTAGGTTCAATGTTCGGACTCTTTCCTATAGAGTGATCAACTTAAAAGGGCCTGCCTACCTGAAATCCCTCATCCAGGTCTACAATCCCTCCTGTCCATTGCGCTCTGCCGTGATACAAGAGATCCCAAGAAAAACTCAGCCCAGTGATCCCACAATGGTGGAATGAGCAAAAATAAAAATAAACAAAAAACAAAAAAAAAAACAATTGAAAGCTCTTCTGCAACTTCCTATGTAATTAAATGTTGATAAGCAAAACAGAAAAAAATCTATTTTGCACTTTTATCTCATGAAACAGAACAATTTCCTTTCATATCGCTTTGCTTTAATGTTTTCTCCTTGACTTAAATTTTTTGCCTGCCCTAGTACCTCACTTTTAAATGGCTAAATGTAAACCTATCTGGATCATCACCAGTGCAGCTTTGTTTGTGGAAAACAATGCAAATCACCTGTCACTCGCTTCCATTTAGGGAATTACAAGTTTGCATGTAAGCTAAATGAAACTCAACCAAAAAAAGCATCTGCCATCTGTTCGTTATGTATATTTAATGCTGCGAAAAGGACATTTGTCACGAATGTTTATCAGACCAACAGTGCAACAGTATCCAAATACTCTCATAGACACACATCTATCTGCAACCCCACACTCATTTTCAAGAAATTAAATTCAGATAACAGCTTCCCATTTTATGTTGTCACCTTGAGAATTTCTGTAGATTTGATGCTGGGAGGCATGGAGCTTGTTGATTAGAATTGTACAGCCAGTGCATGCTAATATTCAGACATGCTCCTCAGTTTCAGTCAGGAGGGGGTGCAGTTGCTCAAATTCTCAATTATGCTGCCTCTATTTTCTGCATAACTATTTTTTTTTTTTTTTTTTGCCTAAACCAACAATACATTTGTTCCCATGTGTTCTACTTAAATAATTCAGAGTTAAAATGTCCCTCTTCTTTGGGAGTTTTGGCCACCTTTGGTATTCTTGGATGGAAACCTTTAAACACGAGTGTTGGTTTGTTTTTCTTTTTTTTTTCTTTTTTTTTTTTATTAACAAAACTGTTTTAAATTACCATTCTGTTTCATTGTATCTCAGAGTTGGAGTTTGTTTCTAAAGGCAACAGTGTATTGCCTGTGTTATGCTTTGCATCATAATGATGCATGCACACACATGCACACACACCCAAAGGAAGTCTTCAGTAAGTCTTCAGTTTATTTAAATGAAGGCCACTATTTTCTAAGTTGAATTTCTTTCAACCTCTTAACAGCATCCTACCCCAAAATGTTTAAGTAGATGCTTAAGAAAGATGATGATAAGAAGGACTGATATACGGCATACAAATACATAGTAGATGAAGAAAACATTCATCCACCTTGGATGTTTTTACCTTTTTATTTTATTTAATAAATTCCCTCATGGTTGATTCATGGTTTGAGTTTTCTTGACAAAAAATACTAAAAAGACATGTAAAAATAGATCTTTTAAAATGTAATCCAAATTCATTAAAAATATAAAACACACATGTAAATCATCACTAGTGCAATCAACTGGTTTTTCAAAGTCACACACTTAGTTAAAAAGAGATCACCTGAGTGCAGGTAACCTATTTAAAGGATTGTAGCATAAATAGACATGTATCTGGAAGGTCAAGGTACTTGTATCAGTATCTTCGCTGATTCTACACCATGAAGACAAAAAAATGCTCCAGTCAACTCAGTGAAAAGATTATTCTTACTCATTGCATATCTTGCACACATTTATTTAATAGCTTTTTTTTTTTACTATGCATGTATTCATCATTATTAGGTTCGTAAACCTACATCTAAAACATTACATCTAAAATTTAAATATATCCTTAAAAATCTGTATTGTTCAGACTAGTTATTTATCATCATAAATAACTATAACTTTTATTGTATTTCAATTTGTGATTTTCCTCTGTCTGTAGTAGTGTATGTAAATGTAGTAATTCTTATCAACATAGGAGCTTGGGTTTACTTCTGCCACCTTTCTCCCCAGCACTAAGTGCTGAATTTTACATGTATTTTTCTGTCATAAAGCTTCTACTGTGATAAGTATTAAACTGTTGTCAGCTCTCTTACATTGTTGTGATATTGATTCAATGTTTGTTATTTCAGTTGGGTGCAGAGCTTTGGGCATGAGGGTCTTGGACTGCTGCTGGATATTCTGGAGAGGCTATTGTTCAAGAAACAGTAAGTTTTTCATTCATTTGTGTTCTTGTCCATACTTTAAGACATCAAACTGTTATTTTTGAGTTCATAGAATCAATTTTGAATAATATTAACAGTTTCATAATACAGTTTTTGCCTTTTTAACATTAACAGAAACTATAAAGTAAATTTATTGTGTCTTATCTGTATATGAGTCAACTGCACCTAATTACTCTGTGTCCCTAGGCAAGAGAAGATAGACAAAAGGAACCAGCATAAAGTTGTCCAATGTCTCAAAGCCATCATGAACAATAAGGTAATGACAATAGATTTTTATGTGGGTATATTTGGTGTTGTTTCATAATTTTAGTTGTACAATGAGTTTTCTATTGGCCCATCCCCCCACGAATATGGTTGTCAGAATAAGTTTGTCTTCAGTTATTTTGAATTTTCGGCAGGCTGATGGAGAATTTGCAATTATTGTAAGCTATTTCAGGAGTCTTTGCTGTTTGATGAACATTTTTGCATTAAGTAAAGACATACTACTCAAAAATCCTAAGTCAATTCTACTGGGCATGTATTGGGCAACCCAGGATTTTTTTTATACACATTAAAAATAATCATAGATGTGATAGAGAAGTTATCTTACTCTAATGGTCAGAACTGGATAAAAACTCAGTCTACTCTGATTTTTCTATCAGTGTTCTCTCAGAGATTTCTCTTACATCACATAAACGGTCTTTACTTAAATATAGTTAAATAATTGGTTTTTAATTTATTTAAAATTACAATTTATTTAACACTACAATTTCATGGGTTACAAACCATGACTGAAGACAATTTGACCAAATTAGAAAGTTATGTATAACAAATTTTCATTACACTAAAGTTACATAAGTAACTATTGCTTGTGTTTTTTCTGTTCTTTTTTTAAAGGCATTTGGTTTATACAAATAAAAAATACCAAAGTGTTAGTGCGCTACATTTAATAAGTATACATAAATACAAATACTACTTCTATTCCAGATAACTTTGTGTTTTCAAGACAATTGGTTTGCTCGCTTTTTTTTTTTAAATCAAAAAATTAAAATTCAAAGTGCTGGCATGTTTTTAAATACATCCACAGCATCTAGTATTTTCATGCAGTTAGCAAATTTGGTTCTTAAGGCTTATAACCAGTTCAAGAGAAGAGCAGCATCATAACAATATGGACAGTGAAGAATAAATACGCAACACTCACATAACTGATTGCTTTATTTAAGTTTTTTTTTATAGTTTTTGCAATTTGTTTACATTTTTAGTAAAAATAAAATTGTAAAACTAAAAAAACAATTATTACGAGGACAGTATGGCAGCAGTTTTATAATTACAACACAGGTACGCATAGATTCATGCATTAAAATGCATTCTTTTTGCTCCCGTCATCTTGTCCTCCTTGTGGATAGTTATTCTTCATTAGGTATAGAAGAAAAAAATGTCTCACCGCGTAGAGATAAAACCCAGTGGAGACAGTTATCCAGCCGCTTTGGCACAAAGTGTGCTGTAAGGTCTCATGTAATCTGCGTCTCAACAGGCGCCAGATGCCTGCATTTACCCGCAGGCCTCTCTGTCAGCCCAGACCTTTCCCTGGCTAGAGAGGCATTTTGGGATGGGATGTACACACCATGCCAAAAAGACAGGTGTTCTATGCCAGCTGTCAGTGCAGCCTCTTCTTCTGCCATCCTGCGTCAACTCAAACAATTGTATGTGCGTTACTGTCTGCCACCAATGGCATAATACTATAATACAAGTTACCAGACTGGGTAACTGCCTTTTGAACTTATTTCTAAAAGTCTGGCAACCCCTGACTTTTTAGGGCAGAAGTACATGACTACTGCGCTTCTGCCATTTGAAACACTTTGTGAAGCTGTCACTGTAATAAACAGTTTATGCATTAAGCTAAACTATAATGTTTTCATTGTACGGACAACAATAGTTAACAATAGTTAATTATAGTGAATTAGAAGATTGTTCTTGTCTCTGTGTTTGTTTTAATGTACAAGATATAACCAAAGAATTAGCTAAACAATTGTAGTAATGATGCCATTAACAGTATAGCAGATTGTAAAAACTATTTCATAAGATTTTACTTAGCCAGAGCGGAATGTCGTGGCATGTATAATGATCTGTAGTGCAGTGCTGATGAAACTAAAATCACTGTTAACCTTGATCATTTTGACGAGCCGGAATACAGGTAAATATGTGGAACTTGAATTCATGTTCTGGCAAACAGACTTGGTTTGACTGATCACGTGGCATTGTAGTCTACTTGTTGCAAGTTGGCAGATTAAGTTCATATCTGTACAATTGTGTGTTGTACGACAGTACGGCTTGGATCGAATCCTTGGGGAGGAGAGAAGTCTTGCTTTACTGGCACGAGCCATAGATCCCACCCAGTCTGCGATGATGACGGACGTGGTGAAGCTGCTGTCAGCCATCTGCATTGTGGGCGAAGAGAACACGTATGTTCTTGCTTCATTCGTTCTGCCAACACAGCTTTTTGAAAATTTAAGTTTTAAAAATAAAAATTTTTAAAACTCTTAATTTGCATGATTTTCTAAAGGGAAATGATTAAAAATAGGCCTGTAATACTTTCTTTGAGTCTAAAAATACTGATGCTAATATAGTTTAAAAATAAATATATTGCAAGAATGTAGATAAATTGTCTGGGTCAGGTGATTTATAGTTTTATATTAAATTATATTGTTTAGGATGATTGCATCGTATGCATTTTTATGACCACAACTTAGGTTTCCCTTATTATAGTGATTACATTTAGTGGAATAAATTTTGTTTGAGATAACAAAATGTTATTTATTTTGTTAGTGAGATGAAATTATTACTGAAATAATTAATGAAGTATTAAGTAAGTAAAGTTTAATATATAAGTTACAGTCTAACATAGGTCTATAATAGTGTTTAACAGTGAAGGTGATGATATCACCTTTAAAAAAAAAAACTCTTCTACTTGGATCAAATTGGCATGAATAGCAACCTTGGTTGCATTAGATGAGGAGAGATGTAATGGTTGGAATCCCTTCTTTATATTTTTTCAAAATTGTTCGCTAATGCATTTCATGTTCTCATTTAGTTTGGAGAAGGTCCTCGAAGCCATCACCACAGCAGGGGAATGGCGAGCCATTGAGAGGTTCAGTCCCATTGTTCAAGGACTACGAGATCGCTCAGTTCAATTACAAGTAAGTGCAAAGTAAATGTTCAGCCACTGTTTGCCCACTGGTTAAAATACAGTTTTACCATAACCAAACTTTTATTTTATTTTTGGGAGTTGTTATTTTGTTTTGAGTCAAATTTAGATGCTGGATGTCTCAAATAACAGATAAAGTCAAAATATACATTTAAGCACTTGTTTATTTTTTGTGTTTTGCAAAGCTAATATTCTGTATTATTCAGTGCCTAGAGACAACATATCATACATGACAACATGACACAAGGCATATTGGCTGTTTTTAACAAAAACAACGTTATTTATATCACAATAAAATAATTTACGATTAAACCGTGCTGTTTACTTGGTAGATTCTAAAAAGGCTCGAAGGTGTGAATGAGTGTGAATGGTTGTCTGTTTGTTTATGTCCTTCTGTGTTGGCCCTGAGATAGACTGGGGATGTGTCCAGGGTGTAACCCGCTTCTCGGCCGATGATAGCTGGGTTGGCTACAGCCCCCTACGCAACGCAAATAGCATAAGTAGTGACAGATAATGGATGGATGGAGGTTTGCTTGGTAGTGAAAGAATGTGAAAAGAGTGCTCATTCATCCAATATCTACTTCTATCTATCTACTACTACTACTACTACTACTACTACTACTCACTCACACTCTCTCTCTCTCTCTCTCTCTCTCTCTTCTCTCTCTCTCTCTCTCTCTCTCTCTCTCTCTCTCTCTCTCTCTCTCTCTCTCTCTCTCTCTCTCTCTCTCTCTCTCTCTCTCTCTCTCTCTCTCTCTCAAACGCACACACACACTCTCACACACACTCTCACACACACTCTCACACACTCACACAAATGAGAACCATAGGATATTGTAAATGTTTTTTGCTCCCAGTAGTATCAACTGAATGGGCATTCATTTTGCAATATGTGCATTTAAACGAACTGTAAAACTGTAGGGACACTGAACAAGTGATGGGTAAGAAATGATAAAAGAGGAAAATCATAAGGAAAAGAAAAATTAATGAATTGGAAAACCAGGATTTAGGCATTTACACATTAAGTTCATCTGTATGCTCAGTATACAAGTTGGTTTATAAGGCCTTGGTTTTGTTTGAATTTGTTTTTGTTACATCACACTTCTTAGTAACCAGCATAGATCATTTTCTATCCCCCCACATTATAAAACATCAGGGACTGTTATTGTAATTATGGCAATAACTGGCCAAAGCTTTCTTTCTTACATGAATATATTTATATACAGTCACGCCAGGCATCCTTAGGAAAAGAGTGTGTTACAATACCTATAAATGTAGTATGTAAGCAGCCACCATTTGTAATTGATATATGCATTATTTTGAATATAAAGATAAAGCTCATCATGTTGATCTTTACATGCAAAATTGTGGTGGATTCATATTGTAGTTTTTAAATCCAAACATAGCACTTATGCTGTCACTATGCTTTGTCTTTTTAGATTTGGTTATGTATGTCTAGCAGTGTTCAAGCCTTTGCCCTTTAATTGTATGAAAATTACATTTATGTACCTTAAATGAAAACCAAAGGTTACATGAATACTAGGTAATAATTCTGAAATTCTGATCATCTGACCTACAGTAACAATGGTTTTCGTTCTTAAACTCCACTGTGCCCCAATCTCATATAAACAGTATTACAATGGTTCTTTCAAGTGAGGTTATTAGCTAAATGCTGTCACAAAAATAAGAGTCTCCAATCAAATTGACAGGGAACTTCAAGACTTCTGAATAACCTAGCCATGCTTTTGCATTACCATACCATCTTTTCACACACGAGTGGATGACTTTACTGATCAATAATTGATTTTTCTGTCACAGGATGCAGAAGTCCCTGTGTAGTAAGCCAAACTCAGAGGGGAGTGCAAAACAACTTCCAAAAGAGCGCGTTTGCCCTTAAATTGACTGTTAGTTTTTTGTGCATGGGTTTGCAGTTGTTGCATTAATATTAAAATCATCCCCCCTAGTTGGTGACTGGAGAAAATAGACATGCATTAGTTATGGTCCTCTGCTTCCAAGGGACATAACTCATTTAGTATGCATGCCAACATGTTTTTCATCAACTTTTAGAAGAAGTCTGTTGTCTCTTCCTGCGGTACTCACTCTTCTTTATCTCTCCGTCTCTCCCTTTGTTCTGCGTACCTTTCATGTTGCAGGTGGCATGCATGCAGCTCATCAATGCACTAGTAACATCTCCTGAGGAGCTGGACTTCAGACTTCACATCAGAAATGAATTTATGCGCAGTGGACTGAAAGAGATATTGCCGGTAAGCACAACATACCCCCCCCACCCCACCCCCACATACACACACAAATAAAAGAAACACACACTCACCTTGTATTAATATTTAAATGAGTTGTCCACTTCAGTGAAATATTGTAGATTTGTTCTTGCAAATCATTTATGAAATACAGAGGAGAGTTTGCACGTACTCGATCTGAACACCCAGAAACCAATAAAGTAATGCCTTGGCTAATAATCTTTCCACTGCCTTTTACAACATCTACCTAACATGTTTATCTTTTAAACAATGGTTCTGTAGCTGCCAAGAAAACAAATACATTAAATGAGGAACTGGTCCCCACACCTGTATTCAATATCATCACGAGTAATATTGTTTTGAATAAGCCATTTGTGTTTACTTGAGCCTGATGCTTCCGTTTTAGATGACATACCATTAGTAAGATTTTATATCTGATCAATTATGCTCAATCTCATTACATTTGGTTACATTTATTGCTTTTTTGCCCTAATCAATCTGCAGCAACTGGGAACCATTAGGAATGAGGCCCTTGACATCCAGCTAAAGGTTTTTGAGGAGCACAAAGAAGAGGACATGATAGAGTTCTCTCATAGGCTGGAAGACATCAAGAATGAGCTGGAATATCCTTTTCCTTATTATAGAGGCTTGTATCCCTAAATCAGTGTCTGTTTATTGTAAATGAGGCCACAGTACAGTGAAGAAATTTCAGCATCTAGCTAAAGTCAGTAATTTCTAATAATACCTAACAAAATAAGACACATTTAAATAGAAAACAAAGTTATTTCATTTCTTTTTCATTTCAGTACCTTCTACTTGTTTTTAAATGAACACACATTCTGTTTGTATATAAGTCCTTGACTGTCTTCACTGATGCGGGGGAGGTATTCAGTATTGTTCAGAGCATGGTGAAGGACAGCCGTGCAGAGCCTTATTTCCTCTCCATTCTGCAACACCTGATGCTAATACGCAATGACTACTTGGTCAGGTAAAATCAGTAATATAGATATACACAGAAATTTATTTTATTTTATCTTTTTTATTGCCTGTCCTTCCCCAGTTAACCACAGTATCTCCAAATGTCTGTGATTTGAATTGTTTTTTATTTTAATAAAATTTTAACAGCCCTATTCAATATTATTCTCTATCATTGCTATTCTCTATTATTGTATTTTCTTCATAGACCAGAGCTCTTTGGATCTGGTCAGAACTCTACAGTAATGTAACTTGTGTTCTTTGTGATAATAACATTGCGTGAGATAAAGTATTTTAATCTCAAATCTTAGACGAATGCTCACAGAAGCACCTTTTGAACATGGGCGAAGATTTTATGTTTGCGGAGGTCTCACTCGTTCTGCCTTAAACCCTCTCAATGACATTGACTAACAAAGAGAATGCTGTCTCTTTCATCTCCAAGCCATCTACAGCAACTATGACTCCAGAGTATTTCTCATCTCCTATTAATGGTACTTTTCAAAGGCTTATTTTATGTTGGTTCACTCACAGCTGGATGTGAGTTAAACCTTGTCTTGATCAAAAGACAGAGCTCTAATCCGAAGAATATGAAATGCATCACCTGCAGTTATTCTTCCCCCCAAAAACAACACCTAAAGTGTCTGCCACTCTGCTCTGGTGTGTCAGATCATTTTTCTTGTTTTGAAATTATCAAAAGTTAATGGTGGTGTTTTTATGAATGCCAAAATGTGACATCTGTTTTGTAGGCATTAATGCAGGCATAAGAGTGCCCTGCACAAAAATACACACACACATTACCTCAATAATATCTTAGCAGCTGCAACTAGGAATGGCAGAGAGGTTTAGCCTAACATTAACAGCTCTCTCCTGCCTTCAGGTGGGTTCAGGCAAGTTTACATACCAGCCCTGCCAGACTTCTGTTTGATATTTATCAAACACGTTTTTCTTATTTATTTTCACCATGGCATCATGACTAAATGTAATGGTTTGAAATTTCTGAACTTCTTGAGACTTGAGTTTGAATTTCTTCAGTCATTTTTGTTATCTTTGATGTCATGTACAGTGTAATAACAAAGAACCACAGGCTAATTTACTGAAAACAAGCCTATTCTAAGTTATTTATTAATATTAATATTATTATTTTATCTATTTGTGCTCTTTATTCAGACATTGACCCCATTGTGGTGGTAAACCTTTTTCTAAAATACCTTCTGAATACAGTCTATTTCTTTTATTAGCCAGACTCAGAATTTATCTGTTGTATGAATGGTATTTACTTAAATAGCTTGTATATAACTTATATAAATATATATTTGTCTCACTAATCCATTGTGATAGTAGGTACCCCCAACTACTGCTATGATTAGTATTTCCGATATAAGTTATGTAACTGACTGTTCTGACTGCTTACACAAACATAACTATGAAAGTTATTTAAATTGTCTACTGCTTTTTTCCAGACAGTTCAGTTCCTCTCACACCTGAAGCTTTCCAGCAAACAGCTTTGTTACAAAGGAACAGTGTTACGTGGAACAGATTAAAAGTTTAAAATAAACCAAATTAAATGATTAAAACTGTCATTTTTTTATTTTTACAAAATATTTATATTAAATTTCTCACCTGTCATTTCTTCTGACCCTCAGGCCCCAGTATTTTAAGGTCATTGAAGAGTGTGTGTCTCAGATTGTGCTTCACCGTAGTGGCACTGATCCAGACTTCAGCTACCGAAAGCGGCTAGATGTTGACTTCAGCCACCTCTTAGGCAAGTCCCACCCCTTTTGCAGAGGGTTTTTACAATGCAGATGGTTAAATAAAGTGTAAATGTTTTTCATTGTGTTTTTTCAGAGGTGTGTGTGGACAAAGCCCGAATTGATGAGTATGAACAAAGAGCTTCAGAACTGGCACAAAAGGCAAGTATTGACAAAAGCAGCTTAGATTTTTATCTCCTTACATATCCACTAGACCACCTACACTGGCAATTCTTGGGGACTAACCTAAAAAAGCCAAAGATTCTGCAGTCATCACTGCAGAAAATTACTAATTTAAACTGCTCTGATTTTTTTTTTTCTTCCAGAATCAGAAATACTGCTTTTAAAATTGAGCCTTAAATAATAGGAATTGTTGCCATTCTGTGAAACAATTACTGTCCTTTATCTTAAAAGGCTCAAACTGTTAACAGTTTGAGCCTTTTAAGATCTGTGGTGATCTGTGGTGCACAATCTGTGGTGCAGGAAGGTAAAGCAGTTGTCCACCAGTCTTGCAGTTGTTGGTTCAATTCCTGTCTGCTCCAGTCACATGTCAGTGTCCTTGAGCAAGACACTGAACCCGATGAGCGTTGGCCAGCCTGCGTAGCAGCTCCCCCATTGGTGTGTGTGTGTGAGATTGTGAGTGCGAATGGGTGAATAAGACGCAGTGTAAAGCGCTTTGAGGAAAAGTCTTACACAAAGTGCAGATTAGGCAGCAGTACCTATACATTTTAAAACAAGCTTTATAGAGGTGCATTGATGAAGTGCTCCTGTGAAAGTAAGACAGCTCTGTGAACAAGAGCCCACATTTTACCTGCAAATAAAATATTAAGTTAATTCATGTGGAGAAAAAAATAATTATTAAATTAAGAGTTCGTCAGAAAGGAATTTGAACATAATTAACTCAAATGAAAACTGAGCAAAAGTGGAAACAAGAAAGGAAGACATTAACCTTATTAATGATCCCAGACTGAAGAACATTTCCTTTTTCTCAATGGTTACATAAATATCAGACGACGAAACAAGAACTAATGCAAACAGCACCAAATTAAGTCTCCTCTCCTTCTTTCAGCACAAATACAGTCAAAAGTACCACTTCCCAATAAGCACAACTTGACAATTCAGTCCTTTACGACTGCCCTTACTTGCGGCGGTCTCACACTTCAGTATTGTTTGACCCATCACTACTTTTAGGAAAAGTAGTGAAGTTTTAAAATCTTGTCACTGTAAGTCATGGATACATTCAGTAGACACATACAATTGCAAAATTAGTGAAGTCAAATAGATTGGCTGTTACGATTATTGGAACTTGGTCTAGCAGCAGGTTGTACATCCTGATTAGATTGGATGGATCACTGATTTTCACGTATTTATGGCACTTGAAGCGTTTTTTTTAAATTAATGAACAAGTGGCAGAAGGTTTAAATTTAATCAGTAAATGAAAGAAATCAAGGTAACATTGTATAAATAACTCTATGAAATAATTTCATTTGGCAGATGCTTTTATTTAAAGCAACATACAAGTCATACTAGGAGCAACTATTATGACTAGTGTCTTGCTTAAACACCTCACTTTAACATCTGGGTTGGAGGAGCGTGGAATCAAACTGCTGACCCTGCTGTTTATGGTTGACACCCCTACAAGCTCATCCACAACGGCCCTGTTATGCTACTGTAGAGTGAAAGGGTTTTAATGAATAGCGCTTAACAAAATTAGTGGTTACATGAATTGAAGATCTGTGTTTCCTTGTGTATCTTTTTTTATTTTAGTATGACGAGGAGTTTCTAAGCAGACAGGAGGCACAAGCTCAGCTGGCTGAGTGTGACAAAAAAATAGCTGAACTCCAAACCGAGCTGCAGGCCTTCAGATCACAGGTACATCAACTTTATATCTGTGTTTTTGTAAATTGTGCTTATTCTGTAAACGATGTGAAATTAAGAGAACACTAGATTTGCTTACTCTGCATCCCTGCACAATCTAGCTTAGAACTTTCTTTTTTACTTTTCATTATGAGTTGTGTGGGATGGGGATATGGGTTGGGGTTTTATCCACTGGAGCCTGCAGTTTGGTTTGACATGGAGGCTGCTCTACTGGCTAGCTGACACTAAGTCTAATGAGAACACTGACCAGTCCTCCATGTTGGCCTTTTTTAATTCTCTGTTCTCTATCCCATAAGAGGAAAATGTTCTAAAAGCAATTTATTTTGACAACCCCTTTCAGCGTCACTACTGGGCCTCTCATCAGCCCCCACCAACACTCCAGAGGGTTGCTCCTATGCCCTAGTCAGAGAGGAGAACTTCTTTTTTATTTCCCGATAATTTTTCAATTTGAGTAAACAAACACAAAATGAATACTCAAATAGTACCTTGGTTCAAATGTGGTACATTTAGCCGATGCAGGTACCCCCACAGAGATGCTTTGTCTCGCTGTTTTTGTCCAGCTGTGGCTGTGTCAGTCTGATTCCCACCATCACACACGCACACTTGTTAATTTAGCCAGTCCTGACCTTTAGTGTGCGTCTTTAATCTAAAACTGAAACATGGATCAATACGCCATTTGCTCTTTATGATATAATTTACAAAGTGTTGTAGGCCCAGTTATAATAAAAAAAAAAACTGCATTTGGTCCCTGAATGGTTGAGAAAACGAAATTTGTAGCACAGTGGTAGTAGACAAGAAGACATATTGTGGTCCTGTTCTACACATTTAAACAAAACGTCATACCAGAAATAAACAGAGTAACCCGTAATAAAGTAATATTTTTCTGAATAAAGCCACAAAAACCCTACTATACCCAACCCAACTATAGTAAAACGACAATATAATAAAAAAGGTTTTCAAAAGATTCTCTTTAATTACTTTAATTTGTTGAAGCTTCAGAAATGCAGTTAAAGGTAATTTAATGCAAATGTCTATAAAAGTGGAAGAATTCCATTAAGGTCATAAAAGTAGCTCAAACTATATCCCACCAAGAAATATGATGGACCTGATACTTGGTAGAAATTTCTAAAAAATATTATTGCGTGTGGACTAATCAAAATGCATTAAATGACAATTTGGTACGATCATTTTTCAGAGTTAGGATAAATAAACATCGCACTGTGCATAAAATGAGCAGATTTTTGTACCACTGTATGTCATCATATGTGGTTTCTCCTTCTTCCTGTCTGCAGTTTGGAGCTGTACCTGTTAGTCTGTCCTCATCACACATTGGACAGCCATTATCTATGTCAACATTACCATCTGGGCCTCCACTTCCAGCTCTAGCACCTGGGGTGCCGCCGCCACCCCCTCCGCCTCCACCTCCGCCTTTACCCGGCTGTCCTGCCCCACCTCCTCCACCTGGACTGCCTCCTTCATTTGGTGCTCCCCCTCCACCCCCGCTAGGATTTGGAGGTGCTCTAAGCTCTCCCCCTCACCATGCGCTGCCTTATGGCCTCAGGCCTAAGAAGGAATTCAAGCCTGAGACTTCTATAAAGCGCCTCAACTGGTCCAAGGTAAAGTTTCTAATATGGAAAAGCCTTGTTTTCAAAAGTCAAACAATCTCTTCAATAAAGTGCAGAAACTTCAGTGCTAAAGGGTTTTTTACCATACACTAATCAGCCACAAAATAAATACCCCCTGGATGTCTTAATGTTGCGATCTGACCGCTCTGCAGCTACACACTCTCAGGTGCAGCAAGCTTTACTGCTTGGCGCTATCTACCAGAGTATTAAAACCACCAGGTGGATTTAATCTTGCTGATGGTTGTACTTGATTGGAGTGGTGCAATTGCAGATTTCTGTTCAAGGGGGTTTTCCTGCTGTGCTGAATTATGGTTAGCAAAAAGTTTGGAACATGAAACTGAAAATTTAGGCCAGGTATTTATAGTGTCCCTTTTCTCTGCTTTCTACTTTGTTCCTGATGTTTATTGGCAGCACTGGACGAGTACAGATGTTTTTCTAAGAGTTAGAAAACAACTCCCTACCTCTGTGCCAAGCCAGTAATAATTGAAAATAACAGATGATCAGAGGCTATTGTCAGAACAAGTTCAGTGGTACCTCTACAGATGTTCTCTGCAGAGCAATATTAGTTCACACACAAGTCATATTAATATGTCAGATGTACAGTACATTGGTACAGATGTTGTGCATCCTAAACCATATGCTTGAAATTTCAAATTAACATTTTCGGAGAATGTGAAGAGGACCTTTATTTGTGTTTATTGCACAGCTGTGGCTCTTGGTGAGTGGGCGGAGCCCCACCTGGTGGGGTGAGATTTTAACCCACAGCCTTCTGAATCCCAACCCAGTACTGCACCACTGAGCCACCAGGTGCAGCATTAAAATTTAAGTAACAATTCTAATGCTATGGCAGTTGAATGAACATTCTTCTGTAATCCTACCATACCAACTGAAATTTGTCTGTTTGCACCAAACTTACAGAACTAAAAAACCATATACTGTTGTAAAAAATTGGTGGACTAGAGTAAGTTTGAAAAGTCCTTGCAGAAGGCCTCGGAATCAAATCCCACCCCACCAGGAGTGGCCCTGCCCAGCCACCTTGGTGCTGGTCCCGAGCCTGGATAAAATGGAAGGGTTGAGGTAGGAAGGGCACCTGGCGTAACAATACGTGCTAAATTAACGTGCGGCACATGTTCCGCTGTGCTAACCCCTGAAGGGACAAATCAAAAGCCGGAAACTTTTTCCCAAACACAGCCATATGTGAGGGTGTGGTACAGCTATACAATTTAAAATAAATAAATAAATAAATAAAAACATTTTAGAATATATATGTACTATATTGTAATACTTTAAAACAATGCATTTCCTTTACATTGACAAGTAACAAAGTGTGCTGAACTGTGGACGTCTGTTTACAGATTCGCCCCCAGGAGATGTCAGAGGGTTGTTTCTGGGTGTTGGCCAATGAGGACCAATATGCAAAACCAGAATTGCTCAGCAGATTTGCTCTCACTTTTGGTTCACAAAGAACAGGTCAGACTCTCTTTTTGTTTCTATTTTTATGTTGTCAGCATCTATATACCTGTATCTGTTCTTGTGAGAATTTGTCTGTTGTCTTTGAGGAGATGCAAGTAAGTTTGTGTTTATACCAACCCTCTAGGGTACTGTTAGCAAACAAACTGATTTAATCACTTTAAGAGAATGGGTAGTGATAAATGCATGATAGATGTTATCACTTTGGTCCAATTTCCTCTGCATTTGTACCAAAGGTGGATTCTTATAAATAGTAAATGAACTATAATGCAGATTTGGCTTCAGTACCTTCTTTAGTTCAACTGGCAACTTTTTTGCTTGTATGTCTTCTATTAAATCTATTGAGTAAAATTTAGTTAACTAAAAGAACTATGAGGATACTATCTTCATATTTTAGTAATAATTAGTAATAATACAGTTACATGGAGAAATTATAAACAGTGTAGAAATAATGCCCAGTTTACTTAAAATACTTTTGTACCTAATGCCTGTAGTTTCTCACATGGTATCTCTTCCTCTCTGCTTTTTAGTAGTTGTAGTATCAGATCTAATGCAGTTTGCAGTCAGGAGTCCTTGCTGTATAAGAGTCCTCAAGGTTGTAAATGGTAATGGTCTTGCACTTATATAGTGCTTTCCTACCATATTGGTCCACATAGTGCTTTACACTGATTCTCATTCTCCCATTCACACTCACAATCATGCGCACACTCACTCACAGATGGGGAAACTGGTATGCAACTGGCTTGTACTCATTGGGAGCAACTAAGTTGTGGTTCAGTGTAGTGGTGGCCCGATTGGGTGTTGATCAGTCAGCTGATTAATTAGGCCAATCATTGTCACCATTGTCACTATATCTGCAGCCTACACTGCCACTAATTAAATTATTTTAGTGCATCTGTGTCAGTAACTAAACTGAATGCATTTTTTTGGCACTTGAAAAGAACAGTTAGTAAGATTAGCGGACCTGAAAATATAGTTGTTCCTGCTGCAATTTGAAAACTCTGCTGCTTTTTGTGGCCATGGGCGAAGCTCAGCTGCTTCACATGCCCAGAGCAGAGAGGAGGATGAACAGATGTGTCTAAGTGAGGGGAGACTTCCCTGCAATTTACAATTCACAGTTTTAAATGTACAAATTGAATAATATTTTATCATTTGTTTAGAATTGAAATGTATAACTTTAAAGATTTAATAATTTAAATGTACAATAATTCATCACTGTACGTGCAATAGAAGCGAGTAAATAGTTTATAGTAGTATCAGCACACATGTTGAACAAGTAAAACACACGCACCACTTATTTTCCTGAGTTTTTCTTCTGGATAATTTTCCCCTGGTACACCATACGAGATGCTATGAAACTACATTCTTACACATTAGTATGGCTGGCAAGATCTGGAATATTCATGTACGAGGTTGTTGGAATGATTAAAGCTAGAGCAGCAGGTAGCAAGAGATGTTATCAGTCTTGTCGTCTCCTGTGCTTGGTCTATTAGTCCCTTCTCTGATGATTTATTCACATGTCTTGTATTTTCTTTCTGGTCTTGTCACTGACTCAGCTAGCTTACACCAATTTGAATTATTCATCCAGGTGTTATCTACCTGTCACAACTCTATGCTGCTCCACTCAAGGTACACAAGATCCCCCTACACACCAGTGCACCCTTGCTCTCTATCGTCAGTGTGTTGAATAATGGAGGCAGATGTTAATGGCAAACAGGTAGACAGACAGTCAAGCAGGTGTTCTCTGGAAAGGGCAAAGGAAGGATGTCCACCAGCAGGCAATCATACTTTTCTGGTAATTACCTAGAGCTTGCTTATGATCACACACACACACACACACACACACACACACACACACACACACACACACACACACACACACACACACACACACACACACACACACACACACAAATACACACAGCATTTTATTGTATAGTAATCATGAAATATGCTTCTCTTCCTTTGAGGAACGTTCAAAAGTGCTGCTGCATTGCATTATGCTTGCTATCTGGTTTCTTATTGCTAATGGATAATGCATTTTAGATTTTTGCATAAAAAAAGAACAAAACATTTGACTAATATCAAACCCTTCACATGATTTGAGCCCTTTCTCTCAACTGTTTACCTCCCCTTTCTTCCCATCCCTGTGGAGGTTGCAGTAGCAGCGTAACTGGTGGGTTGAGCTGTTGGACCTAGTTTCTGCTGCCTTTGTGCTTCAGTTAGTGTATATCTAAGCCTACGTGCATGTGGGCTTGTCTTCTTATTAACAAAGCCATGTAGCATCATGTTTCATCTCACTTAAGAGCAGCAGCATCTGGATCAACATTAAACATTAAAAAGGACACAGTATAAAACAATATTTACTCAGTTTTTCACATTAAGTATTTATAACATTTATATCCCTTGAAACTTCCTTATTCTTCCAATGTTTGTGCATCTTGCTGTCATTTTCTTTGCCGTCCTGTATACAAACTGTAGAGTTAGCGACTGGAAACAGTTTGTTTTGAGTCAGTCACGGTAGTAGTTTGGCAGACCTTAACTTAATGAAGTGTGAATAAAAATAGAGTAAACTATGTAATTATTTATTTATATTTATTATAGTATTAAAGTGTTAAGATGAGTCTAGAACTACACGTTCAGCCAGAATTTATATTACTGCATTTGGTAGAGCAAAACCCATTTCACTGACTACCAATGCATTATATTCACAATGGAAATATGCTTTATGGCTCCTCTGTTTATGTATTCAGAGTGGGATGTGGATTTTGGCAAAGGGTTAGTGCCACTTTAACACATCTCCTCAGCAAGAAAATTGCAATAAATGGGTGTTTTTACTTTTGAACGAGCAGGTCAGAGCAGACAAAATTAAATACTGAATAATGTGAGTTGATTTCCGGGCTCTTCTCTCAAGTCTTTGCTCATTAGCTATAAACCTTTGATACAAATGTACTGTAAATGTCTTGTCTTAAACAATAAAAATTAATGGAACTTTTCAATTAGGGATGAACCAGTGGGAGGATGTCACTCTGTAATGTTTGCAAGGTTATGTCTTTAGTCTAATAGAGCAATTCCTGAGTAGCATTAAGCACAGAACACTTGACAGCCCATTTTGCATGGTGAAGGCAGTAAATAGAAGCAACGTAGAATGAACTTTGTAAATTGTGTTCTTGCTTGTGGCAGTTGATTCATCATATTTGAAAGGCTGCATTCCATTGGGTTTTTACTCAAGGTAGAAGTGTGCTTGCCTTTTAACATTCACAAATTCAGACATTATTTCTATACAGACATCTTTTCATTGGCTTTGCAAGTTTTTCTTGGTCCCCTGTTAATGTTGTTTTAAAATTCTTTAGCGGTATATCTGCTCACAAGGAAGATCAGTTTCATTTATTGGCCCAGCTAAAAGAACCCTTAATTATTAGGCTCTTCAAGAGCAGCACAAATCAATTATTTATTCTAACTTTTTGTATGTAACAACTTATATTTAAAGGAGATGTATATTATAAAGAGTCAGAAAAAAAGAGTGAGACTCATATGTGTTTGTCTTTAATGTTTCTTTCTGTCATCTATTTTATCAATCTGTCTGAGGGTGTTTTTGCGTATGCGTAAGTATGTTCAAGTTAAGTCCTCGCAGTAATTGTATAATTATAGCTACATAGCTAGGAGATTTTGAAAACGTATTCCTTTAAGTTTCTTTTTTCTCTTTTTAAGTTTCTTTTTCCTCATTTTCTTTTTACTCATTAGTGGTGCCATATGCACTTGGTGTGTTGATTCTTTAAATACTTTCTTCTGGCTACACAACTTTGCAATATGTTCTGTTAAGCATCTAAGGTCAACTAAATGTTCTTTAATAAAGCTATTTATTCCAAACAAGAACAATCTTTTTCTAGTTGTATAACAAGCCCTTATTTCTCTTTGTAGCCTCCTAAATGTAATAATCATGACTACACCTAATATTGTTGCATAGACTGCATCTTGTGTGTTTGAACTCATTAGTGATTTGTGTAGCTGCTTACGCCTCAGTCTGGTAGGTAAGCATCAAACACCTCTAGGTCCATTTAAAGGAAACAGTATAATTAGTCTAGAGGGGAGTATAACCCGTGCTGAAAGCTTGATGCCTCCAATAACAGTGTATGTCCTGCCAGCTTTATCTTAGCTGTGAGCTTTTTCTTCTCACTTGCCAGCTAACAAGTGAATAAGTGAACTGTTATTGTTGTTGGTTTTCAAAATAAATCTTAAAACAAATGTTGCTGAAAACCAGACAGAGGCAAAGTAATATTACAGATAATATACTATATAATTTATGGAAATAATATTACATTATTAATTTAATATTACATTATTTGGCACCTCAAGTTGGATTTTTGACTAATGAACTCCAGTTGTTTTTCTTTAGGTTAAAGTAACATTGAAGTTAAGTTCGGTAAAAGACTGATTAGGCTTTGCAAAATGCCTCATTCTTATGGGTGACACATTTAATATTGTCCTTCTTCCTTCTCTTTACTAAATCCTCGAGGGCCTGGTCAGTTTATGTCGTTGCAACTCCGGGCACGCAATCCTATTTCTTCTCATTGGCTTCCTGTGATATTGTTGTCCTTTTAAGTAAACAGCTGAAAGGTTGTATTAGTTTATATTATAGAGATTAAATCTCATATCATCTTTGTGTCAATTTTTTCATAAACACAGATGGTCTCACTATCTGACTTGTACACATTTACATGAATAGCAGTTCAATGCAATATTTATTGCCTTTTTTCACTAACACAGGCAAAATGACAATAACTCTAGCAACAGAACAAGCGCTCATATTTAACAAGTAAAATTGTTCCTGCTGTCACATATTTACTCGGATATACTGTCTTTATCAACTTTTACGAAAATGATTTGAATTAGGGTGTTGCACTGGTCATTGTAGTTCTTACTTTTATGCCTTCTTCCTGTCGACAGCTGTAAGTGAAGGCATTATGTTTTCATGTTGTCCATCCTGTCCTACTCTTGTGAACGCAATATCTCCCTTGAGGGAATTTCTTGGGTCGTCACCGCATATGAAATATTCCCAATCTAAACCTATTTTGTCATGTGGAGACAACCATAATGATGTTCACTAGAGAAGCTGGTGCACAAACATACTTTTGCTAGTCTGTTGAGTTTAAAATAGAAATTTGTGTCTAAATTCTTCAGTTCACCTTGTTGAATTAACAAAAACAGCTTTCTGTCAGTACCTGACATCTCACACCTGACAGTGTTTGGCTGTCATATTAAAAAGGATGTGTAGTGTCTCATTTATTCACATTTTGTCATTTACAGTAGCAGACACTTTTTATCCAAAGCAGCTTGCAACTTGTCCCTCAACTTTGCAGTTCAGCATTTTGCTCAAGGACTCTTCAACATTCGGACTGGAAGAATTGGGGTTTGAACCAGTGACACTGCAGTTGAGCGATAAGCCTCTCTGCCTTCTGAGCCTCAGCTGGCCACTCTTTGAGCACTTACTGTATTATAGCTTGGTAAAAGAGCTTTCCACATAGCATTCAGGTTGAAAATGAATAGTGAGGGGTTAACTAAAGTTAATCATTATATCCATGAGTGAGGGTTATCTCACTTTAATTATTAATCGCAGATTATAAATGAAGCATAGCTAATGATGTTACAGTGCCTGCCTCTGAACTCTGGATTTTAATCTGTTCCCTTAGCATCTGAGAACTTTAATTGCAATCTTTGTACTTACTGTCTCATATTCTGAGAATGGAGACTATGTGGGTGGAGAGAAGTCCACCATCAAGGAATTTCAAAAGTAAGAGAACTGTAAACTGTAAAACATAAGCACTATCATTATTGTAATTTATTGTAGTAAATTCTTAGCTGAGCTGTGTATTCAGCAACAATGGTATGACTGCAGAAATCAGCACGTTTATAGTGATGTCTCTGTTTTCAAGGAAACTGGACTTCAGCTTTGTTTTTAACTATCACAAATGTTTTAAATTCAGTTTTGTATATCCAAAGTCTGAATTGTTTACATTAAAAATGGCTGGACAAACTCTTCACATGGGCAAGTCAGTATGTTTATTTTGCAGTGAGCAATGGGTCAATGTTTATGGTCTTAAGTCAGGAAACCAAGGCTCTAACCTGTGATGTCTTACATCAGTGTAATTCATTGTTTGATTCACCAGGGACTTACTCAGAATACTTGCTTAGATACTCAGCAGCACTAGAGCTTTAAGACTATTTCCATTAATTACCTCAATTCAGATTCTCTTTAATAACAAGAAGCTCTATCACAGTTTCTGTTTCTTCTTTTTCAAGTTAATATAGATAAACTGTCAGAGTTCATCTTAATGACACTTTTTTGTTCATCATACAAAATCTTGCTCTGTGGACTGTACTGTATATTTTATCTTGAGCACTTACACTTGTCTTTTTGCTGACACTGAAGTGTCTGAAATAATGCTTTCTTCAAACATCACTAACCAGCTTTTCCTCTTTGTCTTGTTTTCTCTGTCTCTGCTTCTCTTCTTGCTTTTTCTTAATTGTTTGATGCTCTTCCAACGTCTTCTTGGCTGCATGATCTGCTTTGATTTTTGCTCTGGAACAGAAACCAAAGGTTAGTATTTTCTTTTATCCTCATTTTGCAGCTATGATTTTACCAGTTTACACACCCAAAAGAGAATATTATGTCATTTTGTTACATTGTAACCTGCAGATGACAGACAGGCATGCCAGGTTTTCTATTTAGCCAGTAAGAAATTATAACCCCATTTAGTGTTTGTGCTTTAGACCTGTAGATCAATAGTAACTGGGTATATGTGTAATATCAATAGCAAAAAAAAACAAACTAGGAAAGCTGTTATCTTTTCAGATATTGTAAGCATTGTAAAGAATAAAAATAGGAGCAGCTGTGGAACAATAAACCAAAAAGTTATGTCAACCTGAAATAAATACACATTTGGGTTTGAACATTTTGAAAGCATGGGAGACCTACACATTGTACTGCCCCTAAAACCTTTCAATGCACAAATGGAGGATGATCACTGTAGGCAACGCTATGGCTTCTATGTAGACATACTTTTTCTTGGGTTATATGCAAATACACAAGAAAATTCATATCAGTTAATATTGATAAGCCAATATTCTTTACTCACAGATGCTGGCAAAGCTCTCTGTATTAAGCTGGTCTGACCCTCATTGCCACCCAGGGATGTTGGTCAGGTTTAGGGGTCTCCAAGGAAATGGTAGCAGCTTTTCATTCAACTGCTGGTGCTTGTCTTTGAGTAATTACTATAAAATAACTGAAAATATTTTATTTACTTTGTAGTGTAACACAATTCAATTTAATTAGATTTATTGCCAAGCCCTAGCTACTCTACATGACAGTGACCTGATGATATTTGTTTAATAATTATAAAACCTTTTCAACACCTAACAGTTTTCAGTCCGTAAAGCCCTGTATGAACTTTGAAAACACATGGTATATAGTCAGGAGTGCCTTATAGGTAACTATATGGTTATCGAAATACTAATTTGAAGGGCATATCATAGACAGGCAATCGCAGTGCATTTTGAATCAATCAGAGCTGTCTTTGTTAACTGCTGGAGTGGAAAATAAGTTTGGAAAATTAACCCAAGTAAAAGTTAGAAAAGAGAAAATTAACAGTATTTAGCGAAATAATATTAGCCAATTAGTGGTTTGTGTGGTTTTTAACTCATTCAGAAGAAAATGGACCCTCAGTTTGACCTCACTAAAATATGACAGGAGTACAATTCTTCACCACCAAACACATGAATGCAGTTCACTGGTCACTTGACTTTCTAGGTGCAATGTCAGATGTCAGATTTTTGGGACAACCTATTTGTTCTGAACTTTCACAGGACTGATAGAAGTTCATGTGAGACTGTGTAACATCTGGATGAGCTGAATCTGGCACATGATTTATTTATCTATTTGTTTTTAAAACAATCTGACCTGACATTGCTTTTTTCTTCAATGACAAGTATGAACTGTGTTCTGATTTTCTTCTCTTAAAGAGATAGGACATTCTGATTTGTGAATGTGTTGTAATTGTGTTTGTTGTGTTGCTATCAACTCTTAGAAACGCTAATAATAACTCAATTTGCTTCCCTGCTGTTTTTTAATTGACCTCTATTTCCATTTTTTTTAATACTCACTGCATGTTTATTTTATTTTTTTTTTCCAATCTTTAATCCTTGGCCTTATGGTAAAGGTCATACGGCAGAGTTTTTTTTTTTTTTTTTTTAACTGATAAAAGTAAGTCAGATCAGGCCTAATGATGATGATCTCTGGTTTCCTAATGTTAAGACTTGAACATGTAGAGGCTGCTCTGAAGTATTTTTACTTGGGAGTCCATGCCTGTAAGATATAATGGCTATCTGTGAATTGGGACACCTGCATCTGCTGTAGCAATATTTCACATATAATGTAAACAAAGGCTGACATAGCTTGTTAAGGCTAATGATGCAGAAGTTG
This sequence comes from Channa argus, assembly GCF_033026475.1. Lineage (NCBI taxonomy): Eukaryota > Metazoa > Chordata > Actinopteri > Anabantiformes > Channidae > Channa > Channa argus. Next base: position 18,729,429 of record NC_090198.1, read on the forward strand.
GTAATGTGAGCTAGGTGCTCCTTTAGACATTTTTAGGCTTCATATTGTAGTGGTTGTGTGTGTCTGTTTGTGTTGTGCAGCTTCTTTTTTAAAGCTAACAATGACATGTATTAAGTGACATTTCCTAGTAGTGTTTACACAGCATCAGTTTTAGGAAGAATTAATAATAATTTAGAACGGGAGAGACAGGCATACAGACAGATGCTGTGAGAAATAAACCAATGTTGAAACAATGTTTTGTTTGAAATAGTTTAGTAATTAACCCTAAAATCAAGTGCTTTCCAGCCCCATGTGTTTCCCCTTTTGCATAGTATGCAATAATTTACAGTATTTACCTTTTTATGATTTATAACTCTTTATTTCTTTGAAATACATACCGCTTTAATAACAAACATTTTAAATCCAAGGGGGAAAAATATATGTGATTTGTTTTGACTTAGCTGTTTTTCTTAGTGAAGAAGAAAAAAGGGCGAAACAAGCCAACACAGTGAGTGGACGCCCAGAGAGAAATGCTGACAGCTCTCAGAACTCCACAGTTTCTGTGATTTCACAGATAGCCTCTGGAGAAACTCTTTGAGATCATCAGTGTCAATATTTGGAGATAAAACATGTATAGCAGAGCTTTCCTGTGGGTGTTAGCAAGAAGAGAGGGTAAAAATCACAGAATGTTTTAGAGACACAAGCAGATGGAGTTAAGGGATATGTGGAATCTGTCCCCGTTTTACCAAACTTCTCATGTCTTATCTGGTCTTTTGTGTTCATTCAGTTCTACCAGCAGTGAGGATGCAGCAAAAACAAACCTGTAAAGTGCCACCTCTCTTCCACCCTGTCTCTCTTTGTTCAATTTTTGTTGTGGATCATAAAAAAGAAACAACAATGCAGTTGTTCAAGTTAAATCTGTTGCTAGACACAACATTTATGTTAGTTTATATTAATTAGAATTTTAGTTTTAATTTACATTTATTTTAACATTACATGTTACTGTATGTATGTAATTTATCATACTTGCAGTAATGGTCTAAGTATTCTAATTGTCCTAATTGTCTAATGGAGACTACACTTTTGGCATAGACCGTGTTTTTTTTCCATCACTTTCTTTTTATCAAGAGAGTGCAGACAAATTTATCACAATAGTGCTCGGAAAATGAGCAACAAAATAAACAGAGGTGCCCTTTCCTAAGGCTTTCTTCTGGCTATAAAATAACATCCAATTAGATGAAACTCTCAAAGATCACAAAATCAGCCATTTCTGCCCAAGATACATACATCTGCTAATAATTACATCTATCTCAATTATATACAGCGCATAGCATAAGCTGCAGAAGAAAAATATTGGAGTACACCAGTGGCACTCTTTTCATTTAGCCTATTTTCTGCATACATTTTTCTTGAAATGTTATCTGAAATTCACCAAAGTTACAAATATCAACAGACACAATATTTCCCTGTTGATGGTGTTACATGATCTTGCATTTCATGTTTTTTGTGTGTATAATAGAGCTTTTTATCAACTCATTTATCAGCTTGTTTTTTATGTGTGATTAATTAACAGAGTCTCGCGGAGCCTATTTCTTAGCAGTGCATCTGGACTCATGCAACATCTGCTCCAGTATGCTTTGGCATACATGTATATACAAAGACTTATTTAGCTACACATAGAGAGTGTGTGTATTAAATAATAAAAGCAGTTGCCACTGTGGGTTTTTTTTATTCTAGTTTTAAAATAGTAGATCTATAACAGCAAATGCAGTGTTAGGAATGCGCACAAAATTCATTTTTACTTCATATTCTTCGTAAAATACAAATGAAATGGTGAAATACATGTTGAATGCCATCAAAGTCTTACAAAGTCTTAAGTGCCTTTTTGCTTTGTAATACATTTCTGAAAATAATAAAAATATTATGTCTGTTTAGTAATCCGACCTAAAACCTGCTTCTTCTTAATGAATTAAGTTAATGTCTTCTGCATAAGACACTAACCTCCCGTTCAAGATTTTTGTGAAAAAAAATTTACAAACTACATCAAGTAGTTAGCTTCGTCTGTAATGTCAGCAATTTTATATCATGGACAGACACAACCTCTCACATACCCTCAAGGAAACCACCTGTGTCAAGAAGTTTGCTATATAAAGGAAACATAATTGGACATAACTTGATAAAACATGTGTAATGTCACTTTCAGCATCTCAGTAATGATGCCAACCTTTTCCAGGGGTATTACTATAGACCATTACTCATTAACTTAGTGATTTTAGAGATGTTGATCAGCTTTTTACATGATTAAAAGTTGTAGCATGATGGTTATTTAAAGTATGTATTGGTTACAAATTTTTCTAAATTAGCGTCTATTTAAAATTTTGAGTCAGATAAAAACTTTGTAAAATATTCTAACCACTGATCATTCAGAATCTTATTAAATGGATTGTTAGACCTTCTATTTCTTCTATTCCCTAAAAACTACTGCGTATTCATACTGCCCTGTAGCATATTACCTAGAATATTTAAGTTGCTCTGCTTTTTCTTGCTATTGCATAACTAATTTTCAATTCTGAAGGACATGATTGTAAGTGCTATATTTTAGAGTTTTCTGAGCTGAAGACTCTTCATCCTACTAACATGGTTGTTTACTATTTTTAAACATAGGCTTATAAATCAAGAATCTACCTGCCCTATGCAAAAAAGTCGTCCGAATTATACCTGTTGCATTTACATTTTCTTCCAGTACAGTAAAAAAGTTGGTGAATACATTTTAATACGTTAGATAATCTTCGTAAAAACGTACCCTGACCATCAGCTCTCCATTTAGATCCTATCAAATGTCTTACATAACGGTCTATTCATGTCATTGATTTGTTGCAGTTTACTGGCATGATCTATAATAATGACAAGTGATTAGAGATCCACATACAGAACTTCATTGTCCCTAACAAACCTGAAAAGTTCAGTTGATATGTTAAAATGATCAATGATGTTGCATCCATCTGATGACAGAAAGGTGAAGTCATCTTCTATGTGTCTTTACCAACTCTTCTGTTCACAATGTGGATATTTAAACCATATTCTATTGTTTTTCTTACAGTATGTCCATCTACAATGTATAATAGAAGCCAAGAGTTAATGAGGATCTTAATTAACAAAAAAATAATTAGCAGGATGTTATTATTGTCAATTACCGTTTTACATTATTAGTATAGTTTAAACGAGCAACAAATGGCAAAATAACTGATTATTCGGCTTGTGTATTAAAGGCAAACACTATCCTGCTGAAAAACACTATAAACAAATGCTGCATAAAAATGTTTTTTTCGGGGCACTTTACTTACTGTGTTTGTCATCTTTTTCATCTTAATTGTGCTTTAAGATAATTACTACAAATTAGTGTTATTCTCTGTACAGGTTGGTTAATAACTTATGAGAATTGTGCTTGCTTGATTTCTAAGTTGGATGCATTTTGAATCTCCTCCTCTGAGAGTAACTCGTGGTAAAACTGTGGTACTTGTGAGGTCACACCCAAATTTGAAATTGGATACTCCAGGATCCGTTCCTGCCCTGTGCTACACTGAGGTCATAGGAGTTGGATGAGAAATCTAGAAGTGTGCTTTACACACTGACCACACTTGGGGAAGTTTTAAAACAAGCACAGCAGGAAACAGTTGCTGCTTTGTTATTTGGCTTAAGCCGTACAATGTATCTGCACTAGACCCAGGCTAACTGCCTCCAGCTACATTTGGAAGGAAAAAAGCAACTGTTTCCATTGTTAGGAATCATAGACATGATTCTACCACACTACCATCAATATCGTCTTTAGGTCACATTTAGGTCACGAGCACGTTTTTTCTATTTACAATAAGGATCAGATTTTGATACAAATATTGCTGTATAACTGGTGTTAGCACTTGATGTCTCTGGTGGCGTTTTAAAATATTATGCATCATTTATTAGCTTGTATTGTGTTTGGCTCATAGAGAGCAAACACCATAGAGGCAACACCTCCAGCCAATCAGAGTAGGTGCTCATTGATAATCCAAAAGTTACATTCATAGTTTTTTTTGAGCAGCATGCTGAAGGAATTCTAGACTGTTTAAAAACATGGATTTAGATAAATGTAAACAATGTTGGCTGAATACAGTGCATCAAATACATTTGATATTTATTAGAGTAAAAATGGGCCCTAAGTAGCTCTTTCAGGTTGTTTTTTAGTAAGTTTAAGCTGTCCAGATCAATGTAGCCAGTGAAAGACAAAGTTGATAGAAGACAAACTGGCTTCTGTAAGCAGTAATTAGACAGACTAATTCCATATGATTATAATCGCCTGGTAAGGAAATGTGTTTTTGTGGGTTTTGTCAGCTTGCACAGACGTATTGGGGGTAGTGCTTGATGGAAATGGTGATTGTGTGTGGGCAGGGGTTTAGCTCATGCTGATGGTTCAGGAGTGTACATGATCAAGAGAGCACTCCCATATGGAGGTAAAGACCATGGTCAGAGTTGACAGCTTGTCGTGACTTGGAAAGCTCAAACTGATGTGACACATTAAACACTCATGATCATTCAAACCCGTGTTTCTCGTCTGCCAGTCTCCCTCTAATAACCCTCAGACTGCCTATAAATCTGAGCCACTTAACATATCTATATAGTGATGGCTAATAGGTCTCTCAAATGCAAGGTGGGTGCATTTCTTAGAACAGTAATGGTTATTGTGGCCTGCTGTTCAGAGGACTTTGTAGGCTTTTGAGTTGCCATGAAACAAAATGAGTTGAGGAAGTTGGTGGACAGCAGCATAGAGGAATTATAAAGAGACTGAGCATTAGAGTAGGTGTAGATGGATGAATTAAAAAGTCAGTGTATTCTGTGATTATTTTTTTGTTTTAATTTAATGCCTGAAAGAGGCTACAAAAAATTAAAAATCTCATTTGGAGAATGTGGAGTCATTTATACTTAAATGACCTAATTATGATAATTCTCTCTGCTGCATTTGGTTAAAAAGAATGCGATGGTGAGTGATCACTAAGGGTGGGCATAGGTAGTTGATAAAGTAATTCAAAGCCTGTATACAAGTGGCATTATAACGTTTGTGAACCCTGTTCTTTGTGAATTTTTATTTATTTATGTATAATTATGCCTTAAATTATGATCAGATTTTTACACAACCAGTGAAACAAATGAAAGAAGAGTGCATGAATTTTCTAAGAAAAATGCTCCAGTCTTTAATATTTGTTTGTGTGTGGCAAAGGTTGCACAAGAATTTCTTAACAGTTTAGACTCCATCAGTTATTAGGCAGAACGTGTACAAATGGTGAACATTCAACCCTATTATTACCCTCCTCAGTAGCTGGACCAAGACAAATCTCACCAAGAGCAATATGTGTAATAGTTTGGGAGAACACAGGGAACCAGGGTAATGTCTAGAAAACTAAAGGCATGTCTTGCAGTGACCAATATCAATGTTCTCGAGTACACAATCAAGAGAACACTGAAAAAAGCACAGTGTGCGTGACAGATATGCAAGAAGGAAGCCAGTACTTTACAAAAATAACCTTCCTGTCATTTTACGGTTTAAGGCCATGCAAATGAACCCAGAAGGAAGAATGATCTGTGGACAGATGATACCAATGTAGGACTTTTTGGCCTGAACGAGACCAAACACTACAGTGCAGCATAAGATCTTTAGGGCAGTTCAAACCAGTGCTAAAATGTATCCAAAGCAATGTTCAGTGCGATGAAACTGTTATTATAAATCTTTACTCAAAGTTGGAGCTGCAAAATAGGATCACAGCATTTAGATTTAAGGGCATGGGTTAACAGTTTCCACACAAACATTTAAGATCTGTAAAATTTCCACAATAAGTAAAAAAAATAGTTTTTGTCTTTTAGCTTAATTTTATCTATGAAGTTTACCTAGGAGTTATGAAATTGGTCCTGTGTTAGGTTATATTTATGAAGAAATGCAGAAAATCTTAAAGGATTTCAAACACTACTGTAGTTTGTCATCATTCAGAGTATCTGAGGAAACCAGCAGGATGCCCATCTCATGCTGTCTGCTAGTTAGTATTGCTCTCCACTGGTATAAATCTGTTCACATTAAATGGACTTTCTCTCCTGTGTGTCTCCCTCTCACCCTCTGTCTTGCTTGTTTTCCCTATTTTCTCCGTTTTCACACTCTCTTTATGCTTTTGCTGTGACATTTTGAAGAACACCATTAGTTCTATAATGACTTTTCATGCGGCTGCAGAAAATGTGTGCCATTATGAGAGATCCCATCAAATGCAGAATCATTAAAGGCTGGGTTTATTGTTTTTGAATAGGAACATCTGATCAAATGGTACAGAGGTTTTTTTTTTTTTTTTTTCCTAACAATGTCCGGCATATTTTTATATATATATATAATTGAAAATTGCCCAGAATACATCCACATTTTGGTTAGATTAGCTGATATGCTTTTGCTAAATTGGTTCAAGTAACAGTATGTTTATTGTAAGCAGTCGTCTACACATCTATTACCTGGATCTGCGATGCTTTCTGTAAATGCTTCAAAATGTCATGTCATGTTTTCTACTACAGGAGCACTCATTGTGCTCCATCCTCTTCTCTGCTTTCCTTTTCTCCTCCATTATTTTCTTCTGTCTTTTCTTTCTGCTTCCCAAGCATCTGCACCTCAATTTATTCCCAATTTGTGTTTTTATGTTCTCACATCCAGAAAGTAATGGGTTGACTCGTTAAAAGCATATTTGCTATCGCAACTGCTATGATTTTTTTTGGGGGGGGTTGTTTGTTTTTAAAAAAAATCTACACATGTAGGTTTGTGTATATAGGACAGGCAAAGGGGTGGACGCAGACATATTTGCAACAGCACAAGGTGAAAAAAATAGAAAATAACTTCCGAGATGAATTATTTAGGCTGTCATCAATCTATTGAATGACTTGCGAAATGTTAGGGTGGGCTTAACAACTGTTCAGATCAGACTGGTGCTGTCATATAGTGAAATGAAAATGAGATAATAATGCTTCATACCTGGTATGACACTGTAGTCACAAAATACACATTTTACAACACACATGCACAGACACGCATGTATTTGGAGGCCATTGGTAGGGCTTGGAAAGGCCTTTAGAGGGCACTACTCCACTGAGAATAGGGGTAATGGTAAAATACATCCCTGAAGGCTAGTACTCACCGATTAACAGAGGCTCCTAATCTATTATGAATCCTTCGGTGTATTGCCAATAATTTCAGTCTAGATTTTTGAATTTGTTTTTGAATGTGTGCACTGAGCAGTTCTTTGTGCAGTGTATGGTAGTTTCTTTGCAAAGACCAACTGACTGGTGTGTTGTAGATGCCGATGCTGATGGAGGTGCAATTTCAGAGGTTTTTGACTTAGAAACGATCTTGGTATATTAGGAATAGAGGAGGAGAGAAAAGCCTAATGAAGTCTGTTAATTTGCTGCTATCTGAATGAAAGTCTCAGACTAATTATGGCCCTGGGTCATCTAGTCTGAATCACACAGAGAGGTGGCCCTGCATAGTACACTTTGATTAGCTCACTCACAACACAGCTTCTCGCGTCACTATGTTCCCTCCTCTGTCTCACACTCCCTGTTACTCACGCACCCGCAACCACCGGTCAGGGAGTAGCCCATGTGCCAACATATCAGTTAAGGTGTCATGTGTTCATCTGAATGGAGAAGCGTGTGCACTGATAAGGTAAAGAGGGAAAGGTGAAGCCAGGTCTGAACAGTGATAGTAGCTACTGGATGTAGTGGATGTCTCTAGTGCTTTCTGTCAGACTGACTCAAGTTGAGGACTTAGCTGGATCAGAACCATATAGTGAGTCAACAGTCAAACAGAGTGGCTGGTTTGACTGTTCATCTCTGCTCTGTTGAGTGTAGCGTTGACAGATGTGTCGGAATGGTGGATTTGTTCACTTTCTGCAGACAGCCTCCCTCCTGTGCATCAGATGTCTCATAGTGGATTTTGCTTGAGGCAGTGGTGTGTGTGTGTGTTACGTACTGTATGCATGTGTGTTGTGTTTATAAATTGTGAGGCCCCCAAATTATCCCTGCTACAGAAACTCCTCTAATAGCAGTGATTTAAACTTTACCTGCATGACTGCCTTGATTGGCTATTGGAAACAACACAGTGATTTAATTACCCTTTTGAAGACTGCTGCCCTCTCAAATGTTTCCTCGCCTGGTGCTTGTGTATGTGCTTTGTCAGGGGGAGACGATCACATCACTATAACATGCCATAAATAATAAAACCTCATGAAGAGGAAAGTCAACTCGAGGGTGTGATATCTCTTCAGGAAGTCAGATGGTTAAACAAATGTTGAATAAAATGACAAATGCCAAAATTATATACACAGTACACTCTCTTTCCTTTTTCCCTTTGCAATGTTGTCAATACCTTTTTTCACCTTTCATTTACTTATGTGAAGTGTATGTGTTTTCATTTGCCATAAGTTTTAGGATTTGTACCTCAGTGTGCTCATACAGGAAGCCAGTTTCAGTAAGGTGTATTTTCTGATTAGGTCTCCATCTTCATAAGATAAATGCTGCTCTGAATGTACAAGGCTGGCAACTTTGTGTGTGTGTGTTGTGGAGTGGGGAGTGGATTTGAGGTGTTACTTGCTTGTCTCGGAGGTCTGCCTGTCATGTACAGCATCAGTCATACTCTTTCACAGCTGTTTTATTTTATCCACCATTCCCCTTAGTGCTTTGATAGTACAAATCACTGATACTGCCTTGCAGGAAGTGTTGCTGTTTGGGAAGCCTCTGCGTGCAATGTGTTACATGTTGTCATTTTTCTCGAGGGATCAAAACCAGTCAATAGAATTACAACCCCAATTCAAAAAGATAGGACAATGTGTAAAATGTAAATAAAAACAGAATGCAATTATTTGCAAATCTCATTAATCCATATTTTATTGACAATAGAAACCTAAACAACATATCAGATGATGAAACTGAGACATTTTACCATTTCAAAGTTGGAACAGGGCAATGTTTACCATTGTAACTGTCTGTCAATGTCTGGGAAGTGAGGAGACCAATGCTGGAGTTTTAGGAGAGGAATGTTGTCCCATTCTGGTCTGATGCAGGATACTAGCTGCTCAACAGTCCTGGGCCTTTGTTGCTGGATTTTTTTGTTTTATGATGCACCAAATGTTTTCTATTGGTGAAAGATCTGGACTGCAGACAGGCCAGTTCAGTGCCCAGACTCCTCTCCTGTGAAGCCATGCTGTTGTGATGGATGCAGTATGAGGTTTAGCATTGTCTCGCTGAAATATGCAAGGCCTGCTGCCTGGTTTCCTCCAGACATGACACTTGGCATTCAGGCTAAAAAGTTTAATCTTTGTTTCATCAGACCAGAGAATTTTGTTTCTCATGGTCTGAGAGTCTTTCAGATGGGCTGTGATTTTACTGAGGAGTGGTTTCGATCTGGGCACTCTACCATACAGGCCTGATTGGTGGAGTGCTGCAGAGATGGTTGTTCTTCTGGAAGGTTCTCTTTCCACAGAGAAACCCTGGAGCTTTTTCAGAGTGACCATCCGGTTCTTGGTCAACTCTAAGACTATGGCCCTTCTCTCAAACTGTGGGACGTTATATAGACAGGTGCACACTTATCCAACTCATGTCGATTCAACTGAATTTACCACAGGGGGAATCCAGTCAAGTTGTAGGAACATCTCAACAATGATCAGTGGAAACAGGATGCACCAGAGCATCATGAATTGTTACTTTTTTTAATTTTTGTTTTTGCTTTTTATTCTTAATACATTTACAAAGATTTCAGACAAACATCTATCACACTGTCATTGTGTGGAATTATTTGTAGAATTTTGAGGAAAATAATGAATTTGACTCATTCAAAACATTTATTAACATCAACAAAATCTGGATAAAGTTGAGCACTGAATATTTTCAGGATGCAGTGTGGCATGTTGACCTGTTTAAACAATGCAGAATGATTACTTCACTGAAGTAATCTACGCTGAGATTGACCGTCCTTCATTTTGGCTCTACTTTTAATATTTATCTCTTCTTCTACTTAATCTACTGCCCCACCATCAAGTTGACATTTATCACTAGCCTCTATTAAGAGGTCTTCTCTTGAAAGTGCTTAGATGGACAGATAATACTGTGTGTTCTGTGTTAGAACAGGGCAGGCCTGCATTAGTGTCTGTGCACTGCTCTCTTGTCTTGTGATGGAGTCATGCTTTTCCTTTGTTCAGTATCTGATCTCAATTTGTGGGGCTGACTGGTTTCAGTCAGTGGCTCCGTTTGCAACTTAGCTTACTCTGTCATGCTTACTCTCTGGTTCTCTCTTCCTCTCTCATTACATAGATATTCCTTTTTTTGTAACAGTGTGTCATTTTAGCAGACAAATTAATGATGACCAATCCACTTGCCATTAAAGCCTAAAATATCTGTAGTTGCACCAGACCTTCACTGTGTCCCTTTTGTATTTTTTTTTTGCTAAACCTAGAATGTGTTGCAGACTCCCCACTGCTCTGCACTCACAAGTGTATCCTTATCTTCCCCACTTTGTGGGTGATAGCGCAATTTGATAACTACAACAGTCGCCGCTCCCTCTGATTGATTAACCAACGACCTCTGACCCCCTACAGTGCATTTTAATTGGCTGATGTATAATGAGCAGGCTTCCCGGAAGAAGAGCTGTTTTAAGGGCAGAAAGGATGAAGGGTGATGCTAGAAGGGGGCAATCTAATTAGCTGATTTAACTGATAACACCTGAGGCAACTTGGTGAGTGAATGTGTGGGTATGTGTGTATGACTTCTGTCTTATCACTATCCCTTGTATTATGGAGAGCGGGATGCAGCCCAAGCAATAATATATTAGCAGGATTCATGGATTATATGACCCAGCCAGTATGTTTGTATGCGCTGAAACTAAGTGCTTAATACTCTGATAGTGTGGTGTCTGTTCTTGTGTGCTGTGTTGGAGATGGAGTCTGTGTGTGTTAGTGTAATAAATGAGATTCTGGGAGGCTGTATGTTATGATGAGTAGATCAATACAACATTTTAATGCAGTAAGCTGGATGCTTTTCAGGGCTGGCTCCTTATTTCAAATTCAAATACCCAATAACATCAAATTCAAGATTACATTCACGTAGGAATAAATGCTTGACTTTTTTAAGCTAGTTTTTGAAGTAAACCTCGCCATCATTACATTTTTTATGGATTTCATTTACGCTTATATATTAAATTATTAACTATTAAGCAAGTGCTGTTCTGCACTGAATATATACATGGAAGCAATCTAACATGATGTTTCTTGCATTATAACTTGTTGAACATTACACTGGCTCATTACATTGGCTTTTCAAAATATTCTGGCCCTTTCACTTTACAATGCTGTTGATGTACAACCTAATTCCCCAAAAGCTGGAAAGATCTATAAACCTAAATAAAAACAGAATGCAGGGATTTACTTTTGTGAATCGAAGCCCATGCAGTGATGTCCAGTAGAGAATCATGCCTGTTTTTAATGCATTGCCACTGGAGGGCCTAAAGATCACATGCATCCAGTTTTGACCTTCAGCCTTGTCCCTTTCTCACAGAGATTCCTCCTGATTCTCTGATTCTTTTGATAATATATATTGTAGAGAGGGGGGATCTTTAAAGCTGCAATTTTACGTTTAGTGACTTTTGTCTGAAATTGTTCCTCAACTTTTTGATGCAGTTTGTCGAGGATTAGTGAACTGTGTGAAATGCTCCTATTAGACCCAGTTATGTGACTGATCTGTTGCCCATCAACCTTTTGTGAGATGTGTTGCTGCCATCAAATTCAGAATGAGCTAATATGATCCATGAAATGGTAAAATGCTTCAGTTTCAACATCTGATATGTTGTATATGTTCTATTGTGAATAAAATATGGGTTAATGAGATTTGCATTCTTGCATTTACCTTTTCACATCTTCCCAACTTTTTTGGAATTGGGGTTATAATTTGCCTATCAACCTACATACAGTAACCCAAAATGACAAAGTTAAAACACTCTCTCCTATAAAAAATATATTGGCCTGGACGGTCAGGGACAGTCTTTTCTTGACACCATTTCAGCAATGAGTGGCTTGACTAAATTACCTTGCTGTACGCCTCAAGCCATTGTTGTGCTTAAAGGTGAGCTGCTGCCTCTTGATTTAATTGTGTAGTAATAAACTGTGAAAACTTCACAACACAATTTGCCAAAAGCCTTAGTTGATATAGTTGATATAGTTAGAAATGATAGATGAGAAAATAAAAAAAGATATTATAAAAAGTAAAAATTAATGGAACACACGCTATTTGCTTCTTTATAGTCAACCAGTATTTTCAGCTTCACTCTTGAACAACAAGACAAATTTTTAAAAATTATTCTTGGAAATAATTTTTTTCCCAAATCTTCCAATTGACTTCCAATTGAGTTGTTTTCCACTTGTTTTTCTCTGCAGTTGTGTTTCGTTTTTATTGTGTATTTATCATTTTATGAGTCTTTTAAAAATTAGACTTTTATCTCTTTATTATTGTCTCGTCTCACTTTTCCATGGTATACATTTTCCATTGTCCTCCTTGTCTGTCCTGTGCTTTTACCTCTCTCACACATTGAAAGACTGTGAGGAGAGTGTACCTACAGAGGAGTCACGTAAGTACAAGGATAGCTCAGCGTGTGGCTGTGTTTGTGTATTTCTGTGCATGGTAGGCTGTACTGTACAATAAGTGTTCATGTTTGGGAACATACTAACAGTCCTTTGCAGTATGCCTTTTCACTTTTTAATTAGATACAGGATCCCTGAAAGATTACCAAGTCCATGTGGGGAAGTGGAAATACATATCCAGTTGATCCTTTCCTCTCCTCTCCTCTCCTCTCCTCATAATTACAGCACCACACAATTACCCAGTATACTCCTGGGATGCACATTTTGTTCTCTTAATCTGGTGTTTTAAATAATTAAAACCAACCATGAACTCCTCTTTCTGAGTGTGGCTCAAGACATGTCTGTGTGTGGGTAGTTTCTTGTTTTGACGTTTGTTGATGCCATTAATCCCCTCCTATCTACCAGTGGCAATATTTTGATCCCTTCTACCTGACACAATGTGACTGAACTGATTTACCTTCCCCTATAACCTGTTTGCTCTATGTACAAACTTCTGTTCATGGAACAGCCATGGTTCATCCATACCTTAGTCAGTCATGTGATCACAACCTATTACAGCAGAATGGCATGCTAATCGTGGTATCTAAATCTTATGATCTCACTGTGCGAGAATTTGTGTAAATCTTGCTTCAATGTTTTGATGATAATTCATTGTTTCTGTCTTCATTAGCTAAAAAAGAAGAAGAGGATCTGGAGGATAAGAAATCCATAAAGAAGAGAATTAAAGAACTCAAAGTGCTCGATCCCAAGATTGCACAGAATCTTTGTAAGTATTTTTTTCCTTTCAGCCCATTTCTCCTGCCAAGGGCTGTATTTATACACATCCACGTGTCTTGACTTTAGAATGCACGGTGTTCTGTTGTTCTAGCCCATTACTTTTTTCTAGTCACCACCTGTATCTTTTATAACATGCTCTTTGCATAAAGTGGCACAAAAGTTACTTATTAGTGGGAGAGCTGTAAGCACAGCTCTCACACTTATGAGATCCTTTTCTTTATTATTATTATTATTTCGCCGTTTTTCGGTCACTATCTCCTCCTAGACGGTTTGTCGTAGAAACTTCGTTCCACTTCCTAAACGTAGGTCTCTTTTAGGAGATCTATGCTATTACTTTTCTCATTAATAACTTTTATACTTTTTATTATATTTCACTTTTTATGAACTTTTTTTCCCATAGAAAATGAATGGAAGGCACTTAAAATTTCCCTTCAACTTGCCACTTTTCATCTGCCTCTTGTGTCGTCATACTTTGGAGTAGAAACTTCATTTAAACTTTATACGGGTCTAGTCCCTTTCAACTTTTTCTGGGTGGATCAGCTTCTTTCTATCTTTTATACTTTTTGAATAATCGCAGTTTTAGTTTTAGGCAACTTTTGGAGCTTTTTCAACTTTTCCATTAGTGTGTATTGCGGAATGTTGGAGCAGCTAGAGTGGGTGACATCACACGCACTCTAACTTTTCAGCTTCCACTTTTAGCAACTTTTTTCCTTCTTTTCCTTCTTTCCTTCAGTCAACTTTAATCTTACATAAACAAACTATACATCAGAATGTAGGTATTTTTGTCTTCTTTCAGTAAATGTAACTCTCATAGTGACAGGACTGACGGTTCTTTCTCCAAGTGTCCAGAAGCAGAGAGAGTGCCGTCAAAACTCCCATTGGAGCCCATTATAACAGAGGTTCTTAAATTCTAATCAAATCACAAACGGGGGGCTGTTTTAAAATCGCCACCACGCCTTCATTTTATGGAGTATCTTCAAATAAAGTACATCAGTGTGTTCATTGAAGCCTTTTGTCACTCACAGTTTTTGAATTGTTTCGATAGGACTAATACTTTTTCATATTTTGAGCATTTTGCGAGGCATAGTCTCAGCACTTTTCCAGCCTGCCTTTGCATTTGGCTCACATGACTCAGCAGGCAGGCAGCAGTCATTGTCATGGTAACGGACACAGCTGCATGACGTCATGTAATCAGCCTCAGAGCTGTGTCCACACACTTTACCTGAGTTTTTCTCCCTCAACAGACACAGTGGAGACACACACAGACACACACCCTCACAGACAGGAAATACCCTTTCAAAATAAAAGCCTTTCATAATACTTTATCCACTTTTTAGCATTTAAATGCTAAAATGACTTTGTGGTGAAGTTTCCCTACACACACACCCTCACAGATAGGAAAAACACTTTCAAAATAAAAGCCTTTCATAATATTTTATCCACTTTTTAGCATTTAAATGCTAAAATGACTTTGTGGTGAAGTTTCCCTACACACACACCCTCACAGACAGGAAACACACTTTCAAAATAAAAGCCTTTTATCATTCTTATTTTAATTATTTAGCATTTAAATGCTAAAATGAGTTTGATTTGAAGTCTCCCTACAGTGGACACACAAACTACCACACAGACACAGACAGGAAACACACTTTCAAATTAAAAGCTCTTTTCAACTTTTTTTTTTCAACAGTTTTTCAGCATTAAAATGGTTCCTTCATTTCTAAGTAGTTACTTCTAGCTTTTTTCTTTACACTTTAATAGCAACTTTTTTACTTTGCTTCTTTTTTTGTTTCTTTTAACTTTGGGAATATTAACCTTTTCCTTTGTTTCTTACTACTTCTTTCCACTTTTGTTAATCAAGTTGTTGCTTTTTCACTTCTTCCTTTACACTTTTAATAGCAACTTTTTTACTTTGCTTCTTTCTTTGTTTCTTTTAACTTTGGGAATATTAACCTTTTCCTTTGTTTCTTACTACTTCTTTCCACTTTTGTTAATCAAGTTGTTGCTTTTTCACTTCTTACTTTTTTCTTTACACTTTCAATAGCAACTTTTTACTTTGCTTCTTTTTCTGTTTCTTTACACTTTAAATATCACCTTTTTAGCTATTTACTTCCATTGTTACTTTCTACTTTTTTTCTTTTCTTAATTCAACTTTTCTTGGTATTTTGGATTTTTTCTTTTATTGTCATCTTCTTTCTTTCTCTTTTTGTTTGTATTTATCTCTCTTCAGCGTTTGCGGCTTTGAACGTACAAACGCCTCTGCTCTCAGCAGCTTCTGAGCGGTCGGCCTCTACCGGGCGACTTAACAGCTCTCCCACGTAATTTCCTTGGAAATTGCCTTTTCTAGTTATTATTATTATTATTATTATAGCTCGTTTTTCGGTCGCTATCTAGTCCTAGACGGTTTGTCGTAGAAACTTCGTTCCACTTCCTAAACGTAGGTCCCTTTTAGGACAGGGGTGGTATTACTTTTCTCATTAATAACTTTTATACTTTTTATTATATTTCACTTTTTATTAACTTTTTTTCCCATAGAAAATGAATGGAAGGCACTTAAAATTTCCCTTCAACTTGCCACTTTTCATCTGCCTCTTGTGTCGTCATACTTTGGAGTAGAAACTTCATTTAAAGTTTATACGGGTCTAGTCCCTTTCAACTTTTTCTGGGTGGATCAGCTTCTTTCTATCTTTTATACTTTTTGAATAATCGCAGTTTTAGTTTTAGGCAACTTTTGGAGCTTTTTCAACTTTTCCATTAGTGTGTATTGCGGAATGTTGGAGCAGCTAGAGTGGGTGACATCACACGCACTCTAACTTTTCAGCTTCCACTTTTAGCAACATTTTTCCTTCTTTTCCTTCTTTCCTTCAGTCAACTTTAATCTTACATAAACAAACTATACATCAGAATGTAGGTATTTTTGTGTTCTTTCAGTAAATGTAACTCTCATAGTGACAGGACTGACGGTTCTTTCTCCAAGTGTCCAGAAGCAGAGAGAGTGCCGGCTGAAACTCCCATTGGAGCCCATTATAACAGAGGTTCTTAAATTCTAATCAAATCACAAACGGGGGGCTGTTTTAAAATCGCCACAACGCCTTCATTTTATGGAGTATCTTCAAATAAAGTACATCAGTGTGTTCATTGAAGCCTTTTGTCACTCACAGTTTTTGAATTGTTTCGATAGGACTAATACTTTTTCATATTTTGAGCATTTTGCGAGGCATAGTCTCAGCACTTTTCCAGCCTGCCTTTGCATTTGGCTCACATGACTCAGCAGGCGGGCAGCGGGCAGCAGTCATTGTCATGGTAACGGACACAGCTGCATGACGTCATGTAATCAGCCTCAGAGCTGTGTCCACACACTTTACCTGAGTTTTTCTCCCTCAACAGACACAGTGGAGACACACACAGACACACACCCTCACAGACAGGAAATACCCTTTCAAAATAAAAGCCTTTCATAATATTTTATCCACTTTTTAGCATTTAAATGCTAAAATGACTTTGTGGTGAAGTTTCCCTACACACACCCTCACAGACAGGAAACACTTTCAAAATAAAAGCCTTTTATCATTCTTTTTTTAATTATTTAGCATTTAAATGCTAAAATAAGTTTGTTTTGAAGTCTCCCTACAGTGGACACACAAACTACCACACAGACACAGACAGGAAACACACTTTCAAATTAAAAGCTCTTTTCAACTTTTTAACAGTTTTTCAGCATTAAAATGGTTCCTTCATTTCTAAGTAGTTACTTCTAGCTTTTTTCTTTACACTTTAATAGCAACTTTTTTACTTTGCTTCTTTTTTTGTTTCTTTTAACTTTGGGAATATTTACCTTTTCCTTTGTTTCTTACTACTTCTTTCCACTTTTGTTAATCAAGTTGTTGCTTTTTCACTTCTTACTTTTTTCTTTACACTTTCAATAGGAACTTTTTACTTTGCTTCTTTTTCTGTTTCTTTACACTTTAAATATCAACTTTTTACTTATTTACTTCCTCCATTGTTACTTTCTACTTTTTTTCTTTTCTGAATTCAACTTTTCCTGGGATTTTGGATTTTTTCTTTTTCTTGTCATCTTCTTCTTTCTCTTTTTGTTTGTATTTATCTCTCTTCAGCGTTTGCGGCTTTGAACGTACAAACGCCTCTGCTCTCAGCAGCTTCTGAGCGGTCGGCCTCTACCGGGCGACTTAACAGCTCTCCCACGTAATTTCCTTGGAAATTGCCTTTTCTAGTTTACTTATAAGTTGCTTATTCCTATAGCAGTAAAAACAAGACTGGCTGCTGCTTCCTGTTACTTATATTTTCATATGTATACACACACACTGAGCTAATTAACAATGTTAAGCATCCGTTAGGGGGCAGAGGAGGTTTAATCACATTGATCTGTCGGTCTCACTCACACATATATGCATTCGTGGTCTTGATGTGACTATTATAAAATTATGTGGCATCAAGGGAGGATGTGACTGTTGTTTCATGTACTACAATGAAATGACACGAGTTACCCCAGTAGCAGTGATAAATTATATAAAGGGAAATTAATGGAGTAGAAATGTGGGGGAATAAAAGAGGAATAGGTGGTTAATGTTTTCCCAAGTTTCTACTGTATATAGTGCCAGTTTATTCTCTGAAAATCACAACATCTCAAATAAACACTTATTTAGGATAATAAATGACAATATTAATAATAGCTAATATAACCAATAAGATTTCAAATTATTCATCATCTAACTCTTAGCCTAATTTACACCATCTTTATAGGGTTCTGATGGTTGGACTAGTTAGACTAAAGCTCAAATCCTGTTCGCTGCCAGAGGCATCAGAAATGCTGGGCGTCACACAATTAGGTCCTCCTGGCAGTGCAAGGGTCCCACGTGGGCCTGGCCTGTGTTGGTCTTTTGTTAGTTCATCTGTTTGTCTCCAATTAGCCCCCTCATGTGTCATAGTCGTGTTTTTGGTTTGTTTGTTATTCGTGAAATATATTCATATTTTACCACTGCATTTGTCCATCATTTCTCTGTGTCTGTGTAGCCATCTTCCTGGGTTCCTTCCGTATGCCTTATCATGAAATTCGTCAAATGATATTGGAGGTGGATGAGGAGCAACTCACCGAACCTATGATCCAGGTAAGCCATGCTGTTGTAAAATGACATTAGTCGATAACTTTAATGAACTGACTACCTAACTCTCGGATGTGCGCTGCCCTATCTCTGAGATGGAGAGAATATTAAAAACTAGCTCAACCTGCAATGTGGAACTTTTCACCTTGAGGCAGAAAGTATATTTTTAGTTCTGCCCTCTTCCTACTCACTTTGCCCAGCTTCATGTCCCAAGTTTTCTCTTTCCTTCATTAGTTGTCTGTCTTTCCTTAGGATGAAGTATTTGGCATCTGTAAAGCCTACAGTACACAGGCAATCTGAATAAACAAATAAGTGTTGAGCAGTATTTTTCTGCTGTTCACTTTGTTTTACTGTTTAACCCTTAGCTTTATGGTCACACGTTTTATATGCCAGACAGTCAGTTTAGTTTAATAGCAGTATAACACACTTGTTTAATGTGAATGTGTTTCTGTCCCTGTTTCTCTTATTTCTCAGTAGTGATGTGATGACACCAGGTCATTCATTTTTGTATCATTTTCCTACAGTACACATTTAAGATACTGCTGCTGCTATCTGTAGCTTTTGTCTGTTTTTTAACTACTGTAGCAGGGAGACTCTTAACTTTGTAATTGGCTGAAAGTATTCAGTTTTCTTATATTGTACATATATACTGTGTATATCTCACTGAGATCTGATAACAAGGGATGCGCCCTCTTGAAGCTGTCTTTCCAGTTTTTCTTTTCAGTTAAAGGTACAATACTGTTACAGTACTGGTGTCTCTTGCATTCAAATAGAACTGTTATAGAGGCCTGACAGCAAATGCCCTACTAACCTCTGCCTCCATCTGGGCCTTGGGAATTGTCAGCAACAACTGGCCTGAACGCTGTAGGCTGCTAACGGAAGTGTAAGGAGAGAGAAGGTCAGCAGTGTAGGATGGGGCAAAGAAGCAATGAAACTTTCAAATCAATTCAGAAGGACACAAGTAACCAGTGCACAGAGGCTAGAACTGGGAAATGCACAAGCTAGAGGGCATCAATTGACTTCTGGGCAACCTGACAAATAAGGGGTTACAGCATACTAAATGTCTAGAATCAGAGGCATGAATAACTATGTTATAAGTACACAGTGCATGGTAGTTAAATGTCGCTAGAAATATTAAAAAGTTGATGGCTTTGGATGTGTTCAGTGATTAGTAAAAAAAAAATTTTGTGATCAGTTGTGTGGATATGCTGAGCTAACAACAAACAAACAAACTAAAAAAACAGTTAAAGATGTGAATTTTAAATAATTCATTTGATCAATAATTTTTAATTACATCCTGTAGATAATTAATAGGCATTAAGGCAAATTCCATTAAAGTACATCAATAAAAACTCAAGTAATGGAAGATCTATTAGGAACAAGTTTTCAACCCAATTTAAATGCATCAGACCAACATATTTAGCACACAGTAGCAGTAATTATTCAAAGGGCTTCTTCTTTCATACAAAAAGCCAATGTAATCAACATGGCATTGTTGATTATCGATCTATCCATTTATCTCTCTCTTTATCTATCAGTTAGTCAGTCAGTCACATACATTGCAAGCAGTGAAGCCTTCTTTAGAGACTTGCATGCCTTTTTATGCCCAATTAAATTAATTTAGCACAGGTTGACTCCAAACAAGGTGTAGACGTTCAAGAGAAATGGGAGGCACCTGAGCTAAATTTCAAGTGCTGTTCCAAAGAGTCTGAGCACTTACATATGTAATATTTCATGTTTTCTTTGTTCATACATTTGAAAGCATTTTTAAAATTCTGTTTTCACTTTTTCATTATAGGGTACTGAGTGTAGATTAATTAGATAAAAGGAATCTGAACAACTGCAGTATAAGGCTGCAACTTAACAAAACTGAAAAAGTGAAGTGGTCTGAATACAACGTAAAGGTCTAAAAACTAACAGACCAGGCAGGACTGCAGGTGCAGGCTGTGCAAATATGCCCCTGAGACAATCACCAAGGTGCAAGATGCGTAGTGTACATAAACATCCGTGCTAAGTTCAGGCTGGAAATTCCAAAGTCAAAATGGGATATGCCTCTAAAGGTGGTTTAGAATGATCCCTTGGTACTTCCAGATACAGACTGACAAAGTGGTAATAGCAATAGTAGTGGTGGACAAACCTGTAGTGATAGATGTAGCAATCCCAAGTGATGGTAACATCAAGAAGCAAGAACATAAGAAGCTTGAGAAATACTAAGGGCTGAAAGAAGAATTAGAAGAGCTGTGGAAGATGAGCCACAGACTGGGAGAGTGGCTCCAGCATATTCCAGGAACACAAATTCACAGATTGCTTTTCTGTGCTCTGCTTTGCTCTCCTTGTAGAACCTTGTGAAGCACCTACCTGAGCAGGAGCAGCTGAACGCCTTGGCTAGCTATAAAAACGAGTATGCAAATTTATCAGAGCCTGAGCAGTTTGGGGTTGTGGTAAGTATTCACTTTCACATATTTATGACCTTTCCTTTCTTTCACATGTTCTACACGTTGACTTTGCATGAGTTTTTTACGCCAGATGCCCTTCCTGCCCATCTTATATGGGCTTGGGACTGGCACCAAGGTGGCCCTTGGTGGCTGTGCAGGGCCACACTTGGAGGGGTGAAATTCAAACCTGCAGCCTTCTGTATCCCAGCCCAACGCTCTACAACTGAGCCACAAGCACCCCCCCCCCCCAGTTTGCAATGGTCTCCTTTCTGTTGTGATATTGGGTAGATGGAAGGCCTCTGACATTATACAGCCATGGCCAAAAACAGAAAAATGCAACACTTCTCTCAGAAAATTGTTCCAGTTGCTAATGTTTTAGGATTCATGTGCTTATTGTTTTTGTTTGCACTGGAACAACACAAAAAAAAAACAGAGAGGAAAAGTCCAACTTAATAAAAATTCACATAGAACTGGAAAATAGACTGGACAAAAGTATTGGCACCTTGTCAAAATTGTAAGAAATAATTGCTTTGCAACCATGTGATGCTCCTATAATTTGTATTTAGACACAACTGTGGCAAGTAACAGGGAAAAATGGACAATGTCAAAGTCCATCTCCAGAGATCTTAATGCTCCTGTGTCCACTGTGCACAATATCATCAAGAGGCTTACAGCCCATGGCACTGTAGCAAACCTCCCTGGACATGGATGGAAGAGCAAAATTAATGAAAAATTACAATGAAGCATTGTTGGAATGGGGGATAAAGAAGACTGGTAACTTCCAAACAAATTCAAGCTGATCTGCAGACACGGGGTACAACAGTATCAGCTTGCACTATCCGTCGCCATCTGAATGAAAAGTGACGCTATGGTAGGAGACCCAGGAGTACACCACTGCTGACACAGAGGCATAAAAAAGCAAAAATGGAATTTGCCAAAACTTATGTGACAATACCACAATCCTTTTGAGAGAACGTACTGTGGACAGATGAGACAAAAGTAAAGCTTTTTGGTAAAACACATCCTGGGACTTTTTCCAAAAAAAAACAAATAAGGCGTACACAGAACACAGTCCTTACAGTCAAACATGGTGGAGGTTCCAAGATGTTTTGGGGTTGCTTTGCTACTTCTGGCACTGGATGCCTTGACTGTGTAAACAGTATCATGAAATCTGATGATTACCAAAGAACTGTGGGGCTTAACGCAGTGGCCAGTGTCAGAAAGCTCCGTCTCCACCAGAGGTCGTGGGTCTTCCAGCAGAACAATGACCTGAGACACACTTCAAAAAGCACTCCAAAATGGTTACAAACAAAGCGCTGGAGAGTTCTGAAATGGCCAGCAATGAGTCCAGATCTGAATCCCATAGAACATCTGTGAAGAGATCTCAAAACAGCGGCTGGGAGAAGGCATCCTTCAAATCTGAATGACCTGGAGCAGTTTGCAAAGGGGAAGTGGTCCACAATTCCAGGATAGGGGTGTAAGAAACTCATTCATGGTTACAGGAGGCGACTGATTTATTTTTCTAAATGTGGTGTTGCCAAATATTAAGTTAGGGTGCACTTTTTGGGTTCTGTGGTGAATTGTATCAGATTTGACTTTTCTTCAGTTTTTTTGTGTTGTACCAATGCAAACAACAACAATAAGCCTGTGAATACCAAAACATTTGTAATTGGAACAAAATTCTCAGAGAAGGGTTGCATTTTCTGACAGAATTGCAAGGGTGCCAATATTTTTGGGCCATTACTGTATGTCTTTATGTGTCAAGTTAATTCAGGGTATTATGAATAAAGAAATTGAACAACATTATTATGCAGACAATGTTTGATTACCTTTTGTTGTATTGATTACTTTTTAAATGTTGTATTAATATAAACATGTTTTGGATCTACATGTCTTTTCCTTTAGTTCTTCTTCCCTTGAATACGTGCACACAAATGAAGCACTTTTATATGAACATCTTAATCCAAAGCTCTTTAAAATTTTATCTTTTTAAGGTTTAAGAGGAAAGACAAGACACCTGTGGACTGCCTTACTAAATTATGCACTAAAGAGTGGCACTGCTGCCTAGTTACATCTCCGTCCTTTCTTCAAGACTTTTCAAATAAGGTTTTTTAGAATTATTTATAAGAGGTGTAGCATGTTTTGCATATTTTTTTGGCCTAGCAATTAATTCAGTGACAAACATAGCATAATGATCTTTTTTGCCTCGTGAAATTAGAGTATGCTCAGCTATTGAGTGTAGTTCTTTAGGGAGACATTGCACAAAGAGGAGCCTGTTTACACTATGTAATGTTTCGCTTCTGTGCCTGTGGTCCCAAGGAGGATTGTGTGCTTTCACCTATCAGAATACCTCATGCTGTACAGCTTTATTGCTGTGCATCAGCATTGGTTGATGACTTACTGATTTAATTATAATCCATGATATTAAAGGAATCACTAAAATCACATTTACATCCTCTGGGCTTCTATGCAGTTGCAGTACTGATGGCAAACTCTTCTTTGAATTTGTATTTAATTTACCTGGGATTCAAATTGCTGTTGACCCTCTACAGAAACATTAATTACAAGCAATTTGCTAAAATATTTACTTACATTGATTTGTTTCTACACTATATGGTGTTTAAAATTCATGGTCTGACATGCACAAACTATATTTTTCAGTTTCTTTATGTTGTGAATACTGCTTTCAGTGGCTCAGTTTTGTCCAGTGCTCATGATAGCCCAAATATAAACAATGGTCGTACATATTTGCTTTGGTTTTCCTATTACATAATTTATCACGCCTCTCGGCTCGATTTCAGCAATACAGTACGTTTCTTTTTGTGCAACTTTCCTTTTTATATAGTTATATTTTTTTCTCCTGCCCTGTTTCCTCTCTCTGCTATTTTCTTTCATACAAGTACACACATTACTTGCACACACTTTCTCATTGACTGAAATAGTCATTTAATAACATTAGAGTAGCTATAATTAAACTCTTGATGGAAGACATCAAACCACACAGCCAGCTGTTGTGTGAAACAGACTTTTGGAACCTGCGCCTGTCCCTGCCACCTCTCACATGTACACAGTCACCGTTGTGGCCAGGTCCTGGGCCCAATGCAATATTTTCCAATTTTCCCTAATTATGTGAGAGTGGTAATCCAAGGCAGCCTATTGTATATTCCACCCCCTCTGCCGCCTGCCCTATATGGACACTAACTCCACAATTAACTTACCAGACCTGGGTCCCAAATCAAATCACTGCCAGCATCTATTACTACTGTCTAGCAACACTTTCCAGCCTGCTGGTTGCATAAATGTCTTTTAAATTAGATCAGCTGAATTTTGAGAGTAGGCCAAAAGTGTGATTGTAGCTATTGTATGTTAAGTTTAACTGTGTTCTCTGACTTTCTTCTCTACCTTTGAGATCAAATTCCTAACTTTTGAATTTCTCTTTACTTGCTTTATTCGCATTAAAATTGTTCTTTTCATGTATATTTGTTTCTCATCCGTGCTTCCTTGTTTTGTTGTTCTCCTTTCCAAGATGAGCAGTGTCAAGCGGCTGCGCCCCCGCCTCAACCACATCCTCTTCCGGCTGCAGTTTGAGGAGCATGTGAACAACCTGCGTCCCGACATCCTGGCTGTAAACGCTGCCTGTGATGAGGTCAGGAAGAGCCGGTCCTTTGGCCGCTTGCTTGAGCTGGTGCTGCTGCTGGGAAATTACATGAATGCAGGCTCTCGAAATGCCCAGTCATATGGCTTTGACCTCAGTTCCCTTTGCAAGGTGAGGGTTAATATGCTGACCTTACCATCAACTGTTCGCGTATAGTGTGTAATCCTTTATCTCCCCAGTGGCAGAGGTTCAAAATAAGTTGGGTATGTTTAAGTTAAAAGCCTTTTCCATGTACTTTACACAGCTGCATTTGTAGTTGCGTTATAGCAGCAGCAATAACAAAAACTAAAGTTTAATATGAAGTTCACTTATACAAACTCAACATGTATCTTAAAAACCTTAGGTTTTCTGTATAATCACTGTATAATCATTTTGTGCCATACTGTAAGTACAAGCCATAGTCCAGAACTTTTAATTGGAAGACTTAATGATAATTCAATGTTTAAAATGAATTTTATGCTGAAATGTTTAAAATATCATATCTGATTGTGTATGTCTATCTGTATGTGTACCTGTGTTCACATAGTGTCTGCGCATGTCTTTCCTTGTGTAGCTACATGTTTTCAGAGGTGTTAACCCTAATGTGTGAACATGCTAAACTGAACTGATACGACATTGCTGCTATTTTTCTTGAAACTATTTTAATTTGATTGAATGCAATCAGCCCTATAAGAAAGATTGTTCTCTATCTGCTAGAATCTTTCAAAGCAGTCACACCAAGGGAATACTTTATTCTCATTCACTCAGAATAGATAACTGAAGCCACGGCCAGAATCCCTTTAAAAGTCCACATGCCATGCAAGACTGCTCATGTTTAGTGGGGCAGAGACATAGCATGTAGTTATACCTGTGGACTTTGTATGGCCTGAAGACAGAGCTGTTTTTCGGTATGATAGTGATGGTGACAGAGATGCTCTCTGTGTGTGATCTTGAAGTAGGAGTCTCCTCCAGTGTGGTCACATTACATCTGTTGGCAAATTCGCTGCAGTTTCCACAGTAACAACCACTGCAGCCATTCATCACTGCCACCTCCCTGCCCGTTTAGACGTGGTGCTTATGTTCCCACAAACACCAGTCTATAAGCATACACAAACATGGACTAGTACACTTATAAATGATGGATCAGTTGCCTCAGTGTGACAGTAAAATTATCAGGTAATAAAATTCTATAACATAATATGTTGTGTGTTTAGTGTAATTGTTAAACTATTGTTCCAATGCTAGTTTTCGTTGTACTTGCAACGAAATGTTGGGGGGCGAAGGTGTTCATCAATGCCAGAGGTGGGATTTTGAGAGGAAGATATTACCTTCATGCCTGCTCCTGAGTTTGACAACTTAATTCCATGGCTCACTCCACAGGACAGGAAAATTGCATCCAGCCCAACTGGAACGAGCAAAATGTTTACATTGTCAATTATGATTACTAGCCATCTAAATGTAGAGAGGAACCTTTTGTCAGCAAGTACTTGAAGCTTAAAAAAAAAAGGGTAAAACTGAAATGAAAAGAGAGATGAGAGTGTTTGATTAGAGGAAATAA
Organism: Channa argus; assembly: GCF_033026475.1. Taxonomy (NCBI): domain Eukaryota; kingdom Metazoa; phylum Chordata; class Actinopteri; order Anabantiformes; family Channidae; genus Channa; species Channa argus. Next base: position 18,755,612 of record NC_090198.1, read on the forward strand.
TACAAACATGATTAAACCCAGCGGGGCTGAGTACACTGCTGTCTACCAATAGATCACCTAGAGAGATACAGTCACGCACTCCACAGGAGGGATGTTTGGCAGGAATACTGAGCGACATCTTGGAATTAGACTGTAAAAGTGCAATGATAGAAACTGAAAAATTGTTGCTTTAGGGAGGGAGAAAGGTACAAAGCACATGAGAGGTCATCACAATTGGAATAGGTTTCCATTGCATCAGGGCTAAAATTATCTGTGGAACTGTCAACACTAAAGCTACTGAGACAAAATCTAAAGATAATTTATAAATATTTACTGTTACAGCAAAATCTTTTTAAAGTGACATGTTTGTGTTTTGCTCTTTTACTACAGCTAAAGGACACAAAGTCAGCTGACCAAAAGAGCACATTACTCCACTTTGTGGCACAAGTATGTGAGGAGGAATTTCCAGAAGTGATCAAATTTGTTGAAGATCTTGAGCATGTGGACCGAGCTAGTAGAGGTAATACACATTCTTACCCATATGCATGAACTTTCCACACACCTGCATACATCTTGAGAGCCTAACAGTTTTACTATATTATTCTGATCTTTTAAAACAGACAGATTTAACATAGTAATTTTAAAAGACAACTATAGTTAAAAAAAATAAAAAATGCATGGTGGAGAATGCTCAGATTCACTCTAAATTTCTACAGTGGTCTGAGGTAAGTCATTCAACCAGGCACGCACGTGACCTCCTAGTGGCTTTAGGGGATTCAGACGATTTGGGACAATATATTTTAACCTTTTGAATTTTGAAATGAAGAAATGTCATCTATTGGAGCTTTGACGCTTGCTGATCTATTTTTGACAGAAATGGGAATTAATGACACAGGCAAGACAGGTTAAAGACTGACAAACGTTAAACATGAGTAGAGGCAATCAATTATTGACTATAGTGTTGAAATTTGGAAAACAGCAGATATTATTGTCTAGTTTTACCAAGGCACTGCACATAAAAGGCTCTATTTTTTATTTTATTTTTTTTAATGCAAGCATGCACTGACTTTTTAGGCATGATTGACTCGTGATAATTTTTTTTATCTACTTAATGATTTTAATGCTACCCCTCAACTTTAATGAGACAGTGTCACTAGTTTTCTGCTGGTGTCTACCTACACCAATTAGCCACACCTGTAAAACCACATAGTGGCGTTGTTGCGGTAGGCGGGGCCAGCATGGGGATCTGACTGGTCTCCAGCTTTTCTCAATACGCAGCAAGCTGTGATGTGGTCTGACCACTGTCCATTATGGCCTGCAATGCATTTAAAAATATATATATACTAACCCTTGTCCACCACAATGTTAAAACCATGAGGTGTCATTTATGTTGCTGACCTTTTGGCCTTAGGATAAATGTCTGTGAGTTAATAGGATGTGATGTGGGGATGTGGAATTTTGTGGTATTTTGGTCCTATCTCATAGCCCTATCTGAAAGTTTCTCAACTGTTGATTTCAAAAAGAAAAACCTTTTATGTTTCTTTCTGACCAAAATGATGTTTAAGTATGTTCCTGTTGACTGGGGGTGAACATGGAGGCAACACCTCCAGCCAGTTGGAGTAGTTTCTAATATATGTTGATGCTTCTTATGCTTGTGAAGTCGCTCGCTGGAGAACAGAAGGGCATCTAGGCATCTTAGTAAAGACGGGTTGGGAGAATAGTGTTTATATGTGTATAGAAAATTTCTCAGATATGTGATATTACCAACTTTTTAAGTTTTAATCACTGAGAATCAAACAAGGTAATTTTTTTATTTTATATTACATTATGTTATTAACAAAAAAAATAAAAAATCTCTGATGGCAATTGAAAGTAATGAGATGTCCAGGCAATAAAGGATATGTATTGAGAGGATTAATGTTTAAACAGAAATTCCTACATAGACAATGTTTTTTTTTAGGCAGAAATAGAACATTCTTGTGTCTTCTGTATTCCTTTGTTTTTCTTTGAGTCTAGCTCTTGCCTTTCTACTTTTGTAACTCTCTTGGGATTATTCTGGGATTAGATGCTTGTTGATTCTGTAAACATGCATTGTATTTTACCATTTTAGTGTTTGATCTGTGCTACACTCAGTGCTTATCTGCAATGCTGTTTGATACTAACATTAGTCTTCTGCTGTAGCACATTTACAAGAGTTATAGTTTGACAGCATGGTCATATCTACTGCTCAGATGTAGAACAATAAACTTTAAATGGAGTTGAAGATGTTGTTGTTTTAACAAAATTTGACAGTGGTCTTTTTAATTTGACACACAAGGATGCATAGACTCAAATACTCCAAAGAACCACTGAGTTTGGCCAGAGAATCTACAGTATAGTAATGATCACAGAAAATCTGTGAAAATCTAAAAATCTGACACTGGGAGGAGACTATCTATAGGCAACTCTCTGAGGGTAGTAGTCTGCAGCAGCGTGTATACTTTATGTGTGTCTGTGTGTTTGCAACTGTGCAAACATTCAGTGTTTCACCTTGATTATATCCATAACTTCTCACCGGTAGGTAGGAAGGGATCCAAAAGCCATTCTGGTTATTGTTGTACCCAAATTTTACTGACCGTCTTACATTCACTCCACTCCCCCCCCTTTTTTTTTTTTTTAACCTGAACATGGACAACCAGCTATTTCCCAGGGACAAATGTTGATGACAATATGATTTCACAGTATGCTCTTAAACCAAGTCCACACCTAAGCAAAACTAAATTAAATTGATGTTTTGCCATTTTGTTGTCTTAATACATTTTGATCAAAGTTTTAAATAGGATTGTGTAAACCTTGATTGATTGATAACCAATGTTTATGAAAAAAGCACAGTTAGACATTGTCATTCACAACTTATATAATCTTGATTGTAAGGAATATTTTGTTGTTGACATAAAAAGCCAGTTAGAAGAGGAAAATCCCAATGGGCTTTAATTGATGCCCCTCAGTGAGACATGCAAGAGAAATTATATGTGTGCAATGAGTACTTCTTATCAATACTCACCTTGTTTTACTTGCCCTTTACATGCAATTTACCAACCCAAACTGTACTACAAGAAAAAGTAACAAAAAATGTTGTGTGTGCTCAAGAACCTCTGTCATCCTTTCGCCACTATGCTTGAAAACATTTCCATGGGAAATGGTCCATGCATCTTTGTACTATCTTGGCAGTAACAATTTCTTGCTGCCCCAGAGAAGATTTCACCCACTGCTCTTTTCCCAGCAAGAGGAAATCACAATGAAGATGACATGTGTGACTTAATTGTTTAGACTCTTGCTGATGAGAACCTCTCTAGGTTTCCATCCAACTCTTTGGTTTCACCAGCCACTGGCAAAACTTTATAACTGCTAAGTTGAGATCCTCAGATCTTTCTGTCCATCTACTTACTTCATGGATCTCATGTAGAGTATATATTTGCATTGATGTTGATGTGGAGTTTTAACTCTCTTATCGTTGTCTGGGTTCTTGTACCGTTATGATATACTTACACTGTTTCATCTCTCCTATCTGTTATTCAAACACACAAATCTCATTTTGTCTTTTTAAACCATGCTTTTGAGTGGCTTACTTTTCATTAGGTCTGCCAGCCATTCTGCTGACCTGAAGACACTAAAAGGCTGCATTACTACATTCATCAACACTAACCAAAGCACATACTTGCATGAAAACAAGGTTCAATGGAGGTAACAATAATGAGTAGTGTTTCTGTTCCAAAAGCAACGGAAAGAATCAAAACTGCCGCTTACTTTGGGTTTCTATTGTGTTGGTATTTATTTATTTTTTTTGCCCCTTGCTCTTCTGTTTAGCTCTAGAATCACTACTTCACATGACAAGGAGAATCAGCTATTTCTCTGTGTTTTAGCGATGTATCTGTGGGATGTATCTCTGGCTGGCTCTATATATCTTTCCTCTCTTTATCTGTCTCTTTTTATTATAAGTCTTGCTCTTTGTCCCTTTTCTTTATCATTATTGTTTTCGGCTCATCATAATTATATGCACATGTGACACCCACACACACACACAACACGTAACACCTAATTAGTTTGTGCATTTGGGAAATATTTTTGCATTGTGCTAGGTACATATTTTAATGGCAAATATGGAGACCTTAATGTGCTCAACCAGTTTACTTGTAACTAACTTGTAACTCCTAAAGTATCGTCTGTCAGGAGCAGAAACATCTCTTACTTGGAAATCAATGTGTAATGCTAAATAGACAGGTCTGCCTACATTTCATTTTTCTGCAAAGACAGAATAGCAGTTAATTTTCTGTTGAAGGCTTTTAGCCCTGAGGAGTCATTAAGGAGTAATGTGAGCACCCAGTTATATTTGGATGCGTGCTGTAATATGGGGCCCAAGTTCAATTCAGTAGGTTTGCCACATGCAGTCTGAGTTATGAACTTTGTTATAGTGTACATTCTAGACTGAAAATTATAATTTACTGACTTTCATTGTTTTTTGTATGTATGTGGTCATCACATTGTGTGTACTTGTGTTTTAGCATTACAGGTCTTTCGATCTCAGTTTCTCGTATGATCACTCCTATCACAGTTGTCTGTCACATCTGGCCGTAAAAGGCACATATGTTTGTTTTTGTTTTTTTTTTTATTCTTATATTTAATATATCAAACAGGGATCTACAGCAAGGCTCTGTGTGTAGCCTGGGTGTTTGTGAGTAAGTATGCATGGCTGTGTTCCACTCAGTCTCATTTATAGCACAGCAGGTTGGCAGAGTAATAAAAGGATGTCAATGGGGGATTTGACCTCTACAAATATTCCAGTTATTATTCTTCTAAAACATTCTATATCTGTCTTCAACCCCTGTGCACCACAGAGACACTTGTGCCCTGCTGCTCATAAACATCTCTAGTGCTTTACCACAAAAAGAAAGGGCAGGGTAGAGCCAGAGAGCACAAAGATGGAAACACCCTTTTAGATTTGTCCCACTCTCCTTTTAACCATACCACAGGGCAATATATATTTTTTTAAATCTTCAGGTGTATATGCCATATGTGTGTTTATGCACATTATTGTGTTTCACTAAACTGTCATACCCTCCTGATCAGTCCCAGGGAGATTTTCTCCTGAAACATATGCCTTATTTTTTTGTCAACTGCTTCTCTCCTTGTGTTCATATGCTCTTTCATGTGAAGGATGTTTGTCCCAAAAACTTGCAGTTTGTACTGAACAACTAAGAAAATACAGTCTGCTTTGTTTTTTTTTTTTTATCTTGTCCCCTTTTATTCTTTTCCCAGTCAGAATATCATAATAGAGCTTTAAATTTATTTATTAACAGACAACCTATCTGGCTCTCTTCCACTTCTGCATGCTCCCCGTACCTCATGCAACACATTTTGGTTGTTTTTCTTTTTTTTTTTTTGTTTCTTATCTTTGGGAAAAATAAACAATGATCAAATTGAAAATGATATAACAGGTTGAGTTGTCAGTAGGTGAAGTGTGACTTTCTGGAAATACAATTTATCATACTAATTATATTTGCTGTGGAAACCATTATTGTTTGGACAAAGATTTGTAGTCATTTGATGAGTGTTGACAGAATCCAAAGAAATTCTCTTTAAAGGTCATCAGCCAGGGGTAACAAATTAAAGGATTCAATGTCTCTATTATTTAAGAATCAGAATTTTTTTTTTTGTTTTTACTGCCAAACCATGTGGCAAGAGAAGGTTGAGTCATGTCATCTAGACTTCATTCTTCTAGTCTAGTTCACATGACTCAACCTTCTGATAACTAAACCTGGATGACTGAGAACCTTCACGGACGCCATTGGCGACACGATATATCAGTATTTTTATAAAATGTTTTATTGTTTAAGCCATAGCCTCAAAGTGTTGAAATTTAGGCTTAAAAAGTATTTTAGTCAAATGTATATGTTTTAATAGTTTTCATCAGAGATATTTTATGGCCATTATGTCTAGTACTTGTTATGTTCAGATCTCTATTCATGCAATATTAATATTCTTGCATGTTGAGGCAACAGCTGTCACCAGCTTTGTTGTATCCAGTTACCATGGTTACCGGTGTCTTTTATGAGAATAGTGGAAATGCCGGTTTAATGTTAACGTAGTAGAAACCAGATTCTCAGGTAACTCTGGAACATGTTTACATGTACTGTAGTAGTATACAGACCTATTATAGAAGCATGGCTCACAGATTGTAGCTGTATAATCACAAAAGAAACTGCTTCCTGACTCTTATTGTGCCATGTGTCTCCCATCAGTGACAGGCCAGCGCAGCCATGCACAACCTGCCCATTTAAAAAGAACAAAAAAATATGGAAACTACTAATGTAATGGAAAGCTACTTATTTACAGTCATATGCAAAAGCGAATATGCCCTCTTGTAATACAGTGTTTTCTCGGATAAAACCGTAATAAAAATCATCTGATCGTAGTGGGTCTTAGTAATAGGTAAATACAACCTCAGACATTAAATTTACATGTTATTTTTGTCTGTGATTAATTGAAATTAGCATGTTATTTTGACAGCCCTAAATATGAAATAAATCTATTCAGGTATGAGTGTTTTCTTCCAGTATTATAATGCCTCCTTCCAGAGGACATGAGGGGTCACTGAATCATTTCATTAGTAAGAAAATTATGTGTATTATTCAGTGTCTGGATCTCAATCCAGTACAACACCTGGGAGTTTTGGACAAATGTGTTTAACAGCACTCTCCCACCATCATTTAATCAGTAAATGAGGTAGATAAAAATGTAAAGGTAAACTTAGAACTCATTAAAACCATGTATTGCATTGTAATGGCCCCTTTCCTCTAAGGGGACAAGGGGACCAAAACCATAGGCAAAAAAATACAAAATTTCCCCATGGGATCAATAAAGTTGTTTGAATTTTGAATCTTGAAAATCATCCCCACAGCATAACAGAGCAACTGGAACCCTTCACAGTAGGGGTCACATCTTGATGACCACATGGTGGCTTTAGTGTTGTGGTGGACAGGGGCCTGCATGGGCAGGCGGACACAACTGCAGTCCCATTCACAACAAGTGCAATGCACTGTGTGCACCTATTGATATTGGCCAGCATTAAATTTATCCCTTGCTGTTTACTATTTATGGTCAGGGTGTTTTCTTTCTTAAAAAGAAGACAGAGGCTACAGAGTAGTTGCTATGTGTATAGTACAACTTTGACTGTGTCATCAGTGGTCACGATGTTCTCTCTGAAAAGATTTTTAAAGAATTGGGTGCTGAAGCTTTCTCAGTACCTACAGTTGATTCTTAAGTACTAATGTCACTGTTTCCCATGAGAGACTGGGCAGCAGAGAAAAGAAAAGTGAAGATGGAGAGACAAATTGCTAAGAAAGTACAATATGACTTTGCGGACGAAGAAAACTGGCAGTGAGTAGAAGGATCGGATGTGATCATCTGTAATAGCAGTACTGTACCGTCTGTATGTAGATCTTATTTCATTTGTTTATACCTGAACTGTACAGTATGTATATACAAATACCAACCTTTACCTATTTTCACACTCGAATAGCTTTACGTTTTGAAAGAAATCGTACACCTTTGGTATAATATTTTGTATTAACATATGTGATTACATTTGTCTGTGTGTGTCTGTGTGTCTTTAAGATGAGACAGTATGTTCCCATTAGTAAATGAGTTTTATGCTATAAACTCAAAGAGAAGCTTAGCTGTATTGAAGTTTTCTCTTTTTTCCCTTTCCTTAAGCATGTATTAGGATCAGGGGAAATTTAAAACTACTTAAAAATAAGAAGCTTATGCCTTTTTGTCAAGTAGAGTCTAATCAGGGTAATTTAAGCCATATGCTATATTCAGCGACTAGCTTAAAGTGTCAGCCATGACCAAGTTAACTGAAAGTTAGGATCAGTGTTCTGCTGCTCTTCCACCTGCATGATCCATTCACCTGTTGATAAGACTAAGGACAAAGCTTATTGAACATACAAAGATTTTTACTTCAGCGGCCATCTTATTACTTTGAAGATGCAAATTTAAATCTGTTATTCTGGTTGTGTTACATTATGTGTGTCAGTAGTAGCATCACATTCATGCATCTATTTAATTGTTTGGACAGACAAAAACATATAGGAGGCAAACTAAATAATAAAAAGTCACATAATGAACATACCTTCCCCTAATATTTATGGTCTCTGCCATTGTTTATTCCGATGGTGTTTCTGACAGTGGGAACCCATAATCAGAATGCTTTGCAACTGAGCTGGATTGTCTCTCATTGTCTTTGTAATGTTTTATTTTATTTTATTTTTTTTGTATGTTGCTGTATGTGCATTTATGCTTTCAAAGCTTCAAAATAACAAGGCATTGAATTGTTCCTAATTGAGTTGTCCTGTCTCTGCTACTTTCTTCCCATTTTCCTGGCACATGGGTGTATTTTTGTATGCTCTTATGTGTGTGAGCTGATATATGTGGGTTTGTGTCAGTGTCTGCAGAGAATCTGGAAAAGAGCCTCCGGCAGATGGAGCGGCAGCTGCTGCAGCTGGAGAGAGACCTGGAGACTTTCTCCTCCCCTGATGACCCCAACGACATGTTCTTCACTAAAATGGCTATATCCTTTACACACATGCATTCATTGACTAGTCTTTGGTATGATTTTGCTGTTATGAAACAGAGCAAAAGTTAGACAAATATAAGTGACGCTTGAGATTATATGTTTATAATTTTTAACATGGTAATGCATAAGGTTGTAACACAGCACATTTTTATGGCCTAATGCCTAATTAAAGTTGTGGTTTAGAGGGTAAGAACTTGCACTATTTCTGCTTAATCAAACTCCCAAATAAACACATTTCCTTTACCTTTTAAATAATTAAATACTCATGCTGTGTTCAGTCCCCATCCGCTTTGGCCTGGACCCCCAACCCCCTCTATTTTTGTAAGAAATTCTGCTTTTGACAAAGATGCAAAGCTTCAAAGCTTGCCCCTTTTTCTTCCATATGCAAGTATTTAACTATGTTGTTTTCATTAACTCTATTGGAAGAATTTTACATCTTTATAGTAGCAGGGGTATATTTCAAAACTAACAAGCTAATATAGGGGCAAATATTAAAGTAATAGAACTGTTATAATAGGCTTATATGTTGACTATAGCGTTATAATAGTTGGTGTAATGCCTTTGTTATAACAGGGTGATATTATGGTAATAGTTCTGAAATAACTGGGTAAATATGTTAATATATAAGTATTAATACAGTGATAATAAGTAGTAACTAGGTAATAACTTAGAATAGATAATGGATACGTCTAGGCAATAGGAGGCCAATAGCATAATGATGTAGAAGCTAACCACCAATAAATGCAATTATTACATGGAAATACATCTGGTAGTTTCTGTGTAATAAAACCACTTATATTTGATGGACAGCAGCACTCTGGGGTAGTAGAAAGTATTTAGATTGACAGGTATTTCTAGAACTATGCAAGGATGTGTTCAATAATGCACCCTGCACCTAGCCCCCTTCATGTAGTTTTGATCAGTAGCCTTGGGGTTGGTGCGCTGATGGCTTGTGGCGTAGTACTTAGCAAAGAACTTTAGTGCAACATAGAAAGGTTCACTGAGAATCGCTTTGACAGCTCTGTCTTTCACCGTCTTGCTCGAAAGGACTTAAAATACAGTTTAAAAATTCATATAAATAAAGTTACACAATTAATCTGATCATGTGAGAGCAATCTAACAAGTAACATTAAGAAAAAGTTCCCTTTAAATGTTCGATAATTTACATTTGTAAGCTTCTTTAGTTTAATTTAGTTAATTAAAATGCAAAACAGTTTAATTTTAAACAGTTAAATCATTCTCACTAGAAACCATCCAACTTAAAAAAGTTTTAACAAACAAGGATTAAAAATGAAGTCTTGTAAGATGCAGCAAAATTAATAGATTCAGCTAAATTAGAAAAGTAATCTTTTATATAAATGCTGGGCTTAATCATAGTTGGAAAGCCAAGTTTGTATAATTAAGCTAAAAGTTTTATTGCTTATCCTGCAGAAGCGTCTTGAGCAATAATATAACTATATTAACAATGTACACAAAGCATTTTTAAACATTGCAAACGACATCCTTATTTTGAATTGGAAAGTCTACTGTCACCAGCTACACATGAGAAGCCTGGAGTGCCACATTGGTAACACTGAAAATTGCATTTTCACTTCATGCACCACTTGAGCATACAGTTATTGCGTATTGGTCTAGTGTTACTCTTCTGAGCCTGAGCTAAGCTTGAAAAGGTGGCAGATTAGAACGGGAGAGAAGCTGAAGTAAAAGGAGGGGAGAAAGAAGATGGAATAGAGGAGGGGGTGGAGAAAGGAGGCCATCAGAAAGCAAGAGTGAACAGGAACTCTTGAGAATGCACTGAAGTGGTCTGCTGCTTAGTGAAGTCAGAACAGGAGGAACATGAAGAGGATAGGATTGATACTGTATTCATCAAGCATGGTTTCTTCTTTTCTCTTGCTTCTGCTTTCTGTGGCCTGCTCATGCTTTTCCCCAAGCCTCTTTCCCACTGCTCCTGGCTCAGAAAGATATTACTGACGAGTCAATCTGGGAGCAGTGCCTATTGAACAGCGTTTACCCAGCTGTGAATGGATAGTCCCATCTCCAGCCAAATTCAACTGAGGCCAGACCTCAAATAGGTGCATCAATTTGAGTAATAATGAAAGGCCACAAGGTTGTGCCAGAGAGGTTGCCCACACCCTTGTGATGGGACACACACACAGACACTGTTGCTTCTTTTCTGCCATGAGACAAAGATGTGGGAGCCATTAGCCGGACTACTGGCTAGGGACACATCATTTTCTCTTTTCCTGCTTTTTTTTTTTTTAATATAATTCATTGATTCACATTAAAGCAGTTTAAAAGAAGATTGTTGGTTCAACCTGATTCTAATTTTTTTTTCTTTCTATTGAAAGCTTATATTTTTTATTGAACAGTCATTGTGTGGAAAGGAGATCTCAGGATATACCACAGTTACTGAAAAAGACAATAAAGGCACCGAATATTAATGCATTTGTTTTTGACAGTAAAATAATGCTTGACAGATTTCCAAACTGAATTCTTTGGAAACTATTAAATCAGTATTGTTTGTTGTATTGTTGTAACTTGCGCAGACCTGCTTAACAGTTGGCCCAGGTTGTAGGCACGGTGCGTTTTAGTGCTCTTGCTCTTCCCCCACTTTGGTTTGACACTGCAGCTTATGTTGACACATCCATTAAGTACACACACACACACACACACACACACACACACACACACACACACACGCTGACATAGAAAATATGTATTTTGCTTCACTGGATTTAACCAATAGGTTATGGTTTTATGGTCTTCACACTTTCATACTGTTTAGTTTCAAAGCTTTTTTTTCCTTTCATTTTTCTCTTTTGCTACATCAATGCCTGTCATGTCACCAACACACTTTGCCATCAGGCAGACATACTGTAAGTCACAGATGCTGTAGGCTGCAGGGGGTCATATCCATGAACACACCATAGTAGTAACATGACTGACAATAGTAGAATTCCTAATGCTAATATTACTGTTTACTGCTGACAGTCTTTTTTTTTTTCCTTATCATTTGTGTATCTCTGTGTAATCGGGGTGTATTCACAGCAACATTTAATTACCATTTAATTTGTGCTGGATGTGTTGTTGACCTTGACCATGACTTTCACAGCTTCAGCAGTGTTGCACGTGAGCAGTATAGCAAGCTGGCAGTCATGCACGGCAATATGCAGACGCTATATCAGAATATGCTGGAGTACTTTGCCATTGATCCCAAGAAGACCTCAGTGGAGGAGCTGTTCACAGACCTCAGCAGCTTCCGGTCTATGTTCAGTGTAAGTAAACTGTAGTGTAGATTATACCTAAACAAAAGATTGTTGTTCAGAAGTGATCAATTAACAGGTTTCTGTGAGTGTTCACAATTGATTGAAATGAGGTGGTTAATGACTTATGAGTTTCTTCTCAATGGGATTGGAAGCACTTTTTTGTTTATATTATAGGAACACATGATCAGAAAATAAGTTTAAAAAAAAAAACGATCACTAAGTCAACATCTGTGGTGTTAGAGTTTACATTCACCAGAAATGTGTTTTGTTTGTATTTTCTGGACCTTGAACGATCTTTAATTGAAGGACATGGATACATTAAAACAACTCAGCCTTTTACAAAGAATTTGGATGTGGACTTTTGTTCAGTCTAATTGCAGGCATTGACTGGTTTGAGTTATGGGTGTAAGTTGTGTATTTCTTCTGATCTTATTATTAACTACAATTTGAAAATATAGGTCTGATTTACTAGTGTGGCATTTGAAATCAAATTATTTTGGCAGTTAAAGGTCTCACCTTGGTGTGGTAGCTGTTTTTATTCAGGTGTAAAGTATTCTGAAAAATCTAAATGGATCTCCAGTAATTTAAAATAATGGGTATTTGAGATTACTTAAAACTTTTACTGTTTGTGTTAAATGGCTGAATCAAGAGAGGACCTCAACTTTTGTATGTGATTCTCACATTAGTGTCCTCTGACATAATCCAGAGCAGAACAATGGCAGTCCTGTGTAGTCAAGTCCCACCCAGATATTTATTTCATCACTGAACTCCATGGCCTTATCAGTCTGATGCCACTGTGTGCCATAGAGCTGTGGAGACCCACTGTGTTTAATCAGCAGGATTAGTGGCGCAGGCCACTGGGTGCAACAGATAATAGAAGCTAATTACCCAGTTGAAGTTCCTGCCCATTCCCCAACTTAACATTTACAACACACACACAGATGAATTTCAAGCTTCTTTTCTTTTTTCCAGCAGTCATTAGTCATGCTTTACATTTTCATATACTCCAAAGCTTCTGCACATTAGTGTGTTTTTCTTCTGTGTTATTTCTGTTTTACATGTCAAACTAGGGATTGTGACTATAAGTTTTTAATATGAGATCTGTCCTCCGGGGTAAAGTTATTTTGGACTCATTTTGACACTGCTATAAGATTAACGAACATTCTGTACACAACATGTATTTTACGCCAAGTCTAAGGGGATTTGGAAATGTCCTTATTAAATTGTGTAGGACACATAAGAACAAGACAAATCCGGGATGTATTAAATAATTTTGGAAGAACAAAACTATGCTCCACCTTTTTTTATTTTATTATTATTTTTGTCCTTTCAGCTTATGCCGTTAGTTCAGGGTCGCCACAGTGTATGGTTGTCCACATGTTGAGTTGGCACAGTTTTTATGCCAGATGCCCTTCCTGACGCAACCCTCCCCAATTTCTAGCGGTCTTGGACCAGCACTGACTAGGATCTTTCACAATCTACTTTTAATCAGTGCCCATTTGATTTTGCTGTTTGCTTGCTTTTGTTACTTCTGTTTCTCTTGTTGTGCGCTGATTCGCTTAGCAGAACAGCCAGTCAGAGTGGTCTCTCTTGCTGACTCTGTCTGCCGCCAATTCAGTATGTCAAGGCAGAGAAGCTGCTATCAAGTGTCCAACCTAATGCCAGTGATGTGGGATGCACTGTAGACACTGACTGATGACCTAATGCTTGCGCGCGACCAATCATTGACTTTATGTGTCAAGACCCTAACACATGATTACCACTCATCATAATATGCTGTATGCTGTGTCCAACCTGGGACTGAACTAACTACAGTATCTACATTGTCTATACAGGCTTAAATATACACACGCAGCCAGAAAAAAAGAATTCACAGATGCATTGCTCCAATATTTCTTATTTTTACACCAGTGCAGTTTTCTCCAGGAATTCCAGTGATTTTTTTTCTTCCCTTTAATAACCACAACCCAAATCACAAATGAATCGCACAAAAAGCAAATAAGGCAAAGCCTTGGATGTTCCATGCATTGTTTTAATGCCAGTTAATAGTAATCCTTTTTATTTTTTAGCTCTATTGTTCAGGCTTGGAATTAGAGTGCATGTTCTGAGAAAACATAACGGGAAATGACTCCGCTAATGAAAGGTCAACAAGCCATGCGTTATAAAGACTAGTATTATACAGTATGGATAAAATTCCCAAGGTAGCTTTTTCCCATGGGATAGATCAAGGTGTAAGGAGCTTAAACCCTCAGCAATTTGTTCAAATGTTCACATCACACCGACCTATTTTGCAAGAAGCCAAGGCAAGGTCAGTGAACGTGGCTATACAGTAAATCCCAACAATGTAACCTCTTGGTCAAATCTGTGTCAGCATTTACCCTGCCAAGGCCCATGCTAATAGGAGTATGCTGTCTCTAGGCTACTGCCTACAATGAACTGAGCCTTGAACTGTGTGTCTTGTGTGCATTTTGTGTGAGTGTGAGCTCACTTACGTGTGTGGGGGTTGCTTGTTTGTGTGTTTCATTTTCTTTCTTTTCATTTTTTTCTTTTTTTTCTTTTCTTTTCTTTTTTTTTTTTTTTTAATAGGAAATGCTGCTTTTCACATGCTAAGGTGTATCCACACACTTGTACACACATATACACCATGCTCAGTCACCCGTAGGAAGGAGACCCAGGGCAAGGCCGCACATCTGACAGGAGTCCAATTGAGCGTGTCTAATGGCGGACATCCAGGAGAGGAGGAGGGGGAAAGAGACCTGCAGTGATGAAGGAGACTGGAGGGCAATTTCCTCAGAGAGCTGGTTTTCTTTCTGTCATCCTCTGTCTCTTTACCTCTCTCTCCCTCCCTCCTCCAGCTCAACATTACAGTAAAATTAGTGCTTTCTCAAAGAAAAAGAACACATAACTCTAAATCTCTTCTGGCTTTTCTTCACTATACCTCAAAATCCACGTTTCTTTGGTTTTGATTATATATTTGTTGTACCTTTTATTTTTGAATTCCCATTTTAAAATGAAAGAAAGAAAGATAGTGTGGTTAAAATTGACATTTTGTTAATGTAGCCACTCAATGTTGACATTGATTCTTTTCTTTGTCTCTTATTAATCTTGGGTTGCTAATTGGCTCTGTGATTTAAGAAGACAGCATAGGCTTTTTGTGCTGGCTATGGTCATATAAATATTTGTTCCGATGCACTGTTCCTTAGCTGCCACCCATTCTGGTGTTTTCTTTTTGGGAAGTTTAAGAGTGATCCTTTCTTAAACAGGACCACTTGTCGTATTGAGCTGTTATTGAGTGATCATTGTTTTCCCTGGGCTGCAGGCAGCAATAAAGGGCCCAGTTTTGCTTTGCTTGTATGGACATTCTCTCTAGGCCTGCCATACTATTGAAACCATCTGCCGCGGATTTTAAACCAAGTTGGCAATATGGGTCTAGGGTTGGTAGTGTTAGATGGTTGTATAATAGTAAGATGATTTGTATTAATTCTATATATTTGGATTAATAAAATTATGAATTGCAATTTCTTTTGCAGTTATAATCCAATTTGTGCCCAGGGGCTCAGTATTTGGCCCCTGGACAGGGGAGCAATGGATTTATCCATTAACACCTAGGATTGGTGCACAACCTTTCTACCATACAGGGACAGCCACTGTCTTTTTTCCAAAGTGATTGCTAGCTGTGTGAAATTGTCTAGTTTTTGTCAGCTCTGTTTAGCTGTTAGAGTGAAAATATGTTTACATTTGGTTTTAATAAATGAATTTGACTTTTTAAATGAGGGAGCTGCTTGATGGAGAAAAGGGAAGGAGTAACAGAGATTTGACTTAAGCATTCATCACAGCTGTCTAAGTTACCACAGGTTACAAGTAATTGTTATTGAAAATGCATTATGTGTCAGTACGCTTATTCTTCCCTTTTTTTTTTTTCCTCTTTCCCTTTGCCCATAATTTACCAGATTCAGTGGCCATTAAGAATATAGTCATTTGCAAATCAGTGGTTGCCATGAGCAACTGACAGTCATTCCATCAAGTCAAAGTTAATTTTGGAGAGAAGTTGGTTTCATTTAAAATAGTTTTGAGCTCTGAACAGCTTCACTCTGGCATTTCATATTCACCCCCCCCTCTTCCTCTTTTTCAGTGCTCTGTATTTCTCCTGAATTTTCTATCAACCTGCTGAGTGGTGCTCATCAGTGCCATTTGCTGCAGTACTATTGTCTTTTTATGTGAGTGAGTTTAGGTACATGTTGTTTGAAGTATACAATACAGTGTGTTTGCAAAGTTGCCAACAAACCACAATCTCTGTGTTTTGATCATAAGCAAGAAAAAACATTTTTCTCTTCTGAAAGATCAAGGTTGTAGTGTGCTAGTGTGAAGCATCTGTTGGATACAATGCCCCATAGTATAATTTTTGACTGATCATATGCAGCTGTACTCTGCTGTAGAGAACACATAAACCAAGCATACAGAGCGATTGGGAGTCTATCGATGTGTAAAATCTGTATGCTGTCACATCTCTACTATTAGTAATTAGTGTTTGTTCATGTTTTTTCTCTCTCTCTTTTTTTAAATACAACCCCAATTTAAAAGAATTTGGGCATGTGCGAAACCTAAATAGAAACAGAATGCAATAATTTGCAAGTCTCATCAACCTAAATTTCATTCACAATAGAACAACATTCACTTAAACAACATATCAGAGGCTGAAACAGACATTTCTCCATTTCAGTAATAATATTAGGTCCTTTTTAATTTGATGGCAACAACAGGTCAGTAACATGACTGGGTATAAAAAGAGGATTTCAGAGAGGCAGAGCCTCTTGAATGTAAAGATGGGCAGAGGTTCACCAATCTGCGACAAACTAAGTATAAAAATTGTGGAATGATTTCAGAAAAATGTTGCTCAATGTAAAATTGCGAAGATTTTGAAGATGCCGCCATCTACAGTATATAATATCATCAAAAGATTTAGAGAATCAGGAGGAATCTCTGTGCACAAAGGACAAGGTCGTAGGTCAAAACTGGATGCAAGTTATCTTTGGGCCCTCAGGCGGCACTGCATTAAAAACAGGCATCATTCTCTACTGGACATCACTGCATGGGCTCAGGAACACATCTAGAAATCACTGTCTCTGAACACAGTTCGCTGTACAATCCACAAATGTAAGTTAAAGCTGAACAATGCAAAGAAGAAGCCATATTTGAACATGATCCAGAAATGCATCAAATTTGAAATTCTTTTTGGAAACCATGTACACCATTTCCTGCAGACTAAAGAGGAGAGGGGCCAACCAGGTCAAAAGCCTGCATCTCTGATGGTATGGGGGTATATTTGTGCTTATGGCATGAGCAGCTTACACATCTGGAAAGGCAACTTCAACGCTGAGAAGTACATAGAGGTTTTAGAGCAACATATGCTCCCATCCACATGTAGTCTCTTTCAGGAAAGGCCTTAAATATTTCAGCAAGACAATGCTAAACCACGTACTGCATCCATCACAACAGCATGGCTTCACAGGAGAAGAGTCCGGGTGCTGACCTGGCCTGCCTGCCGTCCAGATCTTTCACCAATAGAAAAAATTTGCCGCATCATAAGACGAAGAGGAGATGCTACACAATACTAAACATCCCCCTGTTCCAAGTTTTCTGAGATGTACTGATGCCATCAAATTCAAAATGAACTAATATATCCTGTGAAATGGGAAAATGTCTCAATTTCGACATCTGATATTATGTATATGTTGTGTTGTGAATAAAATATGGGCTGATGAGATTTGGAAATGACTGCATTCAATTTTTATTTACATTTTACATATCGTCCCAACTTCTTTGGAATTGGGGTTTTAGTTTGTTGGTGTGAAATTGACTACGATGAAATCAACAATGGACATGTATGTGTAATCCATAAGAGGCTATCATCGGGCCTTAATAAATGACAATAAATGGTTTTGTTTATCGCAACAGCGTCATTCGTAGTGTAGTACACAGTTTTGCAGTGTGGGTTCTTGTGTACATTTATTCGTGTTGGTTTAGCATTCTTGAATTAACCTGCCTGTCAAGCTGAGTTGTTTGAAAAAAGCAAGTTGAAGAGTGGGAGGAGTTGGATGGTTGATAAAAGCCCAGACTTCCTTGGTTTAAGTGACTGGCTTTCGTTCACGATGCCAGTCATTGTAGCACTCTATTAAATCATATGCAGTCTTTCTTTTGGCTGTGGAATTATTGAGCTATCAGCACTATCAAAGCAGTTTAACTGCCCTTTAGCACATTTTAGTAGCGTGACCCCAGTGTCATGTTAGTAGTAGTAGGATGACCCAGGAGCATCAATTTGATGAAGGTACTCTTTTTCGATCTTCTCCTTATTCTGGGTGTTGTCAATACCGTTATTCTCTTCTACTCTTTCATTCCTCTCCATGTTTCTAAAACCAATCAAGTTCATGTCTGTCATGAAAGACGATGTTGAATGTATTTTTGTAATCGATCCATGTCATATCAAGGTTCCTTATATGTTTCTTTGCCAACCACACAACTCATTACACCCTTTAACAACTTTTGTGTTTATCTGGGAGGATGCCATTCTTAGGTAAATAATCCTAAATCCTGTTTGTCAGTGCAGTTGTTAAGATCTTGTTCGTTGTGGGAAGGCATGTTATCGGACCGTAATTCTAGGGTACTTTGAAATTTTGCCCTTTGAGTGTAGGGAGCTGGTTTCAGATGTTAACAACATAGAACCACTTTTCTGATCTTTCCTTATGTCATTGAACGCTCTTGTTAGGTCTTCTTGAAGAGCACTCAGATGCTTAAACCAGAGGTTTTGTAACTTACCTGGCCCAGGGGATATCTAGTTAAAAATTTGCTTGATGACTTTAAAGCTCTCATCATCTGTGAATTTCCTCAATGAATCTGCTGTTCTGCGTTCCCGGTTCTTCCTCTGCTTTTCCATCCAAGTTGCTTGATGATAATGGATGACATTATTTTTGAGGATTCCACACCAGAGGCTTGTAACTTGTTCTTACTCGTTCAGTAGCATCAGGTTTCTGGTGGTTCAATTGACGATAAAACGTTTTAAAATCTTCGTTGAAGCTTTTATTCTGACAGTAGTAATTACTTTTATTTATGTACCTTCTTAATTGTTGAGCTTTTGCCTGGAGTTTCATTTTCACGCTTTGCCTCAGTACATCCACAAAATCCATGGACATGGCATGTTTGGATTCCTTTCTTGTACTTATTAATCAAATATCCTACAGGATGTCCTACAGGATTTGATGGTGTTCTGAATCCTGTGTTTTCTGGCTGCCTCTTTCTTTGACAATGTTCTATGCTGGTTGACTTCAGTAAGGTTCAAGCAGCTGGCTCATGTTATCAAATTGATGCCTTACATCTCTAGTGAGTTTGTTTTAACACATAGCAGGGAGTCAGCATTATAATAATAAATAATGATTTCAAAATGACATCATCTTTTTTGTGTTTACATGCGCTTAGGTAATGGTGATATTTTGAGAACTGAGCTTTCTCAGGTAAGTGGGAACAGCAATAAATGCTGATGCTGATGCTGCTGATCCACCTTCTCAAGAACCTGTTTACTGGATATCCACGCGTCTATGAGCGACTGTAGCGCACGAAGGAGAGCAGCTGCCACCAATCCGCGGGTTGTTGGTTTAATTCCCGGTTCCTCCTGTCACATGTCGAAGTGTCCTTGAGCAAGACACTGAACTTAGAAGTTTAGAAATCTGCGGGGAAAGTGACATATTTAGAGGCACTTTATGTTGGTTCAATTTTCAGTCTGACTTTATTCAGACGCTGTTTATGATCTCTCCTTTCATTCAGCCTTTAAATCAGCTGCGTGTTGCTGTCTTCAGCCTTTTGTTACACATGCACAGTTGGAGAAAGGTGTTTAGAAACCTGGCTACACATACATGGCAAAGAAATTGACTTTCTCAGAGAAAAATCTACCTGGGTTAAGAAATCAGCTTTCCAAAGAAAGCAGTCTGTAGCCTGGTTACTTAACTCCATGTAAATGCACTTTTTTCTTATGGCAATATCAATATCATAGCCTCTGCCTGAAAAATATTTCTTTAGGTTTCAAGAGCCGCCTCTGTTTTTGACTAGCTGTACGTTATTGTGAGAAACCCCAGTTCGCAGGCAGGTGTCTTTCTTTTTTCTTTTTTTCGGTTTTATTTCATTCTGTCTTTGTCTCCATTTATTTCACCCCTCACAGCAAGCACTGAAGGACAACCAGAGGCAGAGAGAGTCAGAGGAGAAACAGAGGAGAGCACGGGCAGCAAAGGAGAAGGCTGAGCGTGAAAAGCAGGAGAAACAGCAAAAGAAAAGGAAGTTGCTTGAAGTCAATGCAGGTAGATAATATTTAGTCTTCTTTACTTCTTTGCATAATCATTCACTGCATCATCACACCCTTTTGAAGAAACATTTTTGCCAAGTTAAGGGTAAGATGGTAAATGAGATCATAAAAGACACTATTTTATTATTTCTGAACGATTAACATATTTATTGTTGTTCCCCACATAGACATAGAGATTTATTGTGGCATGTGAAGGCAGCATTCATATTTTGTAGCCTTTTATTGATTTGTGTACAGTTTAACAAGCCAAGGTTCTTGATTTGTAGCATTGCGCAGTTTAGCATTTCAACCTTGGAATTTAAAGGTAATATAATAAATGATGCTTGATTGATTGAATATTGATCTAAACAGAACAGTTCACCTCTTGCTTGACCATTCTTGGGAGAACACAGCATTTGTCAGGGTTGCAGAGTTGTAGGGTGTCATTGTATTACTACAGGACACTTTAGAAAGATGTTCACTACATGACCTTTAACCCAAATCATTTCATTGATCAATTCCTCTGTATTCACCAACTTCAACAAGTGAATGACATTTTTTGTTTGGGATGCAGAATGCAGCGGGTTCGAGTTCCGCCCAACTCCGCCCAAGGGCAACCTTGGTGCCGGTTCCAAGCCCGGACAAAAATGGGAGGGTTGTGGGAGGAAGGGCATTTGGCGTAAAAACAAATGCCAAATCAAATGCGAAATGCGGTTCCGCTGTGGTGACCCCTTACGGGACAAGCTGTAAGCCGTGGATCTTTATATTTAGGGTCAAGGTTATAATCAAATTATAGTTCTGAATCAGGATGTTCAGTATTTTGAGCAAGTATCTTTTCAGCTGTGCTAAAGTCAGTTCGTTAATAAGAAAACCAAATGCCAAACAATCAATATTTAACCTTCCTTCTTCAGTCTTTAATCTAGGGTACAGACCTACAGTACTGTATATTTATTTGTACCCCCTCTACTGTGCACAAATATTTGTTAAACTAACCAGATTAAATAAGCAAATTTACTGCGTTATTTTACAGTGCTCACCGGGTGTTCACCAAGTATTTACCAAGTTCAGACAGAATCGTGTTCCAGATGTTTTTTTTTCCTTTGAAGGTTTTTGTTTTTTCTTCCTATTTCCCCTTTGGAAATGCCACTGATGCCAGAAACTTGTTCAGCACTGCAGCCTCCAGACCCATTTCCAGTGCCAAAGTCAAGGCTGGCAAAGTATGTGAGCTTGGCAGTTCCATTCCCACACAAGCATCTATAGTGAAAATGACTATGCCAACCACTGTAACGCTCCTGTATTCTCCTGTTAGAGTGCACATAGAGAACCACCATAGTCCATCCAGGCCAAAGTGCTGCTGTGAGCATACTGTCTAGCCAAACCAACGTGTCTCTTGGCTAAAACGTAGTACAAACCACTTTCACATTTTCTCTTTTAACTTTGTCTGGACGTCCTTCAAATGTCACATTTTGCAGAGAGCACCTGAACTTTCATAGTACTTGGCTTTACCAATGAAGGGTTGTGTCCATTTAAAATTAATGAGCAGCATTCAATGGTTAGTTTGAGCACTGGTGTTCAGTAGTATCTACTGCGTCTCACCCTCTCATGGGGCAATTATTTGAAAATAGGTTCTGTGATGTCCATTGCATGGTAGTGAAATGTCTGCAGATTTAAGCTTGAGGCACTGCTCTGTGTTTGCAAAATTTTGCCAAATACCATACTACTACCTGTACAATTAATTAAGATCAGTCATATTTCAACAATGACAAAACATCTAAATGAATTTCAGTTTGTTAATAAGCTAGTTAATTTGTTTTACTTTAAGGTGATCTAAAGGAAAAAGGATAAATGCCAACAACAACAGCAAAAAAATATTCAAACTAAAAAGGGTCTAGTTCATAGTCTCATGGCTTATTTTTCTACCCCTTTAACTATTATTCTACATTTTACATCAACTTAACTAATGTCCAACAACCTAAGCAACATGAGTAAATGTAGAATTTTCAATTCATATCTTTGTATATACATATAATTTGTTCTTTTAACCGATTGGTATTGTTCTTTTTTCTTTTTTTTTTTCCTGTGTGTGTTTGTCATTGGCGAAAGTGAATGAGACACGGAGAAACAAATGCCTATGAATAAAATCTGTATTTGTTCTATGGTCTGATGAGACTAAAATTGAGATATTTGGCTATTTTACTAGACAATGTGTTTGCTGTAAGCCAAATACCACACATGAGTGGAAATGCACCAGTCCTCAGCATGAAGTATTTTGGTGGCAGTATCATGCAGTGGGGATGCTTTGCTGCAGAAGGTGCTGGAAAGCTTTTGAAGGTAGATGATTTTAATCTAGAGAAATACCAAAAAAATAGGCTTTCTTTAAAAGAACTGCAACTTGAGAAACTATTTAATTTCCAACAAGAACATTATTGTTAATTCCTTGCTATGGCCAAGTGACAATCCAGACTACAATCAAATTAAAAATATGATTAAGGACTTGGATATTGCTGTTTACTCACAGATGAAATGAAACAAAACAAAGCCTGGGAGAAATTGCAGTGTCCAGAAGATAATAACCTTGCCATGTGGAATCAAAGCTGTAATTGCTGCTTGTTCTTAATATGTTTTAAAGAACGAATATTAGTAAGAATATAATACTGACACTTAATTTAGATCAGCTTGTTTTCACTGGCATTAAACTCTCTTTGTGTTCATCAGTGTCCGTTAAATACTTTTTGTTGATGCTGTATATTTGTTTTCTGATGTGAACTCGCTCCCCCTGTGCTTGTATTTTGAGTTGTATTTCATTGCAAAGTTTTCTGTTTCCGAAATCCAAATTTAGTCAGAAAGGCTTATACAAATACATCTAGACCTTAAACTTTATTTAGATGCGCTCAATTTAAAATAATTTTAATGCAAATTCAGTTACGTCCTCAAGAAGTACTTCTGTTTATATATGACACACATGCTCAAATACACATACACATTCATACATGCAGATTGCTGGGATGAAATGAATATACTGTATGACAGAGATTTGCCAAGGTGCTGCCAATCCAAGACAGAATTTACTCTCTCTGTCACCCTCTCTCACTCAGTCTTTCACCCTGTCTGTCTCTCAGCCTATTTATTAACTAAAGAGCTTTCTCTTTGTTTGTCAGGGAGGATTGTCCTCAATGGAGATTTTCTGTGTAATCATCTGATTATCCATCAATTCCCTAAAAAGCCCGAGAGAGACTGCTTATGCACATTATGCTGAAGGGCAAGCAATGAGAGACAGGGAAGGAAAGGGGAGGGTTTCCTAAAGGAAAGGATTTTAGCTTATTTACCTGCTACATATATATGCATTTGTTTTGGTTTTAACTTTACCTACTTATGCATTCCTTAAATGTGAGGTTCCTTCACTTTCGTCCTCATTCTTTTCTGCCTCGATTACCTGCCACAGCCTGGGCCTGCCTACACTATTATATGTAACCGGATTTCGTCATCTGCAATGTGCATTTTGGATGACTGAGACAGGGAGAGCATCAGCCAGCATGCATTTGCATAGAGCCCTATGGAGATTGAAATCCAGATTAAATAGGTGTTTTTTTCTTAGTCCTCTAGCTGTGCCTGGCTTGTGTATGACAAATCTGTTGCATTAACTCCCAGGGTAGACCGGGAGCGGGAATGTTTGTGGAGCGACAAATTACACATCAGAGCTTTATTTAACATTCCCTACATGGCTACAAGCAATGAACTATTAAGACGTCAAATAGAAGAACAACTAGAGATGCAGCCCTGCATGCAAAGATGCAAAAAAATCATATTAGGGGCATGAGCAAGAAAGTGACAAAGAAAATCCCTTTTTGAAGCACAAGCTATGATGTTATATTGTAACGTCTCATATTATAAGATATTCTTTAGATACTGCAGTGAAGTTTGTGTTCTGTATTACATTCATAAGTATTATCATAGTGCTCTCAGTGTTACATTTTTTGCCACTGGATTCAGTTCCTCATATTTTTTTTTTTTATACTCTGCTAACAGCCTGGTTTGGCTTGCACTCCTAGAGTTTTCTTCTAGGGCCCACTGCACAGTAAGTTGTCTCCCTATGTTGCTGTAGGCAACTAGACTAACGAATTTCCTCATGTTCTCTGAGTGCTGGTCTGTTGTGATCCATGAGGTGTGAGTGTGTTGGAACCAACACGAAGTTACACAACATGGTTGTTAAAAAGTAACTCCACACTAGGTTGTTGAAGGGATTTAAAAAAGTGCACTGGCCTTTATAGTGTGAAATGCATTAATAAGTCTGATGACCCATACTAATACATCTGTCTCGACAGCTTTGATGTAGTGTGTACTACACTATAGTGTCACAGCAAATCACATGTGTACAGGGTTTGGAAAAACCATGTTTGTCACCACTAATTGGCAATACAAGTCAGAATATTAGTGTGGGTTAGTTGTGTGTTAATGCTCATTTACGCTTACTCTGCCCTTGTATCTGCTGCCAAACCTGTTTGTGCCATTACGGCACAGAAAAAGAGCACAGCAAACCCACAAATTCAGACCTAAGAAATGTTGCTGTTTTTACATTTTGTTTTGATTACCACTATTATAAGTAAAATTTGGTAACGAAGGTTTGCTGATATTTGAATTACATAGCCACTTTTTTTTCTGTTGGCAATTTTAATACATAGCAATGTACTTCTGTTGTTATTTGTGTTATTTATTTGATGGTTGTAATGTATGGCTGTCATTTGTATATCCTTCTTGATCAAGTAGCCAAATCATTTGCTAGATAATACAGCCTCTGTAACAACTATGTTGAACAAAGGGTATATATTAGGGAGTGTGTGTGTGTGTGTGTGTCTGTGTGTGTGTGTGTGTGTGTGTGCGTGTGCGTGTGTGTGCAGGGGGGGAATAGAAGCCCTATTGCACTATTTGCCTTCTAAGTGTCCAAGTGAACGCAGCAGTCAGTGTGCATTCATTGTACTCAGCCACATAGCTTTCTGTCCTTAGCTTTTCTATCCCAGCCCAATTGACCCTATTTCTTGCCCTGCTCTGGCCAACCTCTCTTACACACTGCCACAACCAGGTCATTGTCCTGATGATAAGTACTACATCCTGTTGAGTGAAGTGGTAGATGGCATTACCTAGGTCTGAATAAAGGGTGGTCATCGATACATAAGCAGCCTTGTGTCAGGACAGTGAAGACTGACAGTCTGAACATGCTCTGATTAAATAGATGATGATTGAAATTTCACTACAGACAGGAAGATAACTTTATTTTACCACAGGTGGAGGTTCAGTTTTTTTCTTGATTCCACTAATTTCTTGTTTTGTTTTTGTAGTAAAGCAAACACTTTTCTGTTCTTATCTTACGTGTGTGTGTGTATGTATGTATACACAAAACTGCACCATTTTTGAGTTTTTTATTTATTTATTTCGAGAAGGTTAAAGCATAGAGCTTCTGTGCATAGTGCACACCTGTCATGAGAGCTCTGCTCCTAGATGCAGCAGAATAGTAAAAAGTAGGTGAATTGTGCAAATCAAAGCAACAATCTATCGCTCCACTGCCAGATCTGGGATACTACTCTGCACTGTCCCGTTTTCTTTCACTTGTCTTTGTTCTCTCACCACATCTTCCTCAACACCACCTTTCACATGTTGAATGACTGTTTTAAACTCATTTCACAGCTACTAGCTTGACTAATAGTCCTGTGCTATGCGTTCCAGCTCCATTATCATTACCACCCATGTGACACGACTGTGATCTCTCCCTCTCAGATTGTATGTGGGTGTGAGTATATAAATATGTTACGATTTCCTGTGTTGGGTTGTCTGAAAGCATCTCTTGTCTACAATGTATAAAGCAGTTTTCTGTCTCAGCCTGTCTGAGGTACTTGTGATTGATGTGTAAAATTGGACTGTTTTTGCTCCCCTATATTCCTGAGGTGGGAGATCTGAGTGGGTTTCGTTTTCCCTTGCCTCCAGAGGCACACAAAGCGTTTCATGTTCTTGTGGGTTGGAGTCAAACGGAGTACTACACATGAAGGCACACACTGCAGGTTGCAATAGATTGATCTGCTCCTTTTTAGCTTGTTTTCCATGTGCTATCTGTATTTCTCTGTATGTGTGTTGTGGTGAGTGTAAAGCTTGCTGTCTGTGATGAATTGCCACAGCAGTGGAGACAAATTTGGACGTCGAGTCGAGTGTTAGTTTTGCTCAGAAATTTGTGCAGCCTCCCCTCTCTGCGTAATGATGAAGAACTACGCACATATCAGCCAGAAGAGGAATGCAACTGTTACGAATGAGCATAGCAACAAAGCAGAAAGCACAACAAATGCAAGCATAAAGTCAGGCGGGCTAGGAAGTGGGCTACGATATATCCACTGTGTGTGCATGTCTGTGTTTGTTGTCCCAGCTTGGCATGGGGTTTGGGTACAACCACAGCCCGTCACCCTGGGGATCCCCTGCCCTCAATTCAGGAGCTTCAGTGTAGATTAGGGTTTTCTGTTAAGGGACTGTGTGCCGTGGAGCTGAGTGACAGCTTTTTGTAGGTTCCAGAAAACCCACCGTGGTACTGCATGGTGTTAATATGTGTGAAAGAAGATGAAAATTTCAGCTTTCAGGCCCCATTGTGCAGTGCAACTTTAGTGGTTATGGTTAATGAGTCATGAAAGATTCTCAGATTAAAAGAGATCAGCAGCAGAACTTGTAGACATCAGGCAGAGGTGACAACATTCAGAGGTTGATCGGTGACTTAATTCCCAGTCCTCATCAATCGCTTTTTAAAAAGATCAGTACTGTCTGGGTCTGGCACAAACATAAAACAGCTACTTAGGTGTGGGACTGGATTATGCTGTCTATGCTGCTTTAAGTACATATAGCCTTTCACATCTGAATTGGTTAATTCAAATCAATGGCTTTTACTTTAAACATATACTGTAATATTTAATACTTTTTTAATATTTAAAAAAATTAACATTTAAATTAATAAATTAAAGGAATTTGCTGGATCATAGTAACTAGCTGTTTTTGCACTATAAAAATTGGTTTGATTACTGTATTATATACATTTTCACATGCTTCTATATTGTAAGTCATATACAATATAAAATGTACAATTATCTATTATACAGTTATATATTATTTGCTGTGTCCATTTAATTAATGCTAATGATTTAGTCGCTTTCTGAATCCATACATTTATATCCTTATGAATATTTTTTCTAATATTTTTGTAGTAGAAATTGGTCTGTAATTTGGAAATAAGTGCTTATTGCCAGCTTTAAACAATGATACGACCTTAGCTATTTTCATTTTACTGGGAAACTTCCCACTAATTAGGGACTAATTATAGATATGTCAGTGGATTCAAAATGCATTCTATTACAATTTGAATTAATTTCACATTAATTTCATTCCAATATGTAGATTTTTTTATATGTCAGTTATTTATTCATTATCTGTTGTTCTTACAAACATTGTATATTTTTTTATGGGTATAGTATCAAAACCTATTCCATCTGTACTTGTTGGTGTATACTATTTAACTATATGTTTGCCCAGTTTTGGTCCAACATTTACGAAACCTCATACAGGATATCTACAGTATATCCTATTTAGAGCATGTACTGTATATCAGTTAATAAACTGATTTACATTTTTGTTCATCACAATTAGTGATGCTGATAATGTTCTAGTCTCTTAGCAGCTGATTAAATCCATTGTTGTTTGCTAGATAATTGTTTGTTTTGTTTGTTCGTTTTAACCACACAAAAGTCTATTTTTTTAACTATTTATTTATTTATGTAATTTAGTGTCTCTACTGTGATGATCATTGTTTCTATAATTTTATTGGAAGTCCCCCCTCCCATAATACCCCGATGTATTGCCTCTGACCCATTAGAAGAAGCTTTTAAAAGAAGGATGTGATTTTTATACCCCTGTGTATTGTTGTCTTTGTTTGAACCCAATTTCACAAACGAGAACTCCATATATTAATACAGAATGTGATGACCTTTGGCCCAATAAAGGGCCTGGTGGCATCAAAGTCCTAGTCTTAGTCACTGAATTGGATTTATTTTCTTCTTTTTTACTCCTCTTTTTTTCCCCTCAGTGTGCCTTATTGTTCTATAGGGAATGGTCTGATGAAATGGGATGACTAAAGAAAAACACACACAGCCCTAATCACAGCAGTGCCTTCCTACCCCTCACTAAATAAGTGGTGCTACCCAGCAGTCACATTTCGGCTGATGGTACAGCTTCAGCCGTAATGGACATATGGAAACATGGTTGGGGTTGGGAATTTAGTTGTAATGGTCAAGGTTAGGGTCTAGGCAATTTATTATTTTAATTAGTCTCCTCATAAAGATAGAAGGACAACTGCATCTCCCAAACATTTCACATTTACAGTACAATTATTTTCTCTCTTTCTACAGCAGTTCTTAAAACTAAACAAATTGACAGTGTTGAACATAATAAAACCACCACAGTGATATGATTGTAGCATGAGGCTTTCAGTGCCAGTTAGTCAGCAATGAAAATGCATCTCTCAGCCACTATGCAGATAAATCAGTTTGTCACTGAGCTCTGATCACTTAGAGAGTCTTCAAATT
This sequence comes from Channa argus, assembly GCF_033026475.1. Taxonomy (NCBI): domain Eukaryota; kingdom Metazoa; phylum Chordata; class Actinopteri; order Anabantiformes; family Channidae; genus Channa; species Channa argus. The sequence goes on from NC_090198.1 coordinate 18,784,400, forward strand.
TTGTAGGCAGCACAGAAGCATTGTTGAAAAGAAACCACCCCCCACACACTCTGACATATGCATGACAAGCACAATATAACTTTTTATTGAAAGTGTGTATTGTCCCTGAACATTCCCGTATAACTGCTATCTATTTTCCTTCCCATCCACCGGAGGCTGTTTTCACTGCAAATCACTCTGCCTCAGGTGTCAGGACCAGGATTTCAGTTGCACCAACACAGGGCATGATTTACATGTCATATCTGCAAAGCTTCTCCCTTTCTGTAATATATCTGCATTCTGGTAGTTCCCTCATTTCTACAAAGCAAGTACCTGATATTTTGAGTCTAGAGCATTTGACAGAAAATGCAACTGTGTATTTCCCAGCAGGTTGTCTACAAGAGCCTGCTGACTTCTGCATTACTACATTTGTACCATTATGTAATCAGCGCTAGATTTACTACAGGGCTGTGGCTCTATAGTAAAGTAGACATATGTGTGTTAAATATGTAGCCTGCCATTGTGAGTTTCAGATTGTTGTATGGAAAACCCCACCACTTAGAGAAGCTACACTTTATCTGATTTTGTTCCTTTACGTCTCCTTTGTCTTTTAACACCCTTTCATTCTCTTCCTTGGTTTTTCAGAGAATGATGAGACAGGTGTAATGGATAGTTTGCTGGAAGCCCTACAGTCTGGAGCTGCATTCAGAGATCGCAGGAAGAGAGCGCCAAGGCCCAGAGGTGAGTCACATATTCTTCCCTACATTTGTATGCAAACATAAAAGCACACTAAAAATATTGTACCAATATTGTGGGGATGAACTGTGGACAATGTTCTTATTCCAGTCAGATGTTCAAAAATCATAATAAATGATTGTCCTGCCAACTTCATGCATATTTGTTTAAAAACTGAATCAATTGCTCAGGTTTTTATGCCTGGCGCCACACATGCTCATTTTCAGGCATTTGCAAAATACACTAGATTGTTGTTTGCACACATGCTTGCAAGCAGCACAGTGCCAGAGAATTCTCACCCTGACAGCATTACTACAACTGTTTGATGTTTGGGTCTCAGTAAAAGGCAATACACACTCAGTGTTTTCCTGGCAATTTTAAATAGAAATTCAGTAATCTAAAAAAAAAATTGAAAGAACGTGCAAATGTAAATCCAAGATGGGATTTGCATATGGATTGAACAGATTGCCCATTTAAGTTTGGGGGTAATTGACAACTGTAACATTAATCACATTGTTTCCTTGTAATGAACTTAGCCTAACACAGCCATTCATTAGCTGGTAAATGCCCCCTGATTGTACCTCTACTTCCTCTTAATACTGTATATGTTGGCATTATTTGTCCACTGCCCTCCTTACAGATAACCAGCAGCAGACAATCAGCCCCAGCTCCTTCCGCCAGGTTCTAAAGCCTATTAACTATGGTAAAGTAAAGAAATCTCACAAAGCTAAAGCCTCAAGCATGCTCAGCTCTGTCTTTTATTTGCTTTTGAAAATCTGCCTTTAACATCTCGTGCATATAATACAAATTCCCGTTGACAGTTCATTTGTGCTCCTTTTTTTGTGTCCAGTGACCTTTTCAGTTGTCGCTTTGCCTTTTTGTGACCTTGTGTGTGCCTTCTGTGAGTGTGAAAGGCCATTGCTAAAACAGTTTGAGGCAGTGCCATGTGCTGACTGAGAGTAGCAGGGTCAAGATTCTTTGAAAGCAGTGAGTGGGCTGTTTTGGCAGCTCAGTTTGATAAGGCCCCCAAATTGTTCAGTAACTGCAGCATTTTGAGTTCTACTCTACTGTATGTATTTGATTGCTGTTAAGTTCTTTCACATTTTATATCTCTTTTGGAAGCTGCTAAAGATACAAGACAAGCGTTCTACACTTTCCTGTTGAAAATAACTGTGGGGGGGGGGGGGGGGGGGGGTCGTTGTTTTTTTTTTTTATTTCTCATAGCTGCCCCACGTATATACTGAATCTGTTACAGAAGGCGTGAGGTATGTACAGTCTGGCACATGTGCTAACACTAAAGACCGTGGAACAAATTGGATATCAGCTGCTTGTAGCTTAGTGAACTTCAGGTGGTTGGTGTTTCACACACTGGCTTTGGAAATGTGATGTGTTAATCTTTTAATGTGTGTCTAACTGCATGATTTCCTGTGAGTGAAGATCAGACGCAATATTAATTATAACAAATTAAATTGTATTATATTATTCAAAGCTGTAAACAGATATTGTACTTTAGCAATTGCTAAAATAATCAACGGCTTTTTCTCTTGTCAAAGGTTTTCCGCAATCAATACTGAGACACTTAAAAAATTACATTGTAACTGTATCACTACTTACTACTTTAATTGGAATCCCACTGGGTTGGGTACAGGCACACATGAATGAAATTATTCACGCTCAATCCACCCACATCATTGATGGCAATGATAAAGGGCCTTGCTCTGTTGTTCTTCTCCGACTTATCTGAAATTAGATTGGAAAGGGACAAGGGGGAGGGATATATACAGGGTGGGAGGAAAGAGACAGATAGAGGTGGCTGTAACATAAGAATTGGAGAGAAAGGGTGTGAGGAAGCAAGATCGTACTTGTTGGTAAGGGTCAAAGTAGGAAATCATGCAGAAAATGTTTGTGTGTGTGAGAGAGCACATGATTGTGAGAGAGCCAGTACATTAAGAGAACAAAGCAGAGATATGTTGTGTTAACATGGGATTAGAGTTAAGGAACAGAAAGAAATTGTTGTGTGAAAGAACTGCTGCTCTGCATGCATATCATGGAAAAGACACCCCGGTGTGCTGTACAGGTAAGAAGGTCCTGGAAGGTTCCTGACAGAGCTGCCCCCTGCTGGCAGCTTCAGACATGGCTTTGTTGACTAATAAAGCTCAAGGCTTTCGCTTGTCACTGCAGGCATCATACTCACTGCCAGCCTCCCAGAATAAACACAGCTAATTACTTTTCTCTGCCCAGCCCCAGCACCAGCTCAGCCCTCTCAGTGCCCATTCATCTTAATTTCCCCCTCTCTGCCATCTGCTTCCTAAATAACACTCCTCCTCATTTCCCTACCATCCCATATCCCCGCTGTCTTCTTCTATACTCTCATGGCCTGACAATGGCCCTCCCCAAACATAATTGCCTTTTATTGGTATGAAGTCTCTCCACTTCTCCTGTCTCACCCCTTCTCTCCCATTTCCCTTCCCTCGTTCTCTCGTAAGGAGACCCAGACCTTAATTGCCTTGGGTTTAGTTGCTGGTGTGAGTGAAACCCACAGGATGCTCTCAGTGTAGTTGGGAGGCAATGAAGTTTAGTCGGGGGCACAAGCACTTAAACAGCTGCTTTTACTTTCACGCCAAAATACCCTTTAATATTTGACCTCGGGGGTGTTGCTACACTCCAGTAGACCAGGAAAAAGAAATAAAACCCAAACATCTGTATTAGAGGATATTGTAATTACAGTAGTTGTTAAAGGGAGAGATTTGAATGGGAACTCTGAACATACTGTACATGGCTCCATTAAGCTTTCACCCAGAGGAAAATTTGAGTGCACCAGCCTGTTGTCTGCACAAACAAATCAGATTGCCAATAGATTGTAATCCCCATCACAAGACTTTGATGAGATGTGGAGTAGTTTGATTATGGCTGTAGCGGCGCATTGTCATGAGTAGTGTGATTGCCATGCAATAGAAGAATGGCCTAAAAGCTTCCTGGCTGTTTATTCCACTGTTTTTGCCACACTGGTCTGTCCCTCCTTATTTCTGCTTTTTCTTCTTTTTCTACTCTTGAGTTAGTGTCCTGGCCTGATTTGCCTACTTTTTTTTCTCAGCTTCCTTTGTCTCCCATCAATTTTCCACCTTTACCCCTAAATTGGCTCAGCACATTTTAACGTGAGCCAGCAGCTAAGGTGTTTAGCTTGGTCTGCAGTCTCCCTCAGCACACATACACACTTATACATAAAGTACATAGACGCGCCCGCAGACTTCAGGGGATGAAGGTAAGCAGGCTTTACGGTGGCTGTAGCCTGGGTTAGGATAAGGCTGTGGGGCTCTGGGGCTCCTCGACACTCTAAATTGGATTGGACTCCACAGAATGATGGATCGATGGTGGTTAGCCACACAGGTGTAAGAGACTTATTGAATCTATAAAGCAGCCATAGCTTTTTAACTGTGTCCTTCTGAAAACATCTCTCCAGGCACTGTCTGCTCATTTCAGCCTACTTTGCAAGCCCTCATCACACCTTTGGTGACTTCTAAGCTGGCATGTGGCAGGATTGTACTGTACGGTATGTGTTTCGCTTAATTACGTGTTTTTAATTGTTTGTGCTTGACAGAGAGAAAGGGCACCCAAATGTGCAAGACAGCATAAGTTGCAGGAAAACTGAGTGTTCATGTTATAAGGCCCTGTCCTGGAATTACACATTATGGAGGGTTTGGGGAGGAACGCTATCTATGAAGAATTTAATGCCTCTGTCTTTAGGAGCAATTACTTCAGATGCCTTTAGTAACACCCGACCTAACAATTATCATGTGTTATATAGTTCTGAACTAGAGCTTGAAATTGATGTAAAGGTCGCTTCACAAAGTTGGTGAACCCCTTTGCTAAATGGAACATTTTTTTCTTACTTGCACTTGAAAGCGTTAAGGTTTTCGCCCTAAAGGCAAGCCTCTAGTTATTGGTGATCTTGTGCGCTATGTATTTGCAGAGTCAACTTTGTGACCCTTTTTGCTGAATTTATGTTTCTGTATATAATGTAGAATCCTTGGTTCATGCAGGCAGCTATTCAGCGCAGACTTTAAATTGCTTTGGTATAGGTGCAAATGGTAGTAGGAGATGACTAATAGGCTTAATTTGAGACTCAACCCACGGTGTCTTTTAGAGGTTGTGCTGCAAAAAATCATTATGACGAAACTGGGGGTAGTGTTAAGTTGAAATGAAAGTCAAAAAGTGGGATAAAAAATGGAGCTTGTTTCTTCTCCACTCTATGTGCTCACATGTGAGACACTGGTTAAAAAAAAACGTAACGGTAAGAGTCAATCTCTCTACCTTCCTGAGACCAGGATCCTCTCTTGGAATCTGCTCTTGGATAGCTGCCTTTTTGATTGACTCTTCTGCAGGCCACATTTCTGTCTCTTTATATTAATGTCAATTATATGATAAATCTTCCCATCCTATCAAAGTTCCTTAATGTACTCTTTACTTTTTGATTTGTTTTGAGTCTGCCTGTATCTCCTCTTTGGCTTGGATACTTTACATCTGACATTACATTAGCAGAAAAAGGTGTTAATAATGGATGGAATCATTTCATTGATCCTAAGAGTACCACAGGTGCTCTCATCCCTGGTTTTATATAAATTAATGCAAATTGTCATTGTTTTCAAACGTGCAACCTTAAAGGTTGGTGATTTATTGGTATTTCTTTATAATATATTATCTCCACATCATATATGACGTGGTTTTTTTTTCTTTTTTGTGTTTATTTTGCTAAACACAGTGTTTTTTGTCTTGTCTTTTGCCAAGCTCATGCATGCAAAGAAATTGTCATATCAAATTCAGTGTTTAATGATGAGGAGGCACAACGTAATAGGCCATTTCTCGGTCAGGGCATCGAGGATTGGACGGGTGTACCACATTTTGTATTCCTGTCCACAATCGTCTGGCCACTCACAGTGGAGTCACAGTGTCTCTCTTGTCACCAAATGTGATTGGTGGTTTAGATGTTTAACTGTTCTTGTAGACACAGGCGTTTCCAGATGGGAGAGTGTGCTTTGACCTGCCTTTGTCTGTCTGTCTGTCTGAGGTGGTGTGTGTGTGTGTGTGTGTGTGTGTGTGTTTGAGCCTATGCACACATGTTTTAAGCAGATGGAGCAAAAGGGCACCTTAACAAAGTGGCTAGTGTAATGAGGTCCACTCTGTGCAGTGGAACTGGAATAGTGATAGAGGACTATAGAGAACAATAAAAGGAAAGATGTTTTTTTTTTCTTTAACTTGATCCAATTTTTGTGTGCAAAAGTACATGTAGTTTCCTGTGATTCCCTGCTGTTTTTTCCTACATTTGAGAAATTTGAGAGCATACTTTAATGATTTTATGTTAGATGTCTCTGCTTGCACTCAGATTTATTCTGCTCACACTCTGATTTACTCTGCTCGCACTTGAATTTACTCTGCTCGCACTCCAAACTGTCCGTGTGCTCTCAGATTTCCTGTGGTCCACCTCTAAACCTCCTCTTCGCACTCAGGTGTTGCCGCGCTCTTACGAAACTTCTGATCTTGGATCTCAGCACTTACACTCGAATTTATTTTGTGGACAAACTGTGACAACACTATCAAAATTCACCGACCAATAGGATTTATTCTGCATCTACAATGCTATCTGCCATGAGTGAACATAGAAGAGAAGCTTAAGGCTTCAGTTTTACATTACCAGAGTTGTACAACCTGCTAGGAAGGTAGAGCACAGGGGCAGTTTGGTAAATAGTAAATGGTCAGCACTTATATAGCCCTTTTCTACATATTGGTACTCAAATTGCTTTACACTGCTTCGCACACACACTCACACGGATGGAGGAGATGCTATGCAGTTGGCCAACACTCATTGGGAGCAACTATGTTGGGGTTCAATGTCTTTGACATGTGATCAAACCACCAGGCCCAGGATTGGTGGACAATAGTAAGATAGGAAAATCACTTCATAGTAGTACAATACCATTAGACCTCTTGGCTACTTTGTAACTCGTCCTGAGTAGCTGGTGATTAATTATTCTAGATTTATTTTACTGAGTTAGTGATTAAACCTGTGACTTATAGGTGTAAGCTTTCTTCTCTAAAACTTTAGGTAGGGAACAGGACCTAGTGGCTATCTTGGGACAACTTAGCATTTATTTGCAAAGACACAATATACCCTGTGTGTAATACAGATAATAATTAACTTGAAAAATGTTTCTGTCTGAGAACATTTTGAAGAGAAGATGGGTTTTCATGTGGCACGCCACAAAAAATGATCCTGTTTGCTTGTTGTGTTGCCTTTGCAGCAATAACATAGATAATGAAAAATGGCTCAGAATGGCTCCCACATGTGTTGTTATGGAATCCCTGCCTTCTGAATATAAAGAGACCTTTTCAGTGAAAACTGTTAAACTTCGATGCACACATCTTTGAGCTAAGGGAGGAAATTTAAAACATCTCTAGTTACCCAGTTAATTAAATTGTGAAAAAAAAAATTCTAAAAAGATGGGTGAATCAAAATGGGATGATGTATGTATCAGCTCGACTGGTTAGAGAACTTACAGTTACAGATCAGAGTGCACACAAAGACACTCAGAAAACACATGATCACGCTGTAATAAATGGCTGTAAAATTTGGCTGTAATAAAGGCTGTAGATCTTGAAATAAAAAGTGATGTTTGCTTGCTCGAGCCAAAGAGCCTAATCAGTCCCTTCACACCAGCTCAGGTCCCAAACAGCAGGTGGAGCTGCCATTGTAGGATTACTCTTCAGCCAACTTCTAAGATCCTCCCCATCTTTTCATTTCATATGCATGTTGTCTCATATTCCATGTGCTTGAATGTGCAGCATAACTGCAGTGCATACTGGCAGAAAAGCCTTCGCGTACCAAGTTTAAAGATGAATCAGGGATTTTGTTAAAAATCACATTTGAATTGTTTACCTCTTTCAGATCTCTAATGTCTTATTGTTTCTCTCCCTCACTCCATTCCTTTCTCTCATCAACCTGTTATGTGCATTGATTGAGTCTAGGCTCTTACTCAGTACTCTAGTTAATAATGCAATGAGAAATGAAGTCATTTTCACTATGGCTGTGTGCTAATTAAATTTTACAGCAGGCTTATCGCCCCACCACACACATTCCTGGTCCTCCCACATTTACCAATGCCAGCAGCCCTATCACATAGCCGTCGGGGAGAGAAAACACAAGGGAGATGATTATATGAACTTCTGTTGTTATGGGAGAGGGAAATGAGAACTATCTCACCCTTACATCTATGTCGTTCACAAAGGGAGTTGCTTCAGTTTTGTCTCTGAGGTAATACATTTGGTGAAGAAGTGTTCACTCACCTCCCAGTTTTTCTTCTATGTTGTCAAATGTGTTTATTATTCCATTATGTTTTCAGAGGTCTGGTTTTGAGCTTCAGGCTCATATTTGCAACTGGTCACACCTTAGTCCTTGGCAAAAAGAGGTACAACTCCCTTTGCAAATGTTCCTATAGTTGCCACTAAGTTGTCTTGATTGTAAAGTGAAGAAGATATTTAACTTAGAGTCATGAAAGGGAATGATGTGTGATTAAAAATTCTACTCACCTCCCTGCAATAATCTGTAAACAGTCCCATATCCAGGTATCATTCTCTAATGCACAATAGTCATACAGAGATAGGAACAAATACAGAGGCTCCTGCTGTTGATGATTCCCAGGACCACTTTAGTCTGTGGTGATAAAATGTTTTTTTCCTCCAAACAGCCTCATCTCTCTGTCTCTCTGTCTGCGGTGCCTCTCACCCTCTATATGTCTCCTTGTTGATCCAGAAGCTCTTAAGTGTTGCAATGGGAGTTTCCATGCCGACAGAGCGGGAAGGCCAGCCCTCAGGCAGCAGGATCTGTTTGATGCTGGATTCCCCTTAGAGAGTGGGATTTGGGCTTTGCTGATCTGCTTTTATACCGCACTTTATATGCCCGTGCACTCACTCATTTACACATTTGACTGTATACAGCCACATGCATTTACCTCAGTACACACACACATACTTATAGACACTCAGCCTTGAGGCACAGGTCCATGTATGTCTCTCTGGCCTCTGGGCTAAAGAGCTTCATTAGTCTGGCACTTTCTTTGATTAGCATCGTCGGGGGGGACAAATTAGAAAAAAAATATTAAGTGATCATGTAAAAAAAGACTTTCTGCCGATGTATGAAAACTTCACAAGCATGTTTTTGTGTGTGTGTGTGTGTGTGTGATTCAGGGATGGCAGTTTTCACCTAATAACACCTTTAATGAAAACACGCAAGATAAAACTGTTGTGTTGGATTGTTAAAAGCCTACTTACATTGAGAACATACAATTTTGTGAGTATTTGTTTTATATGTGCTTGTGAACATACATTATTTCGGCACATCCATGTTGTGGTGAACAGATTAATTCATTGTCTGAATACGGACAATAATGTGTGGAGATGTAGCTTGTGCACGTGCATTGTCTGACACTGTTTTTTATTCAGGTGGAAATTCCTAAAACTGCTGCCTGCTCTATAATAACCATACTTGACATTTTCCTCTCCTCTAGCTGGTGCAGACTAGCAGATGCTTTCCATTCCAGTTGAACCCATTAAGGCCTTCTCTTCACTACTGCATCCACTGGCCTGTCCTTTGGCAGGGCCTTCTGAATGTCAAAACTCGATGTTTAGCATCACAATAAAGCAGATACAGGGTAGAGGAATAAAGGAAAGGAAATGGCTGCTGGCTGGCAAAGAGCATGGACAAAAAGTCTATTTTAAAAATTCTGACTTTGCTCACTCAGAGCCGTTTAGTCAGACTATTTTTATCATCTTCCGCATTTAGTTTCTGAGACATCAAGGTACTCTACTGTAAATTTGCATTAATGGTCATAGTGCTGTAATTGTTTTTTTGTTTTTTTTTTCTCATATTTCAACCTCTCCTTTGCCATATTTTTCTATTAAATAGCTTGATTTGAGGTTGTTGCATGTAAATTTTACATTTTACTTTAACAATTTTTACAGCAAGTTGTACAGCAAGATAATAGAACAATTAGTGTTGCTACAGACTTATTATAGTACTGCCACCGGTGCTCATAGGTTCACTAATTGAGAAGAATTAGATCTCTCATCTGTAGATTGCATGTTGACTGATAGTGAGGCAAATGCAAATTTCCACAAAATAATCAACATTTTATTCCAGTTGTTTTTTTTGCCTGTATTGGAAGAATTATCTGAACCTGGTTTCCTGGTTTGGGTTCCTCTTAAATTCTTCTGTGTTAAAATGTTTAGCTACTTGCTTCAGAGTACATTGTCTTTTTTACATAAAACTTCCACACAATGTTACTATTAAAGCAAAACATGTAGGGGGCATTAAAATAGATGCGTTAACAAGCCATATAAATTACCCATAATTAATTAACTATATTAAAGGGTGGGAATAGGGGTTAGAATTTGTAACAAATTCAAAAGTTTGATTGACAGAATATAATGAATAATTTAGGGATTAATACATTAATCTTTGAAAAGCTAAATGATAGATTAATTTATGACTTTAAATCTCAATGCAAGTTTTGATTAAATTGAAAACAGTAATCATGCACAGCAGACTTCATGATTGTTTGGGTTTTTAGGCTGTGGTGTCTGTGGCTAGTTTTGAATTGTGTATAAACCTGATTATTTTTCTAAACAGGGCAGTAATTAGCCTGGTTAGTTTGAATGGTAATTACAAGTCACACAAAAAGGAAAAGGGCTGTCTAAATGTATTTCACAGATAAATGTATTTTCTCCACACAGTCTGCCAAACACAGATGCTCTGTACACTTGTAAGCCCACAGATTCTATTCAGCATGCAGGAACATCTCTAGCCAAGCACAATTATTTATAACTTTTATTTTGATAGAAGTACAGTAACTCACATTTGCGAGCTAAAATAAAAAAAATATATTATTATTTTTTTTGCTCCTGCACTATGAATTTTTCTAGTATAAGTAAAAACCGAGGCAGGCCAGGAATGTTTGCCTTTACTGTTTTTTGTACCTCATTATTCGCACTTTGAGTTATGTTCATAATGCTTTCTGCCGTTGGTACATACATGGCGAGCATCTAAATGCTGCCAGATCTGGGTTGTTTAATTTTCTTCAAAAGCACAAATAATGCCAAGATACATATGTAGCTGTTTCCCATTTGAATTTTGCTTTTTCTTTTGCTCATATTTAACTGGCTATATTAATCAATTTCACTCAGATTACATTATAAGATTAATGATGTGATATATAATATATTGATAATATAATTTAAAGTTAAATAACTCCATAAAAAGTTTTTAAATCTTTTTTCCTCCTTTTTTCTGGATTTGCAGCACCTTTGGACAGACACAAAAAGCACCCACCTGCACTACAGTAGAAAGATTTGAACAACATTAGCCCCATTTGCAATTCAAACAGCTCCACCTCATGTGCCAGCACCTGGGCTGAGTAACACAGAAAGTCCCCACCTTTCTTTTGTCAACGCGTCCAGTTATATCTCATACAATCTTATTTCTATCTTTAGACTTCTTATCTCGGACAGATCCCACAGAAGGGCTTCTAGGAGCAGCTGTGCCTTTCACTTTAACAGCAATTGGAAATTAAACCGTTTAGGTCCCTGTAAACTAGGTATAAACGTGAGTTCTGAGTTACTAATCACCCGGCCAGATTTAAATGATTAAAAAAAATTAATTATTTCGACATTCTAGCTGTAACCTCTGCTCTCTAAAAACATTAAAGCAATTCAGTCCTTCCTGCTTTTAGTACTGACATGCATAAAGTCTCTGAACTCTATTTTGCACCCGTCTTTTGTCGAGCCATGACGTTTCGCTTGCAAACACTGTGTCGACTAATGGGAATTTTTTATTAAAGGCCACTACAAAACTAAATATTGAATTAACAACAATATTAGATACTTTTTCAAAAACCTACCATGCTTAACACAGTAAGTACAGTACATGAAAATGCTGCATTTCAATGCTGAATTGTTAACTTTGCAGTACTGAAATACTAAATAACAAACTCTTTAGATGTTTTCAGTAATACCATGTTACTTTACACATAAAGCCTTTTCTCTTGAGAAAGTAGACGGCAAAGTTTAAAAACATGTCTAGTAAAACACATTTCTTCTCTCCTTTTTGGTAGCTTGTCCAAGTGTGTTTTCAAATGCCACATCACTTTCTCTTTGTTTCACCTCAGTCTGTTATATTCTGTGGATACAGATATTGCTCAAACATGGAAAGACAATGCTTAGGAACATTTGACCGTTCTGGAGCTTTTGGATCAGAGAGAGAAAAGTCACACCTCTATTTACAGGAATGTGGCCTGATTGTTGAAATAACTTCAACGTGCTACTTTGAGCGACACCTCTTAAGGCAGAATTTCAGATGAGGTTCAATGCAATCTGTGGTCCTGCAATGGTTGCCATTGCTATATGATGTCATACATTGTTAAGTAGACTCACATTTTTCAAATGTGAGACTACTTACATATTTACCTTCTTTCATTTACTTTAAAGTAAAGATATGAACTTTGACCTTGCCTAATTACAGAACCATACAAAACTGTTGCCTTACAATAATTAAATAATTAGCCAAAGAAATATCATTCCTTTTTTCATTATAATTAGACCAGACGCATAGACATATGGCAAACACAATGTTGCTTTGACATATACATATTCAAAGGCAGGAATTATGCATGACTGATATTCAAAACTTAACATTTTAAATACAAAGAAAAAAATCCTGCGTTCCTGCCTGCTGTACTCCATAGTACTCCTAGGGGTACTGGGACCCCATTTGAGAAATACTGGTCCAAGCACTATCCACAGACCCTATGTAGGTGGACTCAACTTCACTTATATAATTCATAATTAGAAATCTAGCTTCAGTGCTTTATATTAACCTCAACCATAATCCTAATTTTAAAAGGGAGACAGGGAGAGTGGGGACTCTTAATAGTCTTAGGTTAATTCATCAGGAGTAGTAAGCCTTTGTTTTTTAGGATAAATCTCTCCCTGTGAAATCGGACAACCCTTTAAGACTTATGTACGTTATCAGAGACAAATGGATGGTTTCATTTTCCTCTGTAAAAGTATTTACAGACAAACATTGCAACATTACCACTTGCAATCTCAATACACCTAACGTTAGTAGTTGCAAAAAACAACCTATTCTCCTACCCTGCTCACCTACACGGCTCTATTTATTTAAATTGAATTGAATACAATTTTAAAACTTGAATGTGAAAATGTGAGACTGTTTTGTGCTGACACTTATATCACAGATATATGCTCAGACTTATATTTGTGCTGATATTGTTAGTTCAATTATTCGTTGGCCAACTGGCTTATTGGCATGGAACTAATACTAATGCTTTTTTCTTTCATTTTTGATTAAGAAATACAGATGATATAGTAGTTAACACATGATATAACATTAAATTAAGGTAATGTTCTATGCTATTGCACACACACACACACACATTTAATGTGGCCCCTAAGTGTCATCTATATGTATTGTTCTCCTCTTACTAATTAGACAAAGTATAAGCCTGGCCAGTGTGCCGGGGCTCAGAAGTGTTAGAGGGTTAATGAACAAGGCTTACAGGGTGTCTGCTTGTAACTCATCCATCAGCCACTAGATCGAGCTGAGCCAGAGCTCTGACAATGGAGGGTGAATGGACTATGGGGACACAATATATCACAGAGCTGAGTGATAATGTGAAAACGGTCAGAACTAAAGGATCATCCCACATCATTTCATGAAACATGCAAAGAATAGTCCATGGGTGCCTGTGAAAAATAGCCACATGAAGACACTGTGGATAAATGAACCACCAGTGTGTTTAAGTTTGAAGAGAGAACCACGTAAAGGGTTTGACTTTAGCAGGGACAGTTTCTCTCTCTCTCTCTCTCTCTCTCTCTCTCTCTCTCTCTCTCTCTCTCTCTCTCTCTCTCTCTCTCTCTCTCTCTCTCTCTCTCTCTCTCTCTCTCTCTCTCTCTCTCTCTCTCTCTCTCTCTCTCACTCACACACGTATATACATTTTAAGAAATTGTTACTTCCTTGCTAATTGGCATAATCAGTGGCCATCCAGCTTGCCACTCTACTGTCACATTTTAAAACATCATGAAAGGAAAAAATGACAAAATGTAACAGTTTTTCCTTTTTTTTAATGGATAATTATCTGTCTCAGGTGTTAGAGAGGGGAAAGTGATGAGCACCAAAATAGATCAGGGAAAGAGAAAAGTCTCTGATCTCCTGCCAGTGTAGTGGAATCAAATAATGAAACACTTAACGCTAAACCACTGCGCTTTTCATGTGCAAATTCAACTTCACACATTGACAGTTCATACTGGCTCTGTAGAAGACTGGTTTGGATCTTACTTGTGCCATCTTTTTTATTAGATGTAAGTCATTAACTTTTGTTTTGTCCCAGTTCCCAAGATACAGAATTCATACTTGGATAAACGGGGGTAAAGGAGTTGACATCCACTTTAGTAAGCTTAAATGATCAGCTTTGAAGATCCAAACAGCGATAAATAAATATCAACAAACAATAACTATAGAGCAACCTACTTTGGTTACAGCTTTATTATGTTTTCAGAGATGGTTGACAGATGAAAAGAGAGGTATGTGTATAAAATGTGGAGGTGTAACTGTCTGCAGACTGTGTATATAGTATAATTATTCATGCATTCTATTCAACAACTGAGGCTGTAGAGATTTTTTTTAAATGGAGGTAGAGCTGGTTTCATACATTTTACCTTTTTATCCTTCAGCTCTAGGCACATTCTTAACCCTAGATAAAACAATTTGTCTGAGCTTGAATGACCATCAACTCATTTAAGAGATGCAGTATTTAGTCCGAGTCAGAGTCAGTTGACTCTGCGTTGTGTCCGTGCCAACCACTAGCTTTTATTCAATAATCCTGTCAAGGGTCGAAGTGTTAGTTTGAACAAAGCCCAGTGTGCTCCAATGTCCATTGTAGTAGCGTGGCAGCAGGATTTTTACAGACAAATATTTCAAAACTCAGCAGATGTCTCCATGGTTTGATATTGCTTGGGAAACTTTATTTATTTATTTGATGGGGTGTGTAAACTGGGCCATCAGAGTGAGGTACAGCACAGTGCTTATGAGGAACAGAGAACCAAGATGGAAAGTGAAAAAGGATGCTGATCTCAGAGTAAAATGGAGTAAATAATAAGAGACAGCTGTCTGTTTCTCTTTTTTGTCACTGTCTCTCTCTCGTGCGCTCTCTCTCTCTCTCGTCTGATGAAATTGCCAATGATTTATAACAAATGTCAATGGCAGGCGCAGCAGACTGCTGTTTCGTCCGTGCCAGAGCCAAGTAGAGCCTGAGGTAGGCAGCTCTGCTTATCAATCAAAGTCTCTCTCCTCTCGTCCACCATGGCTGTCGGTACAAAGCTTACTGGATTACCAGCTCTCCAAACCAAGGGCCAGCAGGGTTGTCATAGAGAGGTTGTCATAAGCAAAAAGGAAGTGACAATATTTTCAACACCCCCGTTGATTGCAGTTATCCATTTCATACATAGATTGTTTGATGGGAACAGCTCTTTCACAGGTCAACCTGTAAATTTCACATTTACTGATAAGCAGAATTCACTAGTTATTTATGCTTCCACTCATACTGCATATAGGCAGTTTAAACGGTCTACTCTCAAGAATATACTGTTCAACAACTCATGCAAAGTTACTAAACTGTGTTGATTATTTGAAGATTTGCAGGGAAGAGCTGTGCTTAATTATCTGTCATTTAACAAGCCTTTCACGTAGCATTTACAGACAACAATTAATTTTATTTTTTTAATTCCTTAACAGTTTACACCCTATTGTTAGTTTATGATGGGGTCCCGCCGCTTAATTACAGATGTTCTCGAAAGTCCTGGCTGGGAAAGCACTAATTTGTTAAGATGTTTTGTCAGCTAGGAGACAGTAGGGTTTATGTGATGTGTGCTCAGCCACCAAAATAGAGCTTTGGCACGAAATAGCAACAAGTGACCAGAACTGATAAAGCCTGTCAACTCTGTTTTGAGAAAGCAATAGAATCTCCGGTGCTTAGAGACAAATAATTTTAGCTATTTGAATAAAGGAAATGGTGATTGATGTAAATACTGTAAAAATTTGTTTCCCTTTATTGGAATTTATGTTGTAACTTTAAGAGCTGTGCAGCAACAAAACATGACTACAAAATTATTTTATTGTAATTTAACATTTAACATCAAACCCTATTTTAAACCAAAAGACTGTATGAGCTGGGTAATGCTAAAAAACAAAAAAACAGTTGGTCGAGCATTACAACTAATTAGATTAACTGGTGACAGATGAGTATAATGTTTGGGTACAAAAAGCAGAGAGATGGGGTGAAGTTCATCACAAAAGGTTCAATGCCATGCCAATGTCATTTTGGAAATATTTAGAAGTGTTTTGCCTTCAGAGACCTCCACAGTAAAAACAGACACATTTCTACAGTGGAAGCCACTCCGAGATGGTATGTGTGCGGATCTAGTTTGTGTTTGTGTGTGTGTGTGTGTGTGTGTGTGTGTGTGTGTGTGTGTGTGTGTGTGTGTGTGTGTCTCTTTTGGCTCATCCAGTAAGTTCAGGGTCGCCACAGCAGATCATGTTGGTTTGGCACGTTTGTACGCTGGATGCCCTTCCTGGCGCAACCCTCCCCAATTTTACTGGGGTTCGAACCGGCACTGCATGGCTGGGGATAGGAGTTGGCGATTTTGGGGTTCAGTCTCTTACCCAGGGACACTTTGACATGTGGTCAGGGAGAGACCTGGATTGTTTTAGCAAGACAATGTTCAAACAAGATATTTTGCACCCATTACAAGAGAGCCAGTGTGCTAAATTTGTGTGCAATTCAGAACTGTCTCACAATGAAAACATTTGGCACATTATGAATTTAAAAATACGACAAAGGGGACCACAGACAGTTGAGCAGGTCAAATCCTATATCAAGCCAAAATGGGTCAATTTCCTCAGTTCAGAGAATTAAATAATAAATTATAATTATATTATAAAATGAATTTAATAGTTTTTACTTCATATTGCATAAATGTTGTTCTGTCATGTTCCACAACAATTATTTAGAAGTATTGTTTCTGTAATGGGTTACACGCGATACAGATGCATCAGGAATGCAGTGTGTTTCAAACAAGAACCAGGCCCCCAAAAAATCCAACTTGCAGATCTCATAGGATTTTCAATAAATTGCTTCTGTCTTTCTAGCAGTTTAGGTTGTAATGAAATTACATTGCTGTTTTAAAGTTGTTCAGTTACCTAGTGTCTACAAAAATGTATCCAAGCAACTGCAGTAGTAGGTATTTAATTTTTATCATGTTAGAACTAAATCCTTCTGACACTCGTAATTGGAATGACGAAAGCTATATTTTCCTACAGACATGTAGACATAAGGACATCATAATTGCTTGATGGGAAGCTTGCTGCCATACCCAAGTCTCAATATTTGACGGACGTTGTGCTAGAAAGCACTGTAAACTTTTTCGCTAATAAACTACAACCCGCCATCATTCGGATTTAAAGTATTTTTCAGTGTTTATTTAAATTGTTTTCCCTCCTTCTGTAGCTGTAAGCATCCAGGTTCTTGCTGAAATAAATAGACACATGGGAAGAAATCTGTGACCTGGAGTGTGTATTGTGTGTGAATATTGCATCATTAGATGCTGGGTCAATGTTGGGTCAAAATTGATAGACTTTTTTTTTTTTAATAATTCGCTAAACTCAAACTTATTTCAAGTTAAAGTCAGTTTAGAAGTGGCATGAACTTAGATCACTTTAGGAGAGTCCGTTCTAACATTAAGCTACAGGTCAAATAACTGCACAACTACATTCTTGTGAGGTTTGTTTATTTGAGAATTCTAATGGTTCCCTAGAAGGGGCCAGGCTGGGGCCTAATCATCCCTGACCAGCAACGACATATCTTTCTCATGAACTTTCACTTTCCTACAAAATAAAAGGCCATGGCAATTTGTAGACATTTAATTTTAGACTTTATTTTGAGATCGTGGCAGAGAAAATGACAACATAAATGACACGTATGGAAATTGGGGTAGTTGTGGACCAGCTCAGTAAGCTTTTTTTTCCCCCCAAACTCATTTACTATTGTGATTTGAAGCTCCAGCTGAACTCATTTGATGCTGCCCCACTAGCAATATGCATATTTGCATTTCATGTACACATACTGGTAATTTCTGACTATTTGCACAACCAATGCGCCAAACCAGTGCAGGCTTTGATAAAGCTGTTTTGTGTAGGTATACATGTGGCTAACAGCAAGTATATATGAAGCCTAAAAGTGCACATCTGACCTAAACGCTACAAGTTTCATTATAGCTCTGCTGTCAGCTGTAGTGCCCCAATCTCCCAATGGGCCTGTCACAATCAGGCTGTTTATATTTTATGTTCATTGAATGTGCGATGCCCCTAAAGGCTGAGAACACCGGCAGATTCTAGGAGTGTTTGTTTATGTAATGTTCCATCAGAAATTTTTGTCTTGTTAACCCAACTTTCAATTTCCTGTCCATTCATGCTACACCTCACATAATCAGGCTTACTTGGAAAGAAGCATCCTAATCAAAAAATTGCAACCTTTCAAATAAAAGATCAGTAAGTAAGTAGTTAGTTATGAGCCCTTAAATCAGTCAAAATTGATGTTACATAACAGTTCACTTTATCAAAATTTTTGTAACTCTACAGCTCTGAACCTTTACCTACTACGTTACTTTGTATACCACCACAGCTACTCTAATGAACACTGCATGTTTGAGTTACGTCATAACCAGGTGTAGAATTCAAAGTCTAAACTGTGTGGTTTGTGAGTCACGGTTAAGAGCACAGTTTGACACATTCAAAATTTGAATTAACTAGGGGGAAATGCGTCCAGCGTTAACCCCATGAAGCAGGTACAGATGAAGCTTTAAATGCTGCTGTGTGTTACCTAGTTTCTATAAGTGGTAATAGGCCTAAGGTTATATTGCTGAGTGTTTGTTAAGCGCCACCTACAGACATTATGCTGTAATCACATGTCCTGCTAAGGCTCAAATGATGTGCAGATTCCCGCCGAAAGTGGCCCGACTACTGCGGCAGAGAAGGAAACTTTAAATACTATGCTAATGTCCTCTGCCTTCTTAATTTCCAGCCAGCAACAATCATTTTCTGTTTCTCCTCTGTTTGTCAGGAATTACCGTTTCTGTCAAGGTTGATTGTCTGAAAGGCTGTGCCTCAGCAGATGCTCTTTTTATATGCAGTCTTGGACTTTTCCTGCTCATTAAATTAATATTTGATTTTATTGATTATTCTTTAAATAAGAATGTGTGTATCATTTACTAATTGGTTTATTTATTTATTTGTTTATTTAGTTATTTATTATTCTGGGGGGATTAAATAAAGACATTAGAATAATTTAGCAACCTTCAAATGTTGTTGTCCTGTGTCCAGCAAAGACATTTGATGACTACCCATAATTTTAAGCAAAGACTTGAGGAATATGTAAAGTCCATATTTTCCGCTAGCAACGATGTCTGGAGACTGGTGACAACCGCCTCTCATGAGGGCTCATTAAATAGGTAGAGTGACAGCGTCACTGTGAAATATCTCATACACCTTAACATCTATCATATATTAAGAATAACATCTCTTTTATTACACCACAAAGACAGATTGCTATTCAAAAATGAGGTTTGCATGTTGGGCAGACAATGTTTATCTATTTCTTTCTTTATTCATGATTTTTTTTTTTTTCATTTACAGGCTAAACATGCATTCACCTTCCCCTCGCTGATTTCTCTAGTATATCTCTTTAGCTTTTTGGTCCTGTTTGTCAGTTGTTTTTAAGAACAGAAATTGCAAACGTTTTTTACATAACATGTTTTAGTGTCTCTGTGTGTGCACCTTCAGAATTTGAGGTGGTGGAGATGAAGAAAGAAATGTAATGATGTACAGTAATGGAGGCTTTTGAAAGCCAGAATGAAGTTAAGGCTCTTGTGCTGTGTGAAGTGTGATACATTTATTGTGATCAGTTTTTGTAGCTAATGAAAAGCTTGTACAATAATAATCTGCTGTACATGTAATCGGAGGCACAACGAGCTCTGCAGGCTTCCTGCGTACCTACCTAGAACTGGCAGCCTCTAACCACCTAACTTCTCCTCATCTGTACAGTATCTATTGCAGTATCTGTAATGCCCTGCTGGCAACCGCTTCAAGTCTTTGTTTCTACATTTGTTAACCATGTTTCTCCCTAAGATCCCTGTGCTAAAATACCAGGGAGGCTTAGCACATTTTTAAATAAGCAAGTCACAGTATGGATCAAGAAAAAACCCAGCAAGCGCGTATTCAAGATATTTTACAGCATATTTCATCATTTACCTATCTGTGTATGTAACCCAACCACAGAGCTGTTTGCTGTACCTTTTATATTTTATTTTGAAACCAGAATGAAATCCTTCACACAGCATGCTGTTCAAAAATGAAAAAGGGCATATTCATGTTTGTATAAAAGCATCTCCACCCGACAAAACTAATACATGATAGATAAATTATTGTATTAAATATGTAGCTGGGTTATGATTTTATTCGAATTGTTCACAAACAATTTCTTTTTATTTTTATCGCTTGGAAACTAATGGAAAATCAAGCATATTTATGCTACTGTATATTAGAGTGAATACTTGCTTATACCAGTTTAGTTGCCATGGTTAATATTTTAAGATCTTTTGAACCTTATCAGTGGGATAAGTAATAACACTTTTTGTGCGCGAGTGTGTGGGTGTGTGCTTGTGTACAATATGTGATGACTGCTGAGGTTTAGTGACAGCTACAGTTCAATTTAACCTTTGTTTATTACTTGAATGTTCTACGTTTAAGTTATTTTATGTTGTCTGAATAAAAGCTTGTGGACTAATTAATATATATAATTCATCCACGTTCCTTTTTACGGATTGTTCTAGTGAGCTAAATCTAACTTTTGATATTATCACTGGCTTTAGGCTGAAAGCTTACAGGAAGAATCTTTTAGTCACCCTCTCAGGCCTAGGTTTGGCATTATCAGACTTTTGCACATCTATATGCAATCATAAGCATTTAAATGGGCCTAAAATGTCCAAATATAGTATTTGTAGGGATTTGTCACAAGCTGTAAATGATGGAGAGTTGTTTACCATGTAAGGAACAGCAGAGATCTTAACCAATGAAATTCCACCATTCTCAATACCAACTTCAAAGCCAAAGCAAAAAATAAACCAATCTAATTATTGTATTTTAGTTGACTTGGCTGGTAATATACTGTACCCACGCAAGTCTATGTTGTCAAGGTAAAATTAACAAATGAAACTCTCTCACCTCTCATTCCTTGTCCAGTTCTGGATATCACTTTAATATGCTAAATCCTTTTGTTCCAAAAGCTCTGAGACACTGTTTGCATAACAACAGTTTTTGACAATCGATAACTTCGTCAGTGATTTTCTGCCCCAGACGACAGATTCTCTCCTTCCCCCCCTTCCCCCCAAGAAAAAGTAGCAGTGGACTTGTTGCTCTTCTTGCACCTGCAAAACTGCATTCTTTTTCTCTTTGCTTCGACCACCATCCTAGGTTTATTCTCGAATGCCTCTGACAGTTGGCGTCAGTACTATAGTACTGTTTTCAGAATTTTGGTGTTTTGATTTGGTGCAGAAGTATTGGCTCTAATGACATCCCTACTGCCCAGAAGATTAAGACTTGACTTAAGACTTTGATGACCGTATGGTACCCATCTGATCCCCAGACCTTGTTTCTTCTCCAGTTATCAGGTTAGAAATCAACAGTGTTATTATAAAGTAATTTAATATGTGATCCAAGTACTGTACTTGCAAAACTAATGAGATTTCAATGATTATTGCTAACAAACAAATGCTAAGTGCTAAGATGATAAATTAAGTTGAGGAAGATGGTAAATATTATGTCTGCTTAACAACAGCATGGTAATATTGTCATTATGAGAGTTAATGTTGGTGAACATGTTGACATACACAAGTATAGTATAGCCTTATGAAAATGGTAGTATAAATGTAGACTCTTAGCCCTGTTGTCACATCATTAATATGCAATATTGTACTATATAGCAAATCTAAATTAATATTACCACATGACATAGCCTGTGAAGTTTACATAGTGCTTGTATAAATTACAATCAAGGTATTCAAAGCAGGATTAAAATGGACCCTTGTGCAAGTCAGCTCTGTGTGTATGAGAGTCTGTTTTTCCTATTATTATTTCTTATTGCAACATAAATTACTTTTCTTTGCTGGAAAATAAAGCATCTTTGTTTGGCTGTCACAGTTGGCTAGTAGCTGTCTGTCACAAGACAAATAATGACAATGAAGTAGAAAGGGAAACATAGTCTTGAGAGGTAGAAATAGGGGGGAAAAATTTATAATGTGAGAATCATATTTTTTGATATGTGAAATATGAAACATTTTGATGTGAGAGGAAATTATGACGATCATTTTAAGACTCAGAGAAAGTAGAATAGGGTTAGTTATAAATAGAAAACTGTAATGGACACATCTTTTATTCAATGGTGCGTTTTAAGAATACCCGTTATTAGCTCTGCATATACTGAATTCATGGTCTTTTTTTCTGTGCAGCCACTGATTGAAAGTGTGTGTTTGTGCATGTGTATCCCCATAGGTTGTGGCTAATCATCAAATAGTGGTGTGGGCCAGGGTTTGCTCAAGATAGTCTGCCAACTGATGTTCATTAAACATTTGGCACTCAACTGGTTGTCTGGACACAGCTACTCATTTGTGTGTGTGTGTGTGTGTGTGTGTGTACACTTACACACAGATGCCTATGTTTATATGTATATAAATATTTTTATATAGGTGTGAGTGTGTAAAAATGAAAAAGAAAAGTGTCACACATTACTACAAATAACTATTAACTATTGGCAATCGACATCTGAAATGGCTAACGTCTATAATGTGATATTAAAATGGAGCACTAAAGAACATGGGGTTTGTAAGAGCTTGATTATTAAAATTCTGTTAAGGAAGTCACTGACCAAATGAGCTCAGTGTGATGGAGAGAGTTTAAGTTTCTGGATAAGATGGAAGTGAGAGACAGAAAAAATAGCAACCTAAGGTTTGTTTGTGCTGTCGTGGACATGTTGGGTGTGTACACATGTGTGACTAAGAAATTATTATTTGCATCCATGGTAAGGACGGTGAGAGTTAAGTCACAGTTGAGCATCATTTTTCTGTAGTGAGTGGAGGTAGGTGGTGTGCTGGGTTTGGGTGAGCTCTAGTCAGACCAGGACACATAAATACTGTAACGTTTTCTTAATAAATTAGTTTATCACTTTTTAAGTTCAATTCGAATTTAATCTAGTTGTTCTTTGCTATTTTAATATTTACACTGTGTACCTCGAGTATCTTAGGATAAATAAAACACATTCTGCTGTGTTTCCTTAATCATGTCCACATTTTACCTTAGTGTTTCATTCTGATGATGTCCAACTTCTTCGCTAAACTTTCTCAGCACCTCACTAAGTTTTAATTTCAGTTTTGAGAAAAAACTTCCTAATGGTCAGAGAGAGGCTCAGGATTACTTAACTAGTTACTTAATAGAGACAAAAACATTTTCTTTTCTTTTTTTAAATGCTTTAAATTAGCGCTTTGGGACTAACCGAACACTAACAGAAAAAAACTGAAAAAAACAAACAAGTAAAATGGTTGTAATTCCTCTGGTAGTATACAAAGCAAAAACGATATTGTTTCTCTGTAAATACTTATGGACCTAAGTGCAGATCACAGACCTGCATCATGGAAGAAAACAGTTAGTCCAACTCACATGCCTCTTCACACATGTCCACTGCACAAGACACTCAGGAGGACATTTTAAAACAAGCTGTTGTTTGTTCCCTCTGATGCTTCCTTAAAACGCCAATGGCCATCTAAATTTCATCAACCTCTTGTTATTTTGTGTTTCAGCTCTCTTTCCCTTTCTCTTTCATACACACACACACACACACGTCTCCCTCTTCTATCCCCATGTTGACAGAGATGACAGTCGAAACCACTCCCTAACTGGTTGGCCGTCAAGCACCATTTTGTCCCTGTCATTCAAATGTCTTCACCTGACTCCGTCTATGTCGATCCATCTCAAATCATTACCTCAGGGTCGCAGCTATTCCATTTCAATTTCAGGATGTCTGCGCATTTTTTTTAAAACACACACTAAAAAAGTGAACATAAAACGAAAAGGAAATGCTGTATTCAAATGCTTTTATATAAAATAGGTATCGTAATTTAAAGGAGTAGTTTTTGTAACGGCATCAGCCTTAAACATAACCATTGCACAGGAATAGGAACTATGTACAGTCATATAAACATAATGACAGTAAGGGAGTACTGCTTGGAAAGTTGTCTTTTTTTTTCTTTTTCTTTTTTAAAAAGTGTGTTATATGGGGAAATATTGTAGTGCGCATTCATGAGCCTGCGAGTCCTACTTTTACAAAAAAAGAAATTATTCAGATTAAGAATTTGGATAGAATTCAGAGCCAAAGGTGACAGTTGACCTCTCTTTCCTGTGTATCAGTGACCAAGACATTCTGTATGTTTACTGCCACTTCAGACCATTACATTTAGTATAAGGCATTTTTTGATAAGCAGTGTTGAAGAAACTGATTAACTGTTCACTTACTGGGGAAATGTATTGCAAGCAACAAACTGCTAATATACCTGATCTTTTTAAAAATATTTTTTGTATTACAGTATTTTTTATTATGTTGCACAACATGAGTTTAGATTAAAACATTGTGTATATTCTGTCATTCTGTCAAATATGTTAAAATCTTAGTCATAGTAGCATAACTTTTTCCCACACCATCGTTTTTTTTTTTTTGTTTTTTTTTTTCCAAATCTGACAGCAAAACCTTAGCGACAGTATGGAATGTTCTTTCTCTCCCTGCTTTTCATAGACAGTATTTATTTTGCCACTGAGAAAAAGAAAGTTTTTCAACTCAGGAGTTTTTTGTCACGATGCCGAAAATGTATAAGCTACCAACCAAGATGATTATGAAATAATATAAATGTGTTAACATGTAGCAAAATAAATTGAACGATTGGTTGAAACACTTTTAAACATAATAGCAAAGAGAGAAAAAGTAGAGTGAGGGAGAGTTGACTGATACATAGGAAATGACAGAAAGAAAGAGGAAAGGAAGAATAATGTATCAGGGCCAGTCATGCCCCAGTGGTTTTACTAATCATGCAAACAAGGTCACTGTCCACAAGAGCCAAACTGGCAGGCGATGTGCAGGCTTTGCTGTCGCTCTCTCCCTTTCGCAGTATCTTTCTCCTTCTATTCATTCATTTCATCAATCAGGCCTACAAGCAGCTTCCCACACAGAGGCTCAGGGAAGCGCCACACTTTTCAAAGATTGCAGCAAACGGTTGTAAATACAGTACATTATACACATTACCTGTATTTGTAACTTACAATTATTATTACAATGCTCTAAAATGTACTTAAAGTACAGATTCTCCACTAAGAGTGATTTCTGTGAACAGCAATCAGACTGAATTTCTACCTAATACAAAACACAGCAATGTCATTTAAACAATAATGAAGTTTATGCGGTTGTTAAAATTACCACTACAAGTTCAGTTATTTCCATGTGTAGTATAAATAGGGTTTCTGCAGAAATTAACCAGCTGTCGGTACATAAAGTGCTTCAAATCATCTCTGCCTTTACCAGCTGCTGTTTTTGTTTCACACAATCTAAAATGTTCAGACCATGTGAAGTTTGATTCATGTACAGATTCAAGGAGAGAATGACTTCAAAAACCTCAATTCTGAGAATTTCATTTCAAAAATCATCAACATTCATTTCATTTCTTGTATTCAGAAACTGACCCGTAGTAGCTAGTGGCAATAAAAAAACAAAATGTTAAAAAAGCAAATGTTGGGGGCTATACACCAGTGAAACAACATTTTTTTTTTTAAAGGAGGAAATAGTTGTTGTGAACTCATTCACATTTGTGTTGAAAACTGCAAACGCACTTTCAAAGGTGTAAAAATGGCAATGAAAAAAAAAGATCTGTTGCACTATAGAGATTTGGTGTGAAACAGAACAAGATGATGGTAAAGGTTGAGCTTATTTTATTTAACTATTTTATGTACTAACTGCTGGTAAATTAATTTTACCAAAAATGTAAATATTTTATTAAGACTCTGCATCTCCAAAGTAAGAAGTAGCTAAAGCTGTCAAATAAAGTTTACTTTACTGGCATAAAAGTAACATAAGTACGTCAAGAGTGTATTTAGGTACAGTACCTGAGTGACTGTACTTAGCCACTGAACTCTAAATAACCGATCATGAAAATAATCTTTGGATCCAGCCGTATTATACTACTTACATTAGCAGCCCCACGCACACATTTTTGGATATTTTTTCTATGACTCATGTACGCTGCTGCTCAATCAGTCTAATCACAATTATGATGTATGTACATATGTGAACGTGGAAATTCTCTCTGTGTGCAGTTTCCCCATTACGTTTGCCCCTAATAAGGAGTAAACCTATGCGTGTGTTTGTGTAGTGGATCGCGTGTGTGTCACATGGTACTGCCGCTCTGAAGTTCTCTAAAATGGCCCCGACAGTACTCAGACTTTATCTCGGGAGCCCCCTAGTGCAAAGTCCTTGTAACATCTGATGAGCCCACCTGTGGCTAAAGCAGCAAATTGCTGGAAGTATTTGAAGGGAACGAGCAGGCATGTTGTGGATGACCTTTCTATCTTGGCTTTTTATTTAACACTGGGCCTCTTGCATTTATTTTTTTCTCATGTCACAAGCCTGCCATACCTCCTGCATCCTCTGGCCAAGCTTTCACACTAGGACAAAAAGTGGCCAGTTACACTACAGGGGACAGTTTACTTAGGCTCACTCGCATTTTAAACAGGGGTCTCGTTAGTTAGCTTACTGTCTCCCCATTCTTGTAATCTGTAATTACATTAATAAGCAGAGTTGAAATGGTTGATGTAATGTGACTAATCAATACATATTGAGGGACCAAACAATACATTTAATGACGTTTTTGTATCACGATATTGAGAATTTCAGTATTTTATCCCATCCCTATTTATTACTGCTTAAAATTAGGTTTTATTCTTGAAAGAAACAGCAACTATATCTCAGCACTTGCATATTGTTTATAACAAACAGCAAAAAACACCAGTTGTTTCATTTTTTCAGGTGTGTTTGTAATTGTCAAATTCTCTCTCTCTCGCTTTCTCTTGCTCTCTTTCTTACTCACACAGACACACACAGTTACAGCTCTCTTGACATAGACTCTTATGTTTCCCTGCTACCCTAATTGGCCACATTGTGAAGGGAAGTCAACGTTGCAGTTTTCAAATGTTAGTGACCATTTTTTGTGTAGAGTCTAGTAAAAAGAACAAGTGGATAATAGGAGACCCAGGAGGCTTAGACATGCCGTAAATTCATCACCTCCTTTTTTTGTGTGTGTGCGTGTGTGTCTGGGGCACTGTCCGGACGAACACTATTCTACAGTATTTGCCTGTTTGGTATTTAATTAGCCTAGTCACCGCTCCAAGTCAGTCACCAAGCCCTCGTGGAAAAGATTTCATGAAGGTGATGAATGAAGTCATTTTGCCTCAGTTTCCTTTGATCTCCAGGTGAGGGCTCATTTTTACCTTTCAGTCAGACTTGTTCAGCATTAGTTTTGGTTTGCATCATCTTCTATTTTTTAACCTTATTAGATGTTGCAACAGTGTAATAAGAGATGGTTATTATTAGAAAATGTCTTCATGATGTATTCACGAGAATATAAATCACATTAAGCTAGTGTGATGTAAATGTGATGCAGCAGTTGTGAGTTGGAAGTCAGAGTTATGATACTGAACATGGTACTGAATTGCTCAATTGTTGTTTTAGTTGTGAACCTCTGACTTCTTTTTGTAGAAGGGACCAGTTACCTGTGTGCTGATGTTACAGTGACAAGCAGTGCACTGGTAGCCACACATTTGAGATTTCTCGAGGAGGATTAGCTTCAGCTTGGGTGCTCAGCACCCTGGTGACAAACTACATAAATGTGAAGACTCATCCATCACATACAAACACACATACACTGACCAATATTGTCTCAATGCCCTGGAGGCAGAAGCTTTGTATGTGTTTATGGCCCTAAGTGCTGTTGACAGGTGAAAATAAATCCCACTCTCCTTTTCTCATTCCCTGTGCCTGTGCTGTGTACTTTTTCCTTCTTCTTTCCTCTGCGAGTCATCCATTTCCATCATTCACACCGCCAGGCTCTTTTGTGTTTCTTCATTTTATTCTTATCAAATTCCTTATATATGCTCTATGTCTTCCTCTCGATTTGATACCCTCACAGCTGTCACCACTTTGAGTGGGATATAAAACAATCAATTGTGCAACCCTACATCAAATTCTTTATTCCCATCTAGCCAGTTGCAATATATTAGGCAGATCTTAAAGACTTAATGTTTTGCTCTTTTTTCCACAATATACAGTACAAGTGCTAGAGCCACTGTCACACATGTGTTTCGTCCATTTGCAACTGAAACACCTCGGGGTTAGGGAATCAAGGCGGAGTGGTAACAAGGGCGATGTTGTCAGGATTCGTCACAATCCTGTATTAAATGCCATCAGCATTTTAAAATAGGAGCCACAGAGGAGACATTAACATGTTGTTTTTCTGTGTATATGCCTGTCTGTGTCTTGGGGGTATTTTACTAATACAAATGTACAGCTGTTTTCAAACAGGTCATCAGGTTATAATGAGATCCAGGTAGTAGGTGTTTGGTTACTGTTGCTATAGTGAGCCGAAAAGGGATGTACCGTATATATTAGAAAGTAAATATACTAATCCAAGCCGTAATTAACACATCTTTACGTTTACATGTGTAATCAATTGAGTGCCGTCGTCGCATAAGGTCTGCGATGGTGATAAAGTAAAACAAATGTTTTTGGGTTTTTTCTCCACATAGCTCTCTTTTTCCTTTGGCTTTGTTTTCTTCTTTCTCTGTATCCTCTGTGTTTTATTCACAGCAGTGACTGTCTACATGCTGAGCGGAAAACATGAGCTCTACAAAGATCATCTCTTTCTTTCTTCTCGTCCGCCCACCTATGGCAATGAACCATTAGTTGTCCCCACAGTGCAGCCTTTTCTCGTAGGTGTCTGTGTTGATTGTTGTGGTCCGTTCCGGGTTTTTATTTTGTAAGGTTGCATGTATGTACAGTATGTTATTCGGGTTAACCTTAGTGATTACAACCCAGTTTCATTCAGAAATGTATGTAGCTGATCCTTTAATTAGGAGAAATAGAGAGATGTCATTT
The DNA here is from genome assembly GCF_033026475.1 of Channa argus. Taxonomy (NCBI): domain Eukaryota; kingdom Metazoa; phylum Chordata; class Actinopteri; order Anabantiformes; family Channidae; genus Channa; species Channa argus. The sequence goes on from NC_090198.1 coordinate 18,813,529, forward strand.
GTAATGCCTCCCACGTCATATTCAGCAAGGGCATAGTCTGAAAATAACATCAGCCCTTCAGTCATTTCCTAATGTTCTCCGTCAGTTTGTTGTGACAAAAGTCGTACACGAACAATGGACTTTGGAAATTAGCAGTGCAGCTCCATTTGCAGTGGCTAGTTTATCAAATTGTCATGCCTCACTTTGATCTGTTTATCCTTTCAAAGACTATATGCAGTATACATTTCTATGGAAGCCAAATAGTGAGCAATGCTTTTATTCAATATTCAAAGGCTTCTCTGTGCATAGTTGTAGTTAGATTGATGGTTTTATGTCAACAAGCAGAGAGTTTGAGTTAGACTCAAGCCCGTTGTAGTTTTTGTCCTCCAAGTGCTTTTCTACTACTTTTACCTTTCAGAGTGACTATTGTTTACAATATGCGGTCAGTTCATTCAAATACTGGCTATTTGGAAATTTGTTTTCACTGATCTGAGGACTAGTAATCACAGCCAGTATCACAACTGTTTTATCTCCACAAGCCCTGTGGTAATTTGCTGCTGATAAAATCTGAGGCTGATCTCATACTTTTACTTACTTAAAAGTTAATTGGACACATTATACTTAATCTTACACGTTTTTTCCCACATGCTTCGTTGCACTTTGTAAACGTAAATAATTGACAGGGCATTGACATGCAATTTGCTAGACAAGAAATTTGCCTCTGTGGGAGTTGTTGGTACTACAACACTCACCTAATTTCAGCCAATTAAAAAAAAAAAACACTTCTCATTAACATTCTCTGTTCCTATAGCAGTCTTTAGGGTCAGGTCAGGACATCTGTAAGTATTAGAATGATTATTTTGTATCTTCATCCATCTGCAGTGGCTGAACAAGATTATTGTTGTAGGCTAGTGCTAAATGTGTGTATGCTGTACACAGGGATAAAACCCTAGAGTCTTACAGGATGCGTAAGCTGGTTTCTCTACTCTTATCTTCCTCTGGGTTTAGAGATGTCTGATTATGTCCAGACTGCAGCAATTCCAATAACAATGTAAACTTGGCCTTCTCACCAAATGGTTTGGCAGATATGAAATCAGTCCAAACCACATCTGATTAGTGCATCCCCAGACCTACAACCCAGCATCACTGAACTGACTACTGTAATTGTGGTCATGGGTGTTTTACGACATGTTTTCCCTTTTCCTTAGGGACTAATGTACTCTCTCTCTCGCTTCCTCCTATGTTATCATCACTTTAATTCTTGTAAGCACCTGCCATGCTTACATGTTTTTAGAAAATCACTTTTTTAGAGTCAGAGAATGGACTGAATACATTTTGATGAACCTACAGATAAAAAGAGTTCTCAGAAGAAAGGTTGTATATTTACATGTGAACAATTATTGGCTCGGCTTCATTGGCTCATCTAGCAAGGAAGGTAGAGATTAGCAAAGTCTTGATGAAGCCATTATCTCACCTGAATGAATGTGTTTACCCCACAATTAAATGAGTTGATTAGTACTATGTGATAACTTCTGTTACATCAAAGTAAAAAACTACAGTGTTTAGGTTTCACTTTTTATTACCATCATTAAGGTATTAATTAGTATTTATTACAACCATTGGGATTTATTTTGAAAAAGACATTAAAATCAATCCCATTTGCAATAGGTATTTTTTCTATAAGCACCTGTTGCTTATTAAAACGTCTGAAGTACATGCTTTATCCATCTGAAGCAAAAATGGGACCAGTTGAATTTCTCTGCAGTTTTGCATATTTGCTTCTGTTGTGTTTTACCAAGTCTCATGCTTGGCTGGTGTTTTCTGAAAGAAATACCTTGTTTCACGCCCCTGCCTGTACCCTCACCATACTAGTTGGTAAAGGCAGTCATCCACGGAACACAGGGTCAGTGGTTCGATCCCCATTCCCGGCTATATATGTTGAATTGTCTCTGGGCAAGACACTGACCCCCCCAACAGCCGATTCCCATTCCCAGCAGTGCAGTGCCGGTCCAAACCCGCTAGAAATCGGGGTGGGTTGCTTCAGGAAGGGCATCTGGCGTAATAAAAAACAAAAAAAAAACAATGATCCTCTGTAGCGACCCTGAACTCACAGGATAAGCCAAAAGGACGAAAAAACAAAAAAACAAAACATTCATTTTATTAGGCTTTTTTTTTCTGAAAGTCTTTACTAGTTTGTTTTGTTCTCCCCCTAATTCCTCCTTGTTCCTGAGTTTGTCTTGTCTGTGTTTGGTGATTGGTGTTGTGATAATTGCAAGTAGGATTGTGCCGCAGGCATTCCTGTATGCTCTGATGTCTCACACTGAGCCATTGTTGTCTTCATTGGCTGATTAAAGAAAACAAACACATCTAGCTGTTATTTTGTACATCTGACTGTGCTAAATAAATAATACAACTGTGTACATTTATAAAACAGCTGTGATGTTCTGACAACAGCAGTGATTCAGTCCATATGTATTATATGCAGTAAAATGCTTTTCTGCACATAGATGAAAGTGTTATGAGGTTATACATATTGTCACTGCTCAATTAGCTTTTATCACCTAATTATAAATACATTTTAATGCTTTTTCTTTAATGTGATGTTTGGCTAAAATCCCTCAAATTATAAATGACATGTGTGGCAACTAAGCACAAAAGGGATTTTCCTCACCCCCAATTTTGCACGAGGGGTGGTCAACACAGGATTTGAACTTCCACTGAGCTAACAAGACTGGCAGATACAAGGGAGGGAAACACAGAGTAACAGACATTATTAGCTCCATAAAAAAAAAGCTATGCCTGTCATATCAAGCTTTTCTGACACAGAAATGCCTGCATCGATTCAGCTACGATTCCCTCCCAGCTTTGCCCTGATTCAAGCAGTTTGAATCGATGCAGCTGCATCTTAGACATTAAGCCCGACATATCGATTCTAACTGGTGAATTGTGACACCCTGTGTGTTTGTGTGGCTGTGGGCGTGTGTGTGTGTGTGAGACATGTATTTTTGCTTTGATTTTTTATAAGGTTTTTATCTACTAAAAGCATAGAATGTATATAGATTTTAAGCATGACCATGTACAAAGACAAAATTGCAGCACCCTCCAAACTCCTCCTGTTTCACTTGCACATGCCATACACTGCTCACTGGTTTATGAATAACATGAGCACTGAATGTGCAAAACTCTATTGCTAAGTGAGGCAAGTACTTTTTCTGCATGACTTTTTTGTGATTGCCATATTGTTGATGGAGTCGTGTATCGATGTATACACATCCTTATTTCAAGCCAGTCTTTCTTACAGCAAAGCTTAGGTCTTTCCTACAAAATGGTTACACAATTTGTGTTTTTTCATCTGAAGAGACACACACCTTGTTCTCTATGTTGATTAAAATCAATATTGTCCAATCTCATCAATATCACCATCCTTGGTCTACTAATGGCTGCCTTTGCAGAGGACCTGAGGCTATATGTTGAAGTACAGCTTTCTTTGGGCAGATCCATACCTTTTGAGGTGATTGGGTTAATGTGTTACCCCTGTCTATGATTTGTGCGAACTCCTATTTCATCATATCAATTGTCTACTGCATTGATTAGAGGTTAATTGAACGGAACACGACTCTCCAGCCATCAGTTTTATGTGCATACGTAGTATAAAATAGCTATGAATAGGGCTGTACACAATGTGCTAAAACACTGTGTCCATTTACATGTATGTGGCTTTTATAAATTTGGTGTGGACCACTGATGCATGTATTTTTAATTGCCAGGCCAGTAGGAGAGTCACAAGACAAGGCCGCTGGACAAAGACTGAGATAAACTCAGCCAAACTGTCCTGTCACTTAATTTATTTCCTCTTCCACTGCCTCTCATACTCCCTTACTGTCTTTCTGTTTGTCTCTCTGTTAGGCTGAGTGGAGCTAGCTGACCTTCACTGGGACACAACCATGATTGTAATTGCATTGATATGTCAGTGAGCTCCAGCGGTTGCAGGAGAGCATAGCAATATTACCCCAAAGCTCTGCGGTGGTGCATTGTGAATTTTGCTTTCTTCTCACTGATGACTCACAGAGTGGAACTACACAGAAGAAACAGATCGACCAACACTTATATGCACACAAAAACTGTATTTGTTTGTAGGGGCAGACACAGCAAGCCCTCGAAAGCCTTCAGATATATAGTAGATGGCAGACAAACATGTGAGCCATGTGACATCTTAATCTTAATCTCCCCCAATGAAAAAAGTGTATCAATGTTAGATTAATCTTAATTAATTATTTGCTGCCATCACTTGCTGTACCTTAATGCATTACCTGTCTCTTAGTTTTGCTTCAATTATGGGTTAATTTAATCCGATTAGTGTGGTGGTTGGCTGTATGCACATGCTCCTGACCTCAGGCTTCTGCATGTGTGTGTGTGTCATGTTTATTCATCACACATTACAGTATATCTGAAATCAAGTGGAAGCATGGAATTAGCATAATGTTCATTTCAGTCAGTTGAAAAAGTATAAAGCTTTTTATGTGTTCTGTATCAGTAGGTCTATCTAGACTCCTTATAAATGTTATGTAAATCAAAATTTTTAATTCAGTTGATATTGAATCCCATGCATTGCTTAAATTAATTTCTTGCTTAGGCTTAAAAATGGTGAAACTCTGGCATTATTAAACCACCCATAGTCGGTAGACAACAGTGTTCCATAGTTTTAAAATTGTATTACCTTTATTTGTAAATTTCTTATGAAGCTATTTGCTTTAATGCTGTTTCTATCAAAGTTATCATAGATTAATGTAATAATACCTTCTGTTTTTCATCTCTGTTTAGCATGCATAGGAAGTAATAGGGATAGGGATAGGCTGTAGCCAGCCCCGTGGTGACCATACGCAGCGTATTAAGCTCTTTACATTTGGTTTAGTTTAACCAATCTTTGGTGACTTCTGTGTCATATCTTTGCTTCACTTGATGCACGATGTGGAAATTATAAATGTGAGTTCTGCTTATGAGAACATCTAAAAACCTTTGTCTTCTTAGTGCTTATTTAAGGTTTTGTAGGTAGAGAAAGCCTATTTGGGGCTGCTACGGGTATTTTAAGGATAAGACTCATAATCACAAACCTTCATTTCTGCCATGCTGTCTGTTTCACACACTCAGATTTTGTCTTTTTTTTTTTTGTTTTACTTGCTTACTTAGCCAATCACTTTGATCTCATAGACTGTGCTGTCACAAGCAGGCTGCATTGCAGGGTGTCTTCACCAATTTTGCTACATTTTGTCAAATCTCATGGATCTGCTCATGCTAACTTTTTTAAAATTCGAAACAGTTTTACTTATTAGCAGGAAAAAAATGAGAAGAATCTCTTCTACCTGGTGGTCCAAAGAAAAGATGAAGACGAAGGGCAGTTGAGGGGGGAGAGTTACAGTAGATGTAAAGAAAAAACAGGAGTCAGGAAGTGCGCAGTTGTTTCAAAGGGAGAGAGCAAAACCTGTGTTGATGGAAACGAGCTGGTTACCAGATGGGTTTTGTCAGAGAGAGAGGGGAACAGAGAGAGGGAGATGGTTAGGAGATGGAGCCTGATGTGGCTGTCTGTAATGCGATATGGCAGATGCGATTTTATTTTTAGGACACAAGGCCCCAGAACGATAGGTTTTATAGGGTTGTGAGTGGGTTGATCTTTTTAAATATTCAACTTCAATGAAATATGGAGCATGACTCCGGGCTGTTTGGAATTCATAAGTCTGTTTGGCAGGACTGGTCCTGCATATTGAGAGCTGTCAGAGTCGGCCTAAGTGTTAAACACAACCCCTGAGCTGGCAGAAGAAACAATGGCAAAAAAGAAACACCTCAGCGGGACCACAAAAGACACAAAATATTAAAGTTCTCTATTGAAGGTTAAGGCTGTGAGGGATTCTGTTTTGTTTAGCATTTATTGGTGTACAGATGTAGGCATTGAAATTGTTGGTCTTGAGTTTGTCATTCTTACAGCGATTGCTCGTCTCTTGTCCTGTGGGATGGCATGTTAACAATATATGGTCTGTATGTGGCACTCAGCTTACACTCGGAGTTACAGCACCCGATGCGCAAGTCATAGTCCCTACCACAACGTGCATTTCTACACCAACAAGTTACTGGAGTAGAAGATATATTCAGTATTATTAAAGACGCATGAAAACAGCAAACTTTTCCCAAACATAAAGTTTCAGGGAACCTAAATATGTTGTAGTTAATTTGACTTTATCAAGTGATCCCACAGATAATTACTGTTCAGACATGACAACTGCTTTCAGTGTTTATATGGGAGACTCAAGACTCTTTGCACTTTACTGTGTTTTTTTTTTTTCTTTCAAAAGAAAAATGAGGCTTATATGGGGTGTTGTAGCATTGTATCACTGTTTGTGTGATCACGTCAATCTAATGCTGTTCAGTTTGAATCATATGTGTCAGTTTATATTGCCACGTAAAACCGCTTTTACAAAGGTGAAATTAATTTCATAATGCAAATTGTTTTAATACCGTTTTATTTCATCCTAAACAAGAAAAATGTCCTGAGAAAACAGAAGATAAACTGCGCCTTAAATAGTTCACTCGTACAACAGGTGAGTAATATGACTGTTTGGTTAAAACAAAGGAAGGAGAGAGAATGAAATGTATTTGTTCATGAAGACAGATTTTAGCAGACTGGGTAGAATCACAGTTACAGAGGAGGTTTAACAGCTGCTGCCTGTATCCCTGTTTTTAGAAACACACTTTGACCAGTGGAAACTTTCTTAGATGTTAATGACGGCACACATTCAGCCTCATGACATGCGATTTGTTTCACTGAAAAACAGCAGTTACAGTCTTTGACTCATCAAACCAAACCAAGCCGTACCGGTGCACAGTGAAATCACCAATGTTACATTTCCTTAGCAGGAGCTGCTGTAGCAAACACATGTGAGGTGGGGGAGGGTTCTACTCTCAGCTGAACCCAGTTAACACAATGTTTAATGTCTCTTTCAAGCAGAAACTCAGTAAATCTGCTTCGTTTTTAAAATTTTTAATGGATTTTCACTTTAAGTAACTCTCTCTGCTGTGTAGTCACGAGTTTGCGACACAACAGAAGACCCAGGTTGACTGCCTGTAAAGGTTTGGGGTTTTACATTCATATTTAAAAGAAGTCGTCATTCGCACCTCTAAGGTGTGAGACCATCTCACACCTTATCTGCCCTTATCCCCCCACGGTTATCCGCCCTCCCTCTGCCCAGCAATATGTAAAGAAGTTTGTTTGTGGGAATTCTGCAGAGCTTATGATCCACACAAAACAGCTAGAACATCATTAATTGAATTATTAAATCTGTGTCTATCTCACCTGGAAAAGGCTCTGGACATTGACAGGTGGGGACTCCCCCACCTCTCCAGTGTCTGGTTAGTTACTAACCCATGATCGTTAAAACTATTCAACACAGGCAGCGCATGTTGGACACATAGTAGCCTATGAGGAGATTATAATTATAATAAATAAATCCCAGCTGAAAAACTGGTAGCGGAAACAGCGCAGGGACAAAAGGAGCAAGAAAAGAAGCAGCAGATTCATAAACTGTGCCAATTGTGAATTTTTAAAACTCGTTCAGGCCACTTTGTTAGTTTGAGTTTCATTCAAACGTTGATATAATTGAACTTGATGTAAAAACGAGCAGACGTCACTCCGTGGTTATTATTTCTCTTTTTCTCCTCTCTGCTCTCTTACAAAGAGCTGTTTTTTTTCTTAACAGCGGATCTAACAAATCTACACACCGTGATGCAATTTTTATTCTTCTTGTTTTGTCCTTACAACTTATCCTCTGAGTTCAGGGTCACCACAGCAGATCATTAGTCCACATGTTGATTTGGCACAGTTTTTACGCTGTATGCAGTTCCTGACACAACCCTCCACAATTTCTACCGGGCTTGGGACCAGCACTGCACGGCTTGGGATGGGCTGTTGGAGGTTCGGTGTCTTTCCCAGGGACACTTCGTCATGTGATCGGAAAGAGTGGGGCCCCATGGTCAGAGGTAGTAGGCCTTACACACCGGGATACAGTCATTCAGCATATTTACCGTTCATTGAACGCAAAGTCTAAAAATGATGAGCACATTGACTTTTTATCTTTAAAAGTTAATAACAAGATTTGAAAATGCTATGAATATGAGCCAGCGGCGGAAACCGGTCACTGGCTCTCTGGCAGAGAGATGTGCATGAAAAACTTAACATCTAAACTAATAACGTTGGGTCGAATTTATAGACTGAATTTGAATAAACTGATACAGTTAAACTTAGTGATATACAGGTCAGACATGCAGTTTTAGCTTCAGGAGAAGAGAGAGATGCTTTTACGTGAATTCTAATATTAAAGTATAAGGAAAATAACTGCATAACTATTTTTTTAGAAATTATTTGTCACTGCGTGGAAAAGTCACTGAGCTGCTCTGATCTGACATCAAAACTACGCACAGTAAAACATGACCACAGCCCATGATAAATAAAAACTAATCCAAGTAATTCACGTAACATTTAGCAATATTTACGCACAATCTGTTACAGTGCGCACAATTTTCACCGCGAGCATCTGTGTAGTTTTTTCTGTTGATCTGCAGACCTGTGTTTACAACTAGAGGAAGAGAGGAGAACTTCTTTTAATAAATAATGGCAAAACATTAAAGCTGATAGGCCGATGGTTTTTGCTCTTTTAAGAAACAACTTTGGAATCCAACTCACAAATCTGGCATTAAAGCACTGCACTTTACAACCTCGCCACTCCGGAAGAGTGATAAACAAGTGTTCACGCGTCTGTAGATAAATGTATGGATTCCTTCATTCAAGACATGATGCAGTGGACTATAATCCAAATATCAAATGATCCCTTCAAAATTATTTTGCAGTTCAGTTGCTTATGAACCTAAGGAGACAGGGTGACTGAACGTGTAGCCCACGTTAAACAGACAGAGACACAATCTATAGGAAATCTTATGTCCATCACATCATCAGACAAAGTCAACATAAACACCAAGAAGTTGTTGATGCATCAGACAGTAGGATTCATTACTGGGGATGAGGATGACACTGCAACACCTGGTGTCTGAAAATAAAAGCTGCAGGTTGGCTTTAATGAGCCTTTATCTGAATTAAACGCACTGCATTCCTGACGGACACAAAAGCCATGACACTTTCAATGGTTACATCTGTAAATCAGTGTATTAACCCTTTTCTAAAGAAAAAGAATTGTGTGAAACATCCTCCAACCTGAATACGACCCAGTGAACCACTACTTGAAATAGTCCAGACAACAAACTTTTTCTATACTTTTTTTTTTTAAGTGTTTCTATAAACACTTAAAAATTTAAGTGTTTATGCAACTTAAGAATTTAAACTGTGAAAAAAGACTGTGGCACGATTGAAAGCATGTGTTGATAGACGAGTCTTTTGCAGGTTGTCGGCTGGGCTCTCTAGCTAACATAGTACGTCATTTCTGCTGCTCTGCTATCATATGAACTTAGTCAGCCAGTTCCTTAATCCATGCAACCAACTGATTGGGAACTAATGCAGAAATGTGTGCCTCTGTTTATTTCTCTGTCTGCAAATGCATTTGCGTGTGTGTTTCAAGCTTTGTGTATGGAGGCGTGTGCAAGATCAATATTTTCCTCTCCCAGTGTGACAGGTGTACACTGCTGGAGAAAGCGGCTGCTAGAAACCCTTAGTTAGTGTGAATCCACTGAGGGGAAATACATATGCATTAGGCTAGGCCTGCTGGGGATATTTACCAGCAGTAACCACACAAACAACAACAGGTAGCGAAGTCTGAAACCAAGACATGTTTAATTCATGCCAGAGGCAGCAAAATACACTGGCTGTACACCTGTGTCAATGAAATAGCCAGTCCTTATTAGAATAGGGGTGTGTGTGTGTGTTTTCTTCAATTCAGTGGTGTGTGTCTGTTTGGTTGTTTGAGGAGGGGGCAGAAAGCGAGAGAAAAAGAGACCCTAAGACGTTATGCTGTCCCTGTATGGGGAAACATTCTCAGTCCATTACCCTGCATGTAGATATAATTAGAGTAAAGCAGGAGTAAGAACCCGCTCTGCTACAACCATCTGCCAGATGTATTTTCACTTTGTTATGCAGGAGGACAGATTTGTTTAGATTATATAAGATCGTACCTCTTTTTTCATGTTGTACCCCATTTATTACAAATTGCATAGTTGTATTATCGCTGACTTTAGCCTGAAGTTCAGCTAGTTTTTTTAATATATGAACAACTTGCAGACATGTAGAAGTTTCAAATGGGTAATTTACAAAGCTAAACATTGTGTCGCTTTTTTACTATTATCGTATGGCAGTGCAGTTGAGAGCAAGGAAAGTCATTATTTCTGGAAAATGCTCTTTCTAGGCTGGTAACAAACATTAATTTAACTTTTATTTGTTTATTTCTCTCAAAGCACAGTGCACTTTCTAGTTTATATATGTCATACAACATAACCATTACTCCGTTTTGATAATATTCATTTGCTTTACACTTTCTAACGTATATGTTGAATATCTCTGTATGCTCTACCAACAACATTCCAACCTTTAGTTTTGCACAGTTTGCGTCTGTATTGAGCTACTCTATATTGAAGGCTACCAGAATTCATTCGTCATTGTGTTGTTGAAGTGTGGTGTCTTAGAAAATGTCATATTGCTGCTGTTTAACAATTGAGATCTGGATCTTGTTGTCCCCTAAAAACACAAGCTTTGTATTGTGGGTTTTAATTGTATCCTCAACCTGTGCAGTGTGAGACAGCAGTGTGTTCAGGGCTGCAGTACTAGTAGCAGGGAACCAGGCTCACTTTTGAGGCATTGTTAGATGCACTAAGGCGTGCTAACGCAATGTTATGCTTGACTGCAGCTCACAGTGGCTGGGGTTCGCACTGAGGGGCAGAGGACTTGAGGGACATCCAACTCAGCCCTTTCATAGCATCCACGTCGCCCTTTTTGGTTTTAAGCAGCAAACCACCCCAACACCCCTTCCCATTTCCCATTTGCTTTGTCATGTACACTTGATTTTAATATGACTCTATCACGTCTGCTTATGCATTGAAGGTGAAATATGTTGACATGTCTTTATGAGTGTATCCATTATGCACACATTTCTGCAAAGACCACTGCCATGTACAACTAAAGAATATTTAATAAGTAAGTTTACCATGGATTTGTTTGTGAGTGAGTCATTGAGCGTGACCTATAAATGTCAAAGAACTGCTCCCATTCTCTCTTTTGAACCAGTCTGGTTCTTATTGTGCCTACACTTACTGTCTTCATAGATTATGCTTATGGATCATCCATATATTGGTTTTATTTTAAACTGATATTTTTTGTGCTTGAAATAACATGCTGCTTTTATCTCCCAAAAATAATAAAAACAAATTAAAGTCTATCCACTTGTGTAAGTTCCTTTAAAACAAAGAACATGAGCAGGATGCTTTCTTCTAAAATTAACTTTGAGCCTTAGAAATTAAATGTACCATAGTGGTGATTGGAAAAGGTCAACACTGTTCTGTTTTTTGGATGATTATTGCTGTCACTATACCAAATTATGTGCCTCTGGCAGGCCTGAAAGAGTCATTACTTGTACCTAGGGTACAAATAATTATTATTTTCAATATCAATGAAGGCTTATTATTTTTATTTTTTTATTCATTTGGTTATTTTTTGAATCTATAAAATGGCAGCAAGTAGTGACAAATCACATCACAAGTTACCATAACCCAAGCTGATGTCAATTATTTTTCCTCCAACTTAAAATTGAAAACCCACAGCATGGGTGTTTTATTATATTTCTTTTATTTTTTATTTTCCCTTGATAAATTACTTCAAAGATATATCACAACAGCCAGAGATTAGTTTAACCCAAAACTTCACAAAACATTAAAGTTCAAAACACTGTAAATCCTCATACAGAAATTTTGTGAAATTAAGTATTTGTTTAACTAAATATCTTATGTTTCAAAGATTAATAAGATTACTAGTTTTAACTGTCAAAGCTTATAAAAAGGTATCTTGACTTAAAGTTTTTTAACTTGAAATTAGTTGACTGAAAGAATGAAAGAAATTCAGCCGGTTGACTCAACTGTAAGGTTTTGAGACAAAAAAAAATAGCATATTAGTAGACATCCCAGCATGCCTTGTTTGACTTTTTCTTCAGAGACTCTTCTTTCCTGTAGTTTAAAATGCAGTAGAATTGTTTTGTGTTTCTGGTACATATCAAATAGTTTCTTTTACAATAATAATAAAAACCATCATAGCTGCCCACAGCCAGGCACAAAGTTTGTGAAAGCAGTCTTAGCAATGGCTCCAGCCATTGGCTTCACATTTTTTCATGTTGAATGAAGAACTGGGTCTTGAAAGAATTAAAAGGAAATCTGCTGATTTTGCATTTCTTCTGATAAAGTCATCTAATTCAGGTTTATAGTGCATTTGAAGCCAGCTGTACAACAGTTGACGGCCAGGAAAAGTAGATCCACTCATGTATGTATCCTTCTAAAAGGCCTCCAAATTATGTTGCTTTCCACTAACACTGTGATCTATTCTCTTGAATGTCAGCAAAGATATTTAGTGTTGTTAAATGTGGGAGAGTAGAGACACAAGAGGGGGGTGACAAATCATATCTCAACCATGGAAAACACTTTGATATGCATTAGAGCAGGAAAGGCTTCTGTTACCTATACCAGAGCTGGTTTGCACATTATCCACAGGGACTGTTATTTGCTCTTTCAACAATCTATCCCCACTCGTCCTATCTTCTCTTTCTATAGATCCCTCTCTTTTTTCTGCTCTATTTTAGTCTAGTCCAAATCAAAATAATAGCCTCCAAATCATGCCACTGTTCTGAGGCTTTTTAGATTGTCCATCTTTTCATGTTCTCCCATTATCTCTATTCTTCTGTCGTCCTTCTTCTACATTCATTTCTTTAGTTTTTGCTTCTATTTGTTCTAATCCTGTCTTCTTTATGTGACAAAGGAGCTAGACAGAATGTTCTGCACATGATAAACAAGCAAGGGACCAGTCTTTAGTGACTAGTGTGTTGCCAGGTAATGATGTTTAATTACAGCCAGCATGCACACATGCTAACAAGCTGTCTGTTAGCTTTTACCTTTTGAAAAACTCGGGGGTGTGACATTGGTACGTCGCCCACATTTATGACAAATACCTGTTCAACTCTTAAAAGAATCTTTCCTCTGTACAGTACATGAACAAAAGTTTGTTTTTTTATGTATTTATTTCTTTGCTTCTGCTGTTTGACCTCAATGCCAAAATACAGCTGTGTACTTAAGGAGACATTCTTTGTTTTTGTTTTGTGCTCCGCTTCTTGTAGCCTCTAAACCATTGTTCAGCTTCTCTTTTTATGTTGTTCTGTTGTTCACTAGTCAGGTAAATAAATGGGAAATGCAAAGTGTCAGAGATTGGTGAGTCACAGATACAGTTGGGTGCAAATGTTTGCATACCCTTATTTTGAAATGTCAAAAACCTAAACTAATCACCATAATGTGTAATGCACAATTAGCTAGTACAAATGTTCGACAAATGTTTATTTGTGTGACTGTGTGTGCATCCTCTGGTCTTTGTCAAATTGATTAGGAGAGAGAGGCCGCACACACTCACATACTGTCTGTGAACAGGGTCACTACTGACCTGTAGTGTTTGTATGACTAGTGTGGACGTGAATCACAAACAAATACTGCTGTTAGCAAGCCGACCAGGGGAAAAGAGTGGGATAATCTTACAGGAGCTCTGAGTCCAGTCTGCTCAGGTGTGCTGCATCTCTGGTGTACAAAGTTTTAAGATTCATTGTCTAACTTGCTGGAAGAAAAGAGAGAGCACATCCAACTTGACAATACACAACAGAGTCGATTTTGGAGCAGTCGTACTACAGTAATCAGAAGTTCATTTCTTTACAATTTTGCCTTTTATTTAAAATGTATTTTAGTTTTTCTATGTATATGACCTGATTTCCGTGCAGCAAACCTGCTCCAAATGTTCCACTTACAGTGTAAGTGCAAAAGAAACAAGGCAAATAGTTATCATTAGAAAGAACACGCAGTAAACTGCCAAGCCAGTTGGCTGTGTTGGGATTTTTGACAGGTGCAGAAGTGTGCGTTTGATCATGCTAACTTCAACTTGTTGTCATTCACTCTGCAAAGAGAAAATCACTTCACTGTTTGTATTTTTGTAAGTCTGCATGACTACTCTCTTCTTAAAGTGATCAAATACAGCAAACTACATAAAAGTGGATGGAAGGGGGAGGGAGCAAGAGATGAGTGGAAAGGCTCATCTGCATCTCTATTTGAAGTGGCAAATGCAAATGGACCAAATGATCTGACAAGAGGAAAATGTGAATTCTTCTCTCCAGCTATTTGCAGAAACCCTGTTTCCTCTATTGGACTGGGCCTTTTGCATTCCTACAAAATGCCATCGTATCAGACATTAAATGAGCCACCATGGTTCCATCTTAAAATTCTTGATGATGTTCTTAAACCATTCACAGCAACGATTAGTCTGTTTTTTTTGAGATTTTACTCCTATACTGCAGCAGTTTCAGTGGCTGGTGAAAAGGCCCTGGGGGCTATGAGACTTGCAGTTTAAAGATACATTTTACAGCAAAACTGAGAGCAAGAAGAGACACAACAAGCTCAGCCTGCCAGCTCTTTTATCATTGTTCTTTAACAGTTTCTCTTTTCCATTCTGCCTTCCAGCAAAGTAAAGGACAGTGGCAGACTGAGGACTGCGATAGACTGGTAGATTAGAAAAATCACACTGTGTTCAAGTTTTACAGACATTGGAAAAATACCAGTCTCCAGGCTTTTTCATGTGTTGACTGTTTTGCTCCAATTTCTTAACAGCTCTTCATGTAGATAAGTTCATTGTCACCACAACGGTGGCAGGCAGCGTAGCTTTAGCAGTCAGTGGGAAAAAGGCAGGCAAACACTGCTGCAATACAGACTTCAATTTCTGTCTCTGTTGAGGCTCCCTGACTCAGCCTGCCTACTAACTTCTCCAAATTACAAGAGAGAAGAGGATGTAAGGAGGGGATAAAATCTGTAAAAACACATTTGTATCAAATTAAGCCGCAAATATACGGATGCAGCTCATGATACATTGTGGAAATGTAAAGTTCTTCCAGCTGTCATTGAAGATGATGTAAAGCACAATAATAAACGGAAAGTTTTTTAATGTACTGATGATATTTAAGGTATGAAAATTACAGAAACTGCTACATATCACAGATCCAAATATATATATTAATCTTAGTTTGTTTTTTGTTTTTTTGTTTGTTTGTTTTTTGTGGCATCAACTACAATAATAATATACAGAAATATTGGCTCCACGAGCAGACAACCTCTGACCTCCCCCCCCAAAAAACCCCAAAACCTGTAATTACAACTAACACTACATCTACCGAACTTTTCTCGGTCAAAGGAAATAACTGAAGCAATAAGCTATTTTATTTACAAGGACATGTACCCATTACTTTTGTTCAAATAACTGGATTTAGATGGATGACAGTGACCCCGCTATTGAGGTAAACAATACCCAGTTGCCAACATTTAAATGAAAAATGCATCCTTTTTGGAGACTGTCCAAAATCGTATCCTTTTTGTTAAAGCAGAACTCCCACTGATTTTATACATCAAATGTTTTAGCGAACATAGGAAGTACTACTGCTTACAGTAGGGGGGGGGGGGGAGTGTATAAAGCTTTTGTGACTCTAGAGGGAGATGTGCGGAGTCTGATGACTTGCTTTAAGCGACTGACTCAGCATTGATTGGGACTTAAGTCTTAAGTTAAAATATTGGGTGGTGTGGTGTTAGAGAGAAATACAGATCCTAATCTTTGTTAGAAGCTGGAGGCCACACGAGCGTCACGTACTCGTCTCTCTGGATTTCTAATCACATATATGAATCCATATCAAATTGTCTCAGAGGGATAAACGTACGCCCCAGCCATAGCAGCATGTGTTCAGTGTGATTGCACTATGGCCGTATGGAGGTGTTGCCTTGGTCGGTTGCTGTTTTTTTTTTTTTTAAGGTTCACCTTGAGCCTCTGCTCTTCCTCAGCTCAGCTGGTCTGAGTTCAGGATGTCACACAGTGTTGTGTTGGTTTGGTTTGGTTTTCTGGTTTGTTTTGTTAAAGAAAATATGGGTTTCACAGCATCCATCACCCTCACTTCACTCCTGATTTGCTTATTTGATGCCACATGTTTTTTATTTTTGAGTTTTTGTTAATAAATCCTTTCTTTTCTAATAGTTACTGTGTGGACCTCCCTTCTTTGTTTTGCCTTCTAAGAGTCAGGCGGGTTTTAGGCAAGTAGATGACAGTTTTGTCTCTGCGTTCCCCATCTTAATCCAGAGAAAGTACTGAGAATGAAATTCCAATTGACTCATTCTCCAAAAGAAACAGTGTCAGTTGTTGGTTTAAGGAGTGAAACCTGGGAGAGAAGGCTTGTTTTACATCTCTCAGACGTGTTTTACAGCTTAGATGAAGGCATGTGTCGAGACGCTAGCAAGGCTTCAAAGGAAGGAGCAGCTAGGTGTTATAGGCGGGCAGAGTGAGGAGAAACTGAACTTGCCAGCACTTTGATCATGTTCACCACTAAAGGCCACAGCCCTGTTAGGAAGAAAAGAAATGCACTTTTGGAGAAGAGGTCTTATTGAAGTGTAGGTTTTTTTTTAAATCTCCTTTTGAAGTGTAAATGCATATGTATTGACACTATGTTATATATTTGTCTCTGGTGTACGTTTTAATATATCATCACGAAGGGTTTATGAACAGCAGAAAATAATTAAATGATAATTCATGCTAATACATACCAAAATAAATGTCAGTTCAAAGAATTTTGTCAAAACTGTCTGATAATGCCCTCTTGCATGTTCTTTCTCTCTAAGATAACAGAAATGGCATCAATTTGAAATCTCAACAGAAGTGTAAACAAGATATTAAAATGCAAATCGGTGATACCACAATTGATAAATTTCCAAACATCAGCCCTGAATGATTGAGGGTTTTATATGTAAAGGAAATGTGTGTTTGTGGGGGCCTGGATTGGGGAAACAGAATCAGGCATGAGGACGGGGGGGGGTAGATGACAGGCCCTTCGATGGGGGAGAGAGGAATAGGACACGAGGCGAGTCTAAAGCAAGAGGTTCCACAGTGGGGACTAATTGTCATCTTTTAAAATTGTGACTGCAACAACAGGAATTGTGAGCAGAGAGGGAGAGATAATGAGAGGAGGCTTGGATTTTCAGCTGTGGTAAATGTTCAGTCACAGCGGCAAGGCAGCACATTCTATGCACTTCTTTCTTTTAAATCCCCCTCTGCTGCTTGTTTGCCTAACGAGTTTAGTGTCACTGCGCGTGCGTGTGTGTGTGTGTGTGCGTGCGTGTGTGTGTGCGTGCGTGTGTGTTAGAGAGAGATCATTGGCTTTCTTGGCTTAATTTTGCAGTTGGTTCTTCCTTGTCTGCTCTGTTTCCTCCCTTTATTCTTATTTATTTGTCAGAGCTTGTGTTCAGGGACGTTTCTTGTCATTCGTCAGCGTGGCCCATAAAATACACTGTCATGACTGACTGGCCACGCTCCAAACTCATTACCGATTGGCTGACAGAGCGGGTCGCTCTGTTCTGCTCTGCTGTGTTTGACTCCTGTTTGCCAGACATTTCAGGCTCAGGAAACTTTAAATGCGGTGGCGTATTTCCCCGTGCCACTCCTTTCAGCCTCACGCTCAAGGTCACATGAATATGGATTTACCCTCTCCTTCCAGCACTCACATACTGATGATGAAGTGTAAGATCTACTAAGAGGGATTATAATTCAGAACGTTGGTCTGATCTTGGCCACCGCTCTGTTCCACTCTCTGTCTGGGTGTGTGTTTTAAGTTGGAAACCAGAGGGAAGAGTGGGAGGCTGAGTAGAACGGTGGTCTGGGTGGAGGGAGGGGTAGGGGTAAGAGAAATAAGAAAGATGAAGAGGACTGCTGTAGGAGCAGAGAGCTGAGATGAAGAGTGCAGGAAGGAGAATGGATGATGATGGTGGAATCAGGGGAGGTGGAGCTGGGTGGGATGCTGTCATGTAAGAGAAAAGGGAAAGAGACTGGGAGATTGGAAAAGGGCGACGTACAATGTTATTGAGTTTCTGTTGCGGTTGATCAGCCATATCCATTTCATCATATTGAGCTGGCTGCGTGCCACAGTCTACTGCAGAAAATTTGTCCTCATCATTGTGTGCACACATGGTGTGTTTGTGTGTGTATCCACCCAGACTAAGTGTGTGCCCCGCGAGCTAATGTATATGCACATGTATGTGTCTTTTGGCATGCGCATGTGCAGTACTTAATAAAGAGCTTTTATGTTCCAATGATTTCTGCTATTCAGTCATTTTGTGTTTGCAGCAATTGTTTTTGTTTAACCTTTTAACCCTTGTCCTTCTCTCTGCTTTGCTTGTAATTTAATCTGCGATCTGATTAACCCCCGTGCTTCCATTCATTTAAGTCAGCCTGCGATCCATTTTTTTCTCTTGCTCTCTCACTGTCACAGTTGTGCTCAGTGTTTTGTCTGTGTTTTTCACTCACAGAAAACAAGGCACCTTTACAAAGGTCTCGCTCTCGACAGAATATAAATATGGGTTCAGCGGTGGCGAAAGCTCCCCCTGCCAAGGAGGCCCCGATTGAGTCTGGGGGCCAGCCATCTGCAGCCAGGGCCAAGGCTGCTGCATGTTCAGCGTCAGACCACAGGTACAGAAACACCCCAGGTCACAGCTACAGGCTGGAGAGAGAAAAGGTGGTCGAGAGGGAGGCTGTTAAACCGACTGAGAGAGAGATGGAGGTTGAAGCAGCGCCTCTGGCCTTCCAGTCCTCCTCCACTGGTGCTGCTGTCAGCAGCTGCAGTGCCAATGGAGAATCAGATGTGGAGGCTCTCCTGGCCAAACTCAGAGCCTTGTGAGAGTCAGTTGGAATTTTGGAAATAATACATATACAGGTTTAAGGCAAGTTTGTACACACACGTTCAAAATTTGACCTAAAAGATCCCAACAAGAAAAGATATGCAAAAGCCCAAAACAGCTGGCTACAGTCTTGTCCACAGAGGTCACGTCATGACACCGATTTACTTGTTTAGCATAGTAGTATCATATTATATTGTTCAAAATAGAAAATACTGCTGAATAGATTTAGCAGATTCTTTACCTGTTGCTGCAAAGTGCACTGCCAAGAACATTTGGCTATAATCCCAAATATAGGAATATAATATAGCTTTTTTTTTTAAGAAAAATGCAAAGTTGTTAAGCACTTTTTTGTAACCCAGATATACACCATAATAAATTAAAGTTAAATCACATTTATTCACATTTGTTATAATTGATTCTAGTATTTATGTAACACGTTTAGCACATTAATGTTCACCTATTCAAAATTTTAGGTACACGTTGTTATTTTACACACTTTTTTTCTTTACACGTTATTAGGTGTGAAAAAAACATTAAGCCTAATCTGCATTTATCTCTATTGGGGGTTTCATTATTTTCCATTTTAATCTCTTTTTGTTCTGTGTCCTTTTCTTTCCTTGCCGGATGATGGGGTCTCTTTTATATCGGAAAAAAACTGATGTAATTGTATTTTCTATCAAAATGTTGCCTGCACTCTATAAAGTTATGAATGTATACAAAGTATCAATACGTATAAGTTACACAGTAATAAGATATCATTCGACATTTGGATTTGGACTGCACTGGACCATTTTGTGCCAGTGTCCTCATTAGTCACAACATTAATGCACACTGAGACACGTCTGCATAAATGAGACCGTGTATAAAGTTAATCCAGCCACAAGTTCATCAGAGCTAATTGCTGCTGATTTCTCTTCTTGCATTCCTCCTACATTACTCATTTCTTAAGCATATTTGCTGTATCTGTATTTGTATCACTCACTTTTATGGACCTATTTACAATAAAATACAATAAAAAATCTATTTTGTATTTTTTCCTTCAGAGAATGTTTAAACATGATAAAAAAAAAAAAAAACGTCCATGTTTGTGTGGTTGTTTTTTTTTCTTCTCTGCTTTGGTTGTAGTCATCTTTTTTTAACATTTACCTGTAGCTATCATATGTCACAGATCAAGCAGCAGAGCAAAAAGAAAAAAAAAACATCCTAACATTAATTCATTGTTAATAAACATCTTTATTACAATCACAAGCACATCCAGAGCAGCTGAGTACTAGTTAGCAGCACTTGGAAGATTTAAAAGAGCTAAAAATAAAATGTCTGACACCCATTACAGTACAAATAGAAGTGGACTTTGGGACTATATCCATACATTTATGAGGATATTATTTTGGTGATAGACCACTGTAACTGTATTATTATTATTACAGCCAGTATGTGACCTTTGTCATACATTTATCGTCTCGCTAAATTGTAGCTCATTGCCCTGGTTGAACAGCAGACGAGTCTATCGTGTGCAGTGTCATTGCAGAAGTTTTTTGTTGTTCCAGTGTTTGCTACGTAATGAGCTTAGTTTTAATATGACTCATGAATGGATGAGCTCATAAAATGCTACATAATAATGTGTACACATAATAAAAACCTGGATTTATTGTAGTTTCTGTGCATCTGCATTGTTACATTTTCTAAATAAAAGTTCACACCTGACTCAAAGCTTGTGAACAGCATGTGTGAACTTTTATCACTTACTTTTATTAATTAAACAAAACCGTAAAGGCACTGTGCTGGACATATGTCTCCTCTTAAAACAGAGACCAGCTGTACATAAACATACTGAAGGTAAAGTTCAGTTGAGAAGTACAGAGAGCGAGATATCAGCTGGCCATTTAAACCAATATCTGACCAGGTCTGCTTGCTGTCAGCTGGTGAATATCTTCGGCACTGAGAGCAACATTACTGTCCCCGTCTGGAGCAGGGCCAGAAACAAAACACCTCTCCAGTGATGCACTCAGTGAATTGGTAGAGTAAGCCAGTTGCTGTTAACTGAGCTCCTCCAGTGGCCTTAATTTAGCTTTATCTGGCTGCGGCACGCTTTTAACTGAACAGTTTAAAATCAAACCACTTTCTTTTAAGGTCATCTGTGGTTCTCTGCAAGGATGTAACAGCAGTCACCTTATTCAGTACATCAGCTTTTTGCAAAAGCTCTGCTGCTGAAGAAAGTTTGTTTGTATTTTTCTCTTTTTCTTGCCAATGCCACTGAGAATTGCCTCCATCTCTGTGCCACTGAAGTTCTTTTTTCAGTTTCTCAAATGTTATTTTAATCTAGGAGATTGTATGTGGGTGTTCTCTTTTGCCTTATATAGCAGGATATTCTAAGGATGCATCATAACATGAATGCAAGATAGGTCCTATGAAAGTTTAGATATAAAAGGATTCAGGTTCTTAACAAGACATCAAGAAGTAGTGTCACCAAAATGTTTTCAACCTTTAGGCCATTTTAGATTTTTTTCAGAAACGCATATTTCACAATTTTCAAGGCAAAATGAGTCTTACCTCACTTGAAATGTTAATATAACAAGATTAACTGGAATACATTTGTCACAGACATAAGTAAGAACATGGATCTGCATACATATTGACAATACATTCTCTATAATTGCCTGCATGATTTCAACATCTGAAACATGATTACATTGTGCTCCAACAACTGAACAGGCCTGTTTGTTTGAAAGGACAGCCGGAAAATGACCGGCTAAACTCATAAACACTACAAATTGAGAGGAGAAGGAGAGCATAAGGAGGGTAGGATCTTGTTATGCTCAGGGAGATTTCATAACTCACAGGTCTGCAATCCAGCCATGAGGTTTATCTATGGGCCTAATAAAGTGGAGCAAAACATATTGTGTAGCAGATTGCAATCTGGGCTTCTTTGATTGGAGATGAAGTTAAAAATGTGTCTGAGGGATTTGTAGAGGAGGGGGAAGAGTACAAAGCAGATCAACACATTTGTCACTTTCTTTTCCTCGAGACTCTATGAGTGAGCTCTGCAGTATTTATAGCTGACTGTACATATCAAATTGTGGAATTTTATGGTGCAAAAATCACTTTCTATTTCAGGTTGTTTGTCTGAATCATGTTGTAATCTACTGCTGATGGTGTCAGTCACAGAGGGAATTTAGGAAGGATGTACCTCCGTCCCCTACAAAATATGATCAAATGGTGCCAATTTGTATTGGCAAATGGGTTTTGAATAGGTGACTGTGAATCAGGAGGGAGAGCAGGTTGTCCACCAGCTGCAGGGTCGGCAGTTCGGTCCTCTGCTCCTCAGGTCCACATGACAAAGTGTCCTTGCGCAAGACACTTAGTTCCAAGGTATTTCTGGTGTGTCTAAGTTGTTTGAATAAACGCATCTTTAAAATAACTAAATGTAATGAGGATGAAATGTGTGACTGTGTGGTCGCCTGCGTGTCGGCAGCTCACTTTAAATATGCAATCAGTGTAGTAACTCTAGAAATTGGACTTGTATATATAAATACAGGTCAGGTTGCAGTTAAGAAAGTGTAAGAGGTGTTACACAACGTGTGTAAACAGCTTTGTTGATTAAAATTAAAGTGCATCTTTTTAACCAAGTGAGACAAATGTGAAGTCTGAACGTGAAACTTTTTGGAAATTATGTACATTTGCAGAGAAATCTCAGGGAGGTAGTTAAACATATTCTGTGTCCTGCTGTATGTTTTTTTTTTTAGGTTTAAACCACACGTTGGTGAAAATTCAGGAAAGGTCAGGGTTATGGTTAAATAGTGAAAAGGTCAACAGTTCCCCTCTAATGCTTTAAGTCAGAGTTTTTTTTCCCATGTTAAAGATCAGTCTTTCCATGACCTTGACTGAATACCCGGACCAGTATAACTATCGCTGTAAACACAGCAGCCAGGCTTTAGTTGGCAGGAGCTGATATTGTATGAAAGCACATGCAGATCTGGTTGAGGATGGACATTTAGTACTGGCAGTAAAATAATTCTGAAATATTCTGAATATAAATGTTTCATAGTTGCTTTCAACAAATAGTAGCGAGGAGCCCATTTCACAAAATACTAATGCATGGGCCAGAGTAAGGCGCTCATTTTTATTATTTATTCATTAGTAAAATGCGTCTAAATGAAAAAAGGGAAATTATCTCTTGAAATTTGGAGCATAAAAGGCCCCTGGACTGTGTCCACATTATTTGCTAGTAATGTTTTTCTAATTCACATTTGTTTAACATAACTAAATATTAGCCAATAGAGA
Organism: Channa argus; assembly: GCF_033026475.1. NCBI lineage: Eukaryota > Metazoa > Chordata > Actinopteri > Anabantiformes > Channidae > Channa > Channa argus. The sequence continues at coordinate 18,836,764 of NC_090198.1, forward strand.
ATAGTTGGGGCAATAGAATTTACATTTTCTTGGGTCAAAAAGTAATGAATCTATATTTAGTAAAATTCTTACACTCTGTTTATTGCTGAAATTATATGCTTCTTCGGCTACCCGCTACTAATACTGTATATTTAAAGCAAGCACTTTTGCATGGACATTTCTGTCTCTTATACCCAAATACTGTATTTGTATTTTATTCTGTACTGCAACAAAGAACATCAGCATGTGGCAAGAGCTGATTAATCACTGTGCTGTCCAAACCAAGTCACCTTGTTGTCGGGCTCAGATCCAGCAGGAGATGGTTACAGTGGTAAACCGACACCCTAATAGTGTCACCCAGGGACATGTTGGTCTCTTTCTGCTTTTTCCTGTTTATAGATCAAAGCAAACTTGTCTGAGAGTAAATGTTCTGTCCGTGCAAAGTGCTTATACAGGGTTTGTGGTTAAACACTTAAATCAACAATGGATTCTTCGCACCATCTTTATTATTCCTCCTTCCTCATTTCTGTCTAGCAGGTTCTCTGCAGTGGCGTGTTGGCCTCTCTCTCTTTTGCTGGGGTTACCTCCATCTGTCACAGCAGGTGTGTTTTTGTGTGTCGTGTCTGTGTTTCTTTGATCACTGTTGCATTACACCAGTGTAAATTTTTGCCCCCTTTCAGTCCTTTGTCTTTCTTGTTCCGTCTTGCTGAGATGTTTGTTGCTTTTGTTGTTAAAAGCATGAAAGAAGGAAAACTCATCCCTCGCCATTTTTCAAACAAATTGCACATATTTGGCAATCATGCAAAATATCACAACAGATATTAAATATCACGCTATCTGTCCCATTGTGCTTGTGATTTATTCCCTGTTCAAACAGTTGAATGCCATCTTGCTGTCTGAACTTTCTGCATGTTAATTCATCAGAAGTCATGGCAAATTAGTGAGGTTTGGTTCGCTGTTGTTTTTCTCAGCAGCAGCTGATCTTTATTGGCTGGTTTCTTGATATTTTAATAAGTCTGGCTCGCACGAGTAGAGACGAAAGCAGCATGATCTTAAAATAAGACTATAAATAGGAGCAAAGATAAACCAGAACAGCCAGTAATGCTGTGCATACAATAAATAACATCAGCCAGGTGAAGCAAAGCGTGGTAAACATAATTTATGAGATTGTAAATGTTTAAATAAATTGTCATGTTAGTCTAATCAACTAGAATTATGATCAGAGTACAGAATGCGCTGAGCAAACGCAATACTGAACGCTTTAGGCAGACAGGGAGGGGGTTGAAAGGGAGGATACTTTGTAAATTGCATGTAGGAAACAGCTTGAAGTACAGTACAACAAAACATAATTATAACTGATTTTTATAAGTCAACTTTAGTTTTAGTTCCTTATCTAAGCTGAAAAATCCATGTGACACCAAGAGAAGAACTACGGCGTGTTTTCGCTTTTGTCTACGTTGTTGCAGTACATAGTTGATTCCCCAGGCACTATGGCACAGAGCAGAGTGACAACTGTACAAACACTCAGTACACTTGTGCTTTGTTGGTGGTGACAGAAGCGAGCACATCTGGCTTTGATCACCATGGCAATGGCGGTGCAGAGAGTGACGGGCCGAGCAGAGCGATGGAGACGGATTCACAGGGGAATCATTATCCTGTTTAGCAAGCCTAATGAGAGAAAAAGGTGTTGCACCTCAGCTAACTGCTGTCCTTGTTTCAAACGCTGACGCACAACGTCAAATACACACACACACACACACTCAGGTGAGATGTAAGTTAAAACAGGCCCATTGTGTCTCACAGATACAGATGAACCTCACATCCTGTGGTCTTTACTCACTTCCCTCACAAAATGGGTACTGTTAATATGTGCTCCTAACTATACTGGGCTTCAAAATGTCAAGGTTTTATTAATTTAAAATCTATTATTGTAATCAAATAGGTGAATAATTGCTGAAAATCAGCCTACAAATAGAACAGATGAACCTGCAGGGGAACTTCTAATGACAAGTTAAAAGACTTGAAGATTTGATTAGAAGCCATGCAAACCACTCACTAGAGCTATTACAAAAGTATGGTCTTAGAAATTATAAATTTGTAGAAATTATAATTCCTTCTTTATAATTAAAAAATAATGTATCAGCGCACATTTAAAAGGACAGAGAAGTGTTTTTCAGGCATGTGTTCACACATTAGTCTCTAATGAAAAGTACAGAGCAGTAGCCTTCAGCTACTTGCCCAATTATACACACATTGTTGGGCTGTCTGTCCTTGAAGAGAGACCACTTCGCTCTTTTTTTTTTTTTTCAAATCCTTTTTTCGTTGATTTGAAATTTTACCATTTCATACTGTTGATCGATTTGCATTTATCCTGATGTGAAGCACCTTGAGATACTACTGTGTAGGAAAAGTCTTTAAAACTTCCCACTCTCTTGCAGCTCTACTCATCTTCTGCTGAGCTCTGCATCACTCTGCACCACCCTTCAGATATTCATCATTATCACATTACAACTAAGAGGAATGCTGTGAAAGTATTAATCAAGTAGCAATTGTAATATTTCTACTTTTGCTATTCTAAAATACTTGAAATAAAAGTTACTCGCTGTAGCTTTAATTGATAGTAATGATTCCATTAACAGAGATTTTCAACTGACAAACTACAACATCCCATTTAGGTTTTTGGGTTGAATTCACTTGCCATATAATACTAACATGGAGGGAGTTGATGCTGTCTATCTACTATCCACTAGACAAGAGGCAGTTAAAACTGGACGTATTAGGACTGGAAGAGGAGCTGACCTGTGTCAGGTTGGCATCAGTCCTGTTTGCCACTGAAGTCAGTCAGAAACACACATGCCCCTGTTTAACCTGCACACAGGAGACAGAAATGTAACATAGGTTTAAAAAAAAAAACAGTTTTATTGTTTTGTACTGAAAGGCCTCCTTGTTACTTGACCTCTTTTCTTTTCTGCTTTCTTGTCTCCCTTGTATAGAACAGCTTTTTAACCACAGTCTTGCACAGACAGGGTTTAATATCAAGAGTCTATCAATCATGCACAATATTTATTTTTCTCCTGTGAACTTTATCATCTAAAGCATTCTGAGAGAAAAATGAAAAAACAAATTCAAAAACTGTTGCTGAGGATCCTTTCCCTGCTCACAAGCGTTCTGTTAACATAACTCCGCAGCGTTGCAAAACTAGCAGTTTGCCATGTGTGCTTACAACAGGGGGTCACACACCGTGTACTGTCTGATGCCAGAATGAGTCCTGTGGTGGACTGCCAACAACTGTGGACTGGTACTTGAACAATCATTGCTCCCTAGTTTTCTCCTCCCAACCCACAGCAGCAGGCTCCCTGTAAGATAAGGCAAGTGCAGATCTTCAGATTAGAGAGCTGGCATTAATTTCTGCACTTACTTGTGCACTTGCTGTGTGGCGACTCTCTTTTTAACTCCAAGAACAGTGAGCCAACAGGAGCAGGTAGCGTGTCTGGTGAAGCTGTGGAAGGCAGAGAAATGGTGGGGGGAGTTTGGCTTATTGAACTCGGTCACAGAGTTGATTAGCATGCAGCTAGGCAAGCCACAGGCTGTACAAATCCTGCATGCAGGATTTTTGGCAAAGGAATTGGAAAGACAGTACTTTTCTGGAGCAGCGGCTCAGGCTAAACAGGCGCTACTGTCACCTCCACGGCTTCAAAACTCATCTCACCGTTCACACACATTTGTTTTCCAGGTCACAGCACCTGCAGACATCAGCTAAAAAATAGAAATACCAGTCTTCACCCACTGCCCCCACAGTTCAGTGCTGTCTCCCAACGGCATTTTCCAGCCTCCCAGTTCACCGCTCACTTTATAAAACCTTTCAGCACAGTTCAATACAAGGCACGTTTCTGTGCATGTACAGTTCCACACAGTTCACTTAATGTTGCCTTGCAAAACAACAATCCGATATAATCCCCCTGTGACTCAGCTTGAACTATTGTACACAGTTTCAAAACACAGACGAAAACTGTTCAGAAAGTACTTTTTAAAAGTACCCGACTGTTTGACCTCTCTACACCTAATGATCGGGTTGTTATTATGTGGAGTAACCAGAAAGGTTGTCACCAGATTGACTGGAATACCGACCTGTAAAAATCCTATTATGCCCCAGTGAATAAGAGGACAATCATATGACATTTAGGTTTGGTGTGCAGCGGAGCATGCATGAGGCTTTTTTCTTTTTCCAGTGATGTGGAAGTGAAACGATCGTCTAGCGACCCTGATATCCGGTGGTATCGATGCCATAATCTGCCTTGTGTCCTGTGGCAGCAGAACACATCGCAAATTTACTGATATTAAAAAAACCCCACCAAGCTTATGATTTTAACTTCACCTCTTATACTGATGAATTCTTCAGTTACTTCATCTGCTGGAGCCTTTGTGTCAATAAAAGCTCAGTTTTATGCAGAGACAGACCCCTCTATCTATACAACGCTCTGATCAATAAAGCTCATAAGTCTTTTCCTCCAACTGAGTGAGCTCCTGCTCCCTACTCACCGAGAATCACTAAGCGTCAGACAGACCAGACACACGCCGCCTAAAGGTGCCTCCCGTCGCATACAAATCTCCAGCCTGTCCTACCTATTCTCCTCTGCCAGGCTCTGCCGCAAGCACATTCTTCCCGAAATTAGAGACAACCAGACAAGTAGATAAGGTTTAAGTGAGTTCCAACCAAGAAAATGAAAAGTTGTCTGTATGCTATGTGCTTATGAATGTGTTGCTGTGTTTTAAGGCTATATTTAATGCATGTGTTCACATGCAAACATACAATGTTCCACTTGTTCAGCAAATTGCATTAGTGTACAAGGAACCGCAGCCATATTTGCCTAATGAAGGAATTAAGATTAAAATGAAGTTTAGGGCTGAAAGCTACAACATGCTTGAGAAATAAACAGCTTGTCTCATCTAATTTGCAAATCTTGTAAAGTGTTTTGAAATTCCTTTGATTTAGGACCTCGCTGCTCTGCAATGTAAATCAGCTGGTAAATAAATGACTTCACAGCTTCATTAATATGTATGCACATGTCAAGCTTGCCTGCAGTCTGATGTCAACAAGATTTGGGACAAACTGGACGCGTTTTGGATAGACGGGCGGAGGTAAGCTGAGACGTGGGTGCTGTTGAAGCAACACATGCCAGAATTCCCAAAACATTATTACCAGGGATTACATGCAATGGGAGAATATCATCAAGCTCAGCAAGCAAAAGAAAAACAAACGTGCGCACATACACACACACACAGAGCTCCATTCAGTAGTGAAATTCACATTGGTTTTGGACACAGGCCCAGGCATGGGAATATATCCCAAGCGACGTTACACATGGATACACCACTAATAGGAGCAGGAAGGTTGTGGTGTAAATGAGAAGTTGAAACAGATGAAAAAAAAAAGGGGGGGGGGGGGCTGACATTCAGGTGGGCTGGAAGCCCACCGATCCTCCCTGAGGTCTCACTGTCAGGTCAGAAAAACCAACACGTGGTTAGCCTGCAGATTCAGCAAGCAGCATTGGTGCATAAAAGTCTAAGCTACATTTGGGTCAAAGCCAGTGAACGAGGGGCCTAATTGCTCTTTCATTATGACTCATGCTGTAGAGTGTTCATGTACAATTAGTGAGTGACTTGATGAATGTGCTTGTGTGTGAACGAGGCCCATATTGTAAGGCTTGCATGTGAGCAGACCAGCTCCAGAGACTCAACTTTGATGTGTTTCCTTGATTGTATCCTCTGGCAGATAACACTGCTGTGTGATTTGGGGCACAAGGGTTAGAGTGTCTGAGTCAGCTCCAGCGTTGCTCTGGGAACAGCCAGTCTCCCACTCATTTGAAATCACAGCAACATACAGCCCATCTCAAGAATCAAGCATCTTCTAGCACAGTGATGGCTAAGACCTTATCAGCACTGAGATACAGACAGTGGCTGGTGCTTTCACTTTCTTGCACTTTTTAAAAACTCAAGTTATTCAAATCTTCTTCTTTTCCTTTCGGCTGTTCCCTTTCAGGAGTCGAGTCAGTGAATCATGTCTCTCCATCAAAACCTGTCCTTTACATCCTCTTCTCTCCCAACAACTAACTTCATGTCCTCTCTCACTTCATGTCCTCTCTCACTCCTCTAGACCTCCTGCCTGGCAGCTCCAGCCTCAGCATCCTTCTACTGATATACTTACAGTTTCTCCTCTGAACATGTCCAAACCACCTCAATCTGGCCTCTCTGACTTTATCCCCAACACATCTAACATGAGCTGTCCATCTGATGTCCTCACCCCTGTCTTACAGCTCTCATACATATCCTGCACCACTCTAACATACTTCTCTGCCACTCCAGACCTCCTCATACAATACCACAGCTCCTCTCTCGGCACCCTGTCAAACACTTTCTGTAAATCTACAAAGACACAATGCAACTCCCTCTGACCTTCTCTGTACTTCTCCATCAGCATCTTCAAAGCAAATACTGCATCTGTTGTTCTCTTTCTAGGCATGAAACCATATCACTGCTCACAAATGCTCACCTCTGCCCTTAGCCGAGCTTCCACTACTTCCATTCATCAGCTCTTCACAGTACTCCTTCTATCTTCTCATCACATACATTATCAATACATTTCCATGCTTATCTTTAATCACCATAACCTGCTGCACATCCTTCTCATCTCTATCTCTTTGTCTGGCCAACCTGTACAAATCCACCTCTCCCTCTTTAGTGTCTAACCTAACATACAAGTCCTCAAATGCTCTTTGTTTGGCCTTTGCCACCTCTACCTTCACCTTACGCTGTATCTCCCTGTACTCCTGTCTACTCTCTTCAGTCCTCTCAGTGTCCCACTTCTTCTTAGCTAACCTCTTACTCTGCATACACTCCTGAACTTCCGCGTTCCACCACCAAGTCTCCTTGTCCACTTTCCTCTTTCCAGATGACACACCGAGTACCCTCCTACCTGTCTCCCTGATCAAATTAGCTGTAGGGGTCCAGTCATCTGGAAGCACCTCCTGACCACCCAGAGTCTGTCTCAGCTCCTCCCTGAAAACTACACGACATTCTTCCTTTTTCAACTTCCACCACTTCATCCTCTTCTCTGCCTTAGTCCTCGTCATCTTCCTCACCACCAGAGTCATTTTACACACCACCATCCTGTGTTTTCTGGCTACAATCTCCCCTACCAACACTTAACAGTCACTGGTCTCTTTCAGATTACAACGTCTACACAGGATGTAGTCCACCTGAGTGCTTCTACCTCCGCTCTTATATGTCACCCTATGTTCCTGCCTTTTCTGGAAGAAAGTGTTCACTACAGCCATTTCCATTCTCTTTGCAAAGTCTATCACCATCTGTCCTTCTGTGTTCCTGTCCTGAAGACCAAACCAGCCCATCACATTCTCATCACCTCTAGCCTTGCAACCTTCCTTCTTTGCATCATGTCCACCAACTCTCTAGCCTTCCCTGTCATAGTCCCAACATTCAAAGTCCCTACTGTCAGTCCTACACTCCTGGCTTTCCTCTTCTCTTTATGCCTATGAACTCCTCTCCTCTCCTTCTTCCACCAACAGTAGCCCAATTTCCACTGGCACTCTGTAGGTTAACAGAACCGGTTGCGGTCATTGTTAACCCGGGCTGCGACCGACAAGTTATGGAAGTCAGATTCGGTTTGGAAGTCATGATCGCATGTTTAATTTGGCATCTGTTTTACATCGGATGCCCTTCATGACCCAGCTGGCACTGGAACTTAATTTATCCAGCACAAGAAGACACTGGATTGTGGCCCCTTGTGGTTCAATAGAAACAGCATAACAAACTTTTTTTGCACAAGATAGTGTGCAAGAGTGTGTTCAGTCCTGAATGATACCTCTGGGTTGATGTTATCTACATCAACATCAATGGAAAATCCCAGTTTTTACATCTCGGTACATCTCACACATAATTGTGTAAAAAAAAACGTGGGTCTATTTGTCAGCTTAATTGTCTACACATTTCCAGCTATGATGTAACTGTGATGCAAACATCAGCATTTATCCTAAAATCTTAGTTTTGATCTGCATGTTTATGGTATTCGTCCATTGCTTAATCATCACTGTAAAAATGTCAGACATAAGCCCAGATCAGCTGCCGCTTACTACTGTGATGTTGTCATGAACTAGTTAGCTGATCTCACATCAGTTTCAGCAGTTAGAAAATCTTATTCATTCATATCAAAAAAATCGAGCATCAACCCTTTAGTTCAAAGTCAGTATTAAAGTCAGTGGGCTATTTAAAAATAAGATTTGTCCAAATCATTTGGTTAATGTGCATTATAACATACAGTATGTTCTGCTGCTGTTTACAGGCTACAGTGCCGTAGGAATGAACCCTACAAATCTGCATTTTTCCCTTGTCTTTGGGTTTTTTATCTGTTTTTTTGGTACATGCCTGAAACAAGGTCTGTAGTTAACACAAGGTCAGTAGTCAACAGTAAATACCACTCTTGCACTTATTTTAAGCTTGTACAAGCTTAAATAAAGATGTGCTAAGTGTGTGTTTAGGCTGCAGTTGAACAAAGCGGATGTTTTGCTGCCAGGTTAGATATTTTAGCAAAACAAAGTATTTTCAATTTGCAATTTACCTTAAATGCTAACTTCCCCCTATTATGTGAATAGAAAACATTATTTCATTGATATGAAATTCTCCAGACAAAGACATTTGCTTTTGCAGTTTACAAAAGTTGAAGAATCAAGGTTGAGGCAGGTTACACACTGGACCGGTTGCCAATTTGACTGCGTGCTTAAATGTTGTTTAATATACTGTATGTACATATTTTAGCTCTGATCAGAGTTCACACACAAGTTTCAGCATTTTTCAGTCTTTATCAAACTTACTTACTGGCACTGTTTGGATTTCAAATGACTTTTAAAGCCAGCCATTCTATCATCTAGCTTTACTGCAGGGTTGTCAACTCCCCATTTAAATATTATTTAGAAGTGACGGCCAGCAGAAGGAAAATTAAGCCCTTTGTGAATAAAATCCACATATGTTGGCCGCTCTGAATAAAGACATGACTGCCAGTTGCTTTATTCCTCATATATGGAGCTCCAATTAAAGCAGCAAGCTTTGTCTAGCTGGCGAGAAGAACAGTACCAGGCTCATTTACAGTACCACTTCCAGTATCTCAAATGTCATGACAGATAAGGAAGAGAGTATTACTGTAAAAACACCAAACCAGTGAGTAGAGGGAGACTCAGGGGCAGCAAAAACAATTCCTGACATAGGCTTGATGAATATTTTCAATACACAAAAGCAATTTACAGAGGACTGAAATAACATAATGCTCTTAGCTTACAGCACATTTCTGTGCTAAGTCCCTAAAGGCTCCATTTTCTTACTCACATGGGGATTTAAATGCACTGTGTTCACATTGATGAAGGAAAGAATCGGAAGTTTTTGGAGAGCTGGGTTTTTTTTTCACTCTACCATGCTTGGGCACGTATTACTGTACCACTGACATCAGAATCGCTCAAGAGGGAACTGCCTCTATGTGGTTTTAATTGACACTACAAAGGAACAAGGAAATGCACCAGGGTTCACGTGTAACCAAACCCCTTGTGAAGAAGCACATCCCAGTGAAGGAATTGAAAGTCCTTATACAGTCACTCCATAAATTCTCATTAGTGTCCCCTACATGTATGAGCTGTGTGCTGTACCTCCAGTCTCCAGGTGCTGTCAGACCACAGGAGCCAAGCCAGACCAAGTGAACAGAGTTGAATGGCCTTTCTCCTGCTGTTGACACAGCTTGTCAGCCAACATTACTGTGCATATGGTCAGCGTGTTCCCAGGTGGCCAGGCTGTGCACGGACAGGAAGCACTTAAATCTGCCATCTTCGCCTCCGCAGACAAGCTGGAGCAGCACGCGCATATACGCAGGCTGTCTCCTCTTCAGCCGTCTGCCCTACATCCCATGATTCCAGTTGACAGCAGCAGACGTGTCACAGCTGGCTCTGAGACCAAACTTGAACAAAGGCAAGTTAAGCCAAGTAGGTCACATGTTTTCTTGAAGGCATCAATCCCATTTTTTCCCAAAAGGATTTTCATAATTCTGTCTGTGTTAAATTTCTGCTGTCATTTAATGTTATGGCCTAATTACTAATTGGTAAAAGACTGTATATAAGGACACAGACATTACATCTACTGCAACAGCCTTAGCATAAAAAAACTGTTGACATATGTGGGCTTAAAGCTTGTGCCTTTTGCATATTTGAAGATGTTTGTTTAGTGTTCAATGTAAAATAGATGTGTTTTTGAGACTAGATTGAAATAATCTTGTCTTTTAGGCCTGTTCTACACAAAGAACTGTGTTTCCCTAGAGGCACACAAATCGATTTAACTGTGCAAAAAATGATCTTTTGACAACACTGTGCCTTCACTATTGTCAATATGGACAAAGACATAAGGCTAAAGCATATACATATGCAGTATTGTCGACTTTTTTACTGTATGCATATCTACCAAAGTGCAAAATCTGAAATATCATATATAAATACCATACTGAAAAAACACACTGTATGATGCGTCCACTTTATTTGAAAGCTTGTCATAAAGGACAACATGTTGCACTTATAAATTAGAATACGTACATATGTAAAGGCAACAATGAATACAAACCATATGTAACAACTGGCATCTTGAGGCAAATCCAATCTCCCTATGTTTTAGTATCAAATACACAAACAGTATGTAATGATCAGCCTGAAAATGGAGCGAACACCATATCCTTTGCATGAATGGCTTCTGGATATTTGCATTAAACTTGCAATGGATTCTGAACTCCTACATGCAAGGAAGTGTCAGATTATAGGTGTCAAGAACGAAGGACAATAGGGGTTTCCAACATGGACAGGGGCCCCTTCTAACTGGAATCCACGCTGAAACCAGCTCCCATAATGTCCATACTGATGTGTTTCTCTACAAAGATGGAACAAGAGAGAGAGAGTTCCTGTATCAATCACTTAAGAACAGGAAGCATAGAGGTCATGATGGGGAAAACGCATTTCATGGAAAGTAAAAATAAAAAAATAAACTTCTTAAAAATCCTGCAAACACATAGCTTGTGCTATGAGCCATTGATGAGAAAGCTCTTTTAGTAAATCCTTAAAATGTCTTTACAGGCTCACCTGACTTTTCCACAGTAGTTCTACGTCTGCCTGAAAACGGGGACCAGTGTCATCAGGTTCTCCTGCAGAAATGCTGTTAATTCTCACAGCGAGTGACGCGTTTCCTCTTTCCCTCTGCATATTTCTGCACCCGATAACGAGACAGACGCTAAGAGATGCGCATATAGAGTCAGAGCTACTGGTAAAACAGACAACTTTCTTTGTCTCTTTCCACCCACTCATACACTGGCTTCTGCACAGGATCTTTTGAATCTTTAATAGCAGGAACATCTGTGTCCCCTTTCCACAGTGAGTTGACCTCTCCCACTGGTGGCTTTATCCTGTCTGTAAGTGCCCAGACTCTGTTCAGAACCTCACAACTTTGGTAAATAATGTTCTATTCTAGAGATATTCGACTTGTCTGCTACTTTCCATCGTATTTCTTCAATTTTCTTATCTGTTGCTGAGTTTCTGCCACTCTGTGGATCCTCTATAACTTTGTCCTCACACACTGCTGACAAAAACAAGCACCCTATGGCCTTCGCTATCCTGGGGGGGGAAAAAAAGATTGCTGCCCTATTGCCCTCACCATCCTAACAGCATTGCACCCCATGTGTAGCATGATAGTCTTCACTGGGTTCTAACCAAGCCCCGAGGATCAGCTCTAGGCTGTGTGGCAATTTTGGTGTGCTGAACAGAGTCAGAGCTACAGGTTACATGACATAGTCTGGCCTTAAAACACTTTACCATTATACTTATTACAAAAGAAAGTGCTGTAAAATGCAGATCATTTCCTGACTGTCGCACACATTCAAAATATACTCATAAACTGTCACAAATTGAGCCATTTTGTACAATTTTAAAACCAACAAGTCATATAAATGTGGGGTTTTTTTTGTGTCATACTTATGTGTGGTAGGTGGTCAGGTGGAGTTCTGTGTGCGTCATCAATGTAAAGCCTGAAAAATTTTTTTTCAAACATTCCAGAAGACCATATTGTTTTGAGACATCTACGGATTTAAGTCCTGACATTTTCTTATGTCATTTCTTTTCTTTTGTGTGTATGTGCATGTGACAAAGCATTCAGTAAATGGTTCATGAATTATTCAGCATAATAGAGAAAATTTTGTGAGAGCTAAGGCCAACAAAAATAGGTCTGTACATGCCACTTGACTGCTTATATATTCCACCTGCCCACTTTCTTTCTGGCTGGTCACTTTACCATGTTGCAGTGTGACAGAATGTGCTTTTGAAAGCACTTCACAAGTGACTTTATCAGTGTTTGCTCAGGCCCTATAGACGACTCATGGACAAATGCTTCTCTCTCCGTAGCCCACACACACACACACACACACACACTTATCTCATTGTGCCAGCGGAGTCTTTGTGAGACTTGCTGAAATAGTATATGAAAAATGTCTGTGTTGCAGACAAGAAATGAGAAGTGCTAAGAAGATCTCAGGAATTTTGTCATTAAATAGGTTTAAATTTGTGCTTGCTTTGGTTGTACATGGAGCTGTTAAATTTCCTCTTCTTCTTTTTCATTTTGTTCTGAATGTAACTACTCTAATTCTTCCTGTTCATTTGAAAAGAGTGAAAAAAAACCACAAGTGGAATATTCTGGCAGAGGCCCAGGTCAAATCACTCTGTCACTGGCTGAAAACAGATTGTCAGGGTATTTTTTGTTAGCATGCCATTTAAACGTACATTGTTTTATGTTAAGGCCTTTATGGATGAAGTGTTATTTGGAAAATGTCTAAACAGGGACAGACACTGATTCACATGGAACAGAAAGGTTGGTTTTTATTCACTGCCAGCACGCACACAGTCTTTGTCAGGAAACTCTTGAGATGGGTCCATTTCATAGTAAAGAGTGATGCTGCTGCTGGCTTTGGCCTTTGCAATCGGATTTCCAAGTGAGCTTGTCAGTAACACTGAGAGACACCAGGATCTGAGCACTCAGTAACATAAACCTGGACTGAAGACTAGAAATATCTGCACAAATCTAAAAACATGCATATGCAAATGTTTTCAGCACATTTGCTCAACTCTGTGTTCACACATTAGGCTGTTAATATAAATAAATCACAGGAAAATTTTAATGCCACTTGCTTCATTAGCCATGAATGGATGTTGACACACTTGTTTAACTTGGTTTGGATATAATGACCACTTGCCAGCACAGGCTAGAAAGCAGGAATGTGGTAGAAAGCAGGATTAGTTATACACACAATCATTGGACATCAGTATATTTTTATCCCTTAAACACTATTGATTGATCACACATGGCTAAGTCTGATTTATAATCCATGCACAGTAATCTCGTTAATACTATTCTATATGTATAGTATAAGACGTATGGTGACAATGAAATGCATATAGTGACGCTGGAATAAAACATTGAGAAAAAGGATGTAAAAGGATGTTAACGCATAACTAAGTAGATCTTTATCATGGCAGGAAACCATAGTGTGCATTGGTGAATAAAATCATTTCAAATATTAAACGATTATATCCTGAACTTTTGCACAAATCAACGGCCTTCGGCTTGTCCCTTCAGGGGTCACCACAGCGGATTTGGCATGAATTTTCACTGGATGTCCTCCCATTGTATCGGGGCTAGAGACCGGATGGGCGGTTCCACACCTGGTGGGGCACTGAGAGATGCACAAGCACTTTTAGGCACTTTTAAATGATTGAGTTTACTGCCATCTATGCAGCAGCAACATCAAAATGTTCTTAGTACGATGGGATAAATTACTGCAGATTAAGGCCGTTGTAAACTTTATATCACTGTTAGATTACATTACAACTAAAAACACGGCAACTACTTTATTCTAAAACACTCATTGGAAGAGTTTAAGGAAGAGCTGAGTCTAAAAAAAAGCCTCCTCTGTCATTTTGAAACGGTTTGGTGAACAAATCAGATGTGAATCGAACATGTATGATTCTAAGTTGTTGTGTCAGAAACCTGACAAACAAGAAGACGTGGAAACACATTGTTTTACCATCTCAAACACAAACAGCACTAATACAAGTAGGAGATTATAGCAGATGGTAGAGCAGGCACAGTAAAAAGCTCTGTTAGTTCAGAAGGGTTGGTCAGCATTTTTGAGCAACAAATAAGGACTTGCATTATATTCTTTGATATTGATTGATATGAAAAACATATTTTCATAAATTTCTTTTCCTATCTGCAACTCAAACCACATCAGTGCAGGGATGTGACGTCAGAGAGCTGAAGTAGCAGAATGGTAACTAATAGATTTTGGTCCAGAAGTCAGAAAAGCTTATTCAAAGATCACACTGACAGGTTTAACTGGCTTCCTCTTTCAGAGTGGTATAAACTTCACAGCAAAAGTGTGTCCTGCCAAATGTCTGATGTTGTAAAGTGGCAAATAACCACTAACAAATAACCACTAACTCTGTGAGAGAAAAAAAATGGCCATGTTCACATGCGTCTCGAGAACACCAGCTCCCAGACGTCTGTCAACCACAGCCGAGACAACCCCCCATTCAGACTCTTAAAGCTTAGAAACTTTCTGTACATGTCGATGTTTTAATCTTCTTTTGAAAATGAAAAAAAAAAGCATTAAAAAAAAAGACAGTCTTTTTACTGTACCTTGGTTTTCATTAAATTAAAAATGGGGGAGGTTTCACTTTAGCTTTACAAATCAGCATGAAATCATGAGGTAATAATAAAGAACCACAGGACCTCCTGTGGAGATTTGAATGCTGTCCTTAGAGTTTTATTTATGCATGAGAAATAAGTGTGTGTAACAGTCTCATAGTTATGACTCGGTGTGCCTTTTAACAACTCATAGGGGTTATTGTGGCATTATTAGACACCGTTCTCTTCTATCATCAACATGTTTCCAGGCCAAGTGGATGCATTCCCTGCTGGGAACACTCCAAGCCAAGGTGGAATCTAAGCCCCCCTATAATCTGCCATGTTATTGAATTAAAGGCTTATGCCTGCTCTCCACAAGCATGTCAATTATTCTCGTTTCAATGGTGCACTCAGTCATTTCTTTTTCAATTAAAGGTAGATCCAGTGCTTAAATAGAAAGGCATGCATGTGTTGAGTGATGCGTGGGAGGGAGAAAAGAGGAAGATGTTGAATTCCACTCTTACTCCACTGGAGCTCTATTATATGGCTTAAATAATTCAGTGATTGTACTGTTGTAGTAGCAGTTGCTATAGGCGCGATGGTGGCGCAACCTTTTCAGTTATGTCAACGCATAAGCGCGTCTGCCGTTGCCACCTTTGTTCTGCTGTTTTGTTTCTTTTAATAGACCTTTATTATGCCTATCAAAGCCATTAAATATGGTCAAAAGTTTAAAAAAAGCACTGTTTCTTAAAATGAGCAGAGATTACTGTATTATATATAGAAGATGCATTATAACGTTGACATGGATCCTGCTTTTGTGTCTTTTGTTGTCAACATTTGCTCAAAGGAGGCTATTTATACTTTTTTTTTAAATTTGAAGTGAAATCGACTGTTTTGACACAGAGGTGTTTGTCAGTGGCTGAACAAGAAAGACAGGAAGACAGACTTTTTACTTATGGCAGAATCAATTTATATAAGAATTATGCAGAAATTGTACTTTATGTATGACTGTGTTTTGTTAACGGAATGTTTCAAGGCAGAAATGGCTTGAAACATGTTTCATAAAAATGAAAAAAGATGTCCCATTTTAGTGTTTCCTAATAGATCAAGTCAAGGGGAACAATAGGATTGAGTGAAACAAATGGATTCATTTTTAATGGCATGTTGCATGTATTTATTACCCATCAGGCTTAGTGGCTTAGTGCTTTCTGAGAAATGTACTTTTAAATGAGCCACTTTTGAACTGCCATTTGACATCAGTGTCACACAGCTAACTGAAACCATCACTGCGGGGCTAGTTAGAAACTGATTGCTGACTAGGGGTTAAACATTTTGCGATACTAACTGGCCTGTGATACCTTGTATGTGTGCAGCTTGATTCTGGACTCATATTAGAGCAGGCCACCTCAGACACACTGTCGAGGGGGCATCTGTTCACAGGCAGTTCAGAAAAGGGGCAAAAGAAAGCCAGTGGAAGGACTATGTGCTATTAAGCCTGATGTACTTCAAATGAGGTCAGAAAAGCTGTAGCACAAGGGCAACGAGTTTACTAGAGAGAGCAGAACGTTTCGAGAGTAAATAGGAATAAGTAGTTAAGAAAGTTGGGTGAAAATACTACTGAGGTCTGTTATAAAAAGACAATGGCCAGTTCACCATGAAAAGCATTATTGGTCCTTTCTTTCCTCATAAACAGTAACCTGCTGCTGTCTACAGAAACAAGGATCACAACAATTACTATGATTTATCAACTGTATCAATTCACTGTGATTATTATAATTTTACATGAGGCCCAGCAGTCTCTTCTTAAGGAGTTACCCGGGGCTCTGAATAAGGACTTCTTAGGACAAGAAAGTGTGTTGTTAGACAAAAAACTAGAAAGTGACTAGGATGCAGCAGAGCTTCATGGTTGACACACGTCGTTATTTGACTTGACCCACACTGATTACCCACACTCTTATTGAAAAAAAACAAAAGGTGACTGAAAGGTTGGAAAGGTTGCCAGAAAGAGAAGTGTAAGCCATACTATTTTCTACAAATGTATTTATAAAAGCTGATATCTGATCAAAAAACTAAGAGCAAACACATAAAAAAAGAAGCAAATAGTTCTAGACTAGGGTATTAAATAAATGGCATTGCATTGCACTTTCATATTGCATTCAGTATGTTTTAAGTGTAATTTCTATTTCTATTTGTTAGTTTAAAAGCTCACTTAAATTTTTTCTTGATATATTGAATTAAATAAGCAGGGAACCCACTCAACTCTGCAGCTCTTTGCTTCTTTTACTTTATTGTTTTGATTCTCATTATATTTAGACTGCTTGTGTCTCTCCACTCTCACCAGCCCTTTAGCCAAAGGCAACCATTTTCAGGAAATAGCTCAAGGCAAACCAAGCACACTGTAATTGCTCAGCATGGCAGAGAAATCAACTGGGTGCACAAACTCAAGCAGCTACCAGGCTAAAAGTCTCAAATACTTTTTTCTCTGGACTTGGTGAATCAAACCAGAGATAACAAAAAGAGAGACAGAATATTTACATCATACATCAGGTGACCAAAAACACTGGGCTTCTGATGTAGCTAATGCTGAATGAAAAACAGTTGTGTGAAGCAAACACATGTAAGCATTTTAATATTAGTGGAGTGTGGGGATAAACCCAATGGTGGGAAAAAACTAACAGAGATTTTTAATGTTGTAACACATGGCAGCCTGTGGTTCTGACCACTGTGGATCATTTGGTAGTCAGATCAGAAAGATTGGTTGGTGTTTTGAAGAAATATGAGGTGGGCATGAAAGCAAATGTTTTTCCTGTTACTGGTGTGTGCTTGTAAATCACAAAGTCTAACCTTCTGTTGCCTTAATTCACCATCTTGTCAATTTATCACATTCTGACAGTTTTAATGTAAAAACTAAGAAAATAAAACCTTGTGAAAGTAACATTTATGGCAGAGCCACTGTATTAGATTGCATTAAATTGACCATCTGGTCATAATGTTATGCCTGATTGGTGTTTGTTCCTTGTGTAAAAACACGAGTATCACCACACAAATATTTTAAAATAATTTTAGAAAATCCAAAGTCTGTTAGGTTGCGCCTCATTATCCCATACTTAGCAATTTAAACTATTGTGTTATTGCCAGCATTTACAGCGAACACACTCGAATGCACCATTAGAACAACCATAAGTGATCATACATGCATAATCACCCCACAATCATGACCCTTTAAACAATACACATATATACAGCCAACTTGCTTTTGAGACTGTTCTCCTGCACAATATGATGAGGTAAGTTGTTTGGACAAGTGGGTGAAAATGACCCATACTAACTTATTACGGTGGGTCGACATGAAGCAGATTTAGCCAACATTACACAGTTTTGTATTTGGACCGAAAAAAGTTTGCCAGGAGGGTTTGGGATGTATGGATGTCGTCACACACCATGTGGGTCATGTGACATACATTATGTGGTAAATCAGTGAACTGAAGGGAAAAAAAGCACAACGTTGCAACAACACCTGTTCTAATGTTTATTTAGTGCCCAACCTCAACCAACCTGCTACATTTGCCCAGTTTTATTGTAGCATTTTCAGTGTTTGGGCTGAAAAGTTGGGTACAACACAAGTTGATATATGACACCAAAAGGGGTGCAATTTCTACGCCTGCCTCCCTGCATAGGGGCGCTACGTCAACAAATGGTTTCTTGGGTCACACAAGAGGGTAGGAGCAAACAACTTGGGAAGTTTAGGTTGGAGTTTGTTTTTTTTTTCTGCCATTTGAAAACATAAAATATTTGACTTGGGATGGGAGACAGAGCCTATAGTGAAAGAAGATGGAAGAAGCCTTTTCCCAGTATGTCTCAGTATGGATAAGGTCTGAGTGTCACCACAATGCAAAGATGAATGTTGTTTTCAGTTCCCCAGCTTCATTGGTAGTCCCTTGGCTAAGTGGTTTCCTGTCTTGTACCGATAACCACGCAGGTGCTTTATCTCCTCCACATACTTTGGTTGTATAATGGCTTAGATTATTAAACAAGTACATCAGACAAACCCAGAGGTCTTCAGGGAACCTCAGCAGTCAGTTGGCATTCCTGGGAAAATGTGCGGCCTTTAAACTACATCCTGCAACATCGTGTTCTTCGTGTCGTTTGAGTTAGACTAGCAATAAGTCAAGACGAAGACATGAAGATGATTAAACTCCCCATCTGTTTCACACAACCATTTCAAAATCATCCTAGCATCCCCATCTTGCAGTACGCCCTGTAACTGCTACGTGGTAAGAAGTAATTACTAGTAATTATGGTATTTTGTCTTGAAAAATACTAGGCCATTAATCATGAGTACACAGGAAAAGACTTACACCCAACCCAATACTGTGCCACTATGCAATCTAGCACACACTCAAACGTGCAAACCCATACAAGACTGCTCCTCTGTACATCGCAGTGCTATTGATCTGTCTTAAAGGGCCCATTAACCACTCTGCTACACCCACACACACCCAAACACACACACACCCACGCACGCATAACTAATTGTTACAAAGTTTCAGTAGTTCCATGCCGACACACCATGTTTGATTTCTTCTTCGAAATTATGCAAGAATTATAGCTATATGGACATTATCATCCCCAAGGTCTGGGACGTAAAACTGTTAGTGGGCGTAAATAAAATACGAGTGCAATAATGCCACGTGTATCGCATGAGAGGGCATAGGCTCTCTGAGTGCTTGTGTTTCCATCGGCAGGGCTGCAGCCTTGATTGATGAGGCGATTGAGACTGGGGAGTTTGCTACAAATCAGTAGTGTTGTTATGAAGGCTGGTTGGCTAGCCTGCTATGCTCGGATCTCTACGATGTCTCTACTGCTCTGCCCCAGCACAGGATTTTCACAGGGATGCTTGACCTCTGTGGTCAAAGGACAGCAGTGAAATGTTTCCATTCGAGCCACTCAACCAGCTTGGTTAGTAAGAAAGACGTCCTACTGCTTGCACATACGTGCGGATGCACACTCATATATAAACCCTACCAGCAGTGCATCACCCTTCTCAACCCAACTTCTTTCAAGTCATGCAACTCAAGCACAGAGGCGGACACCCGTGCTCACCACCAACCCCAGTCCTCCTCCTGCCAATAAAATATGAAGAATGAAGACAGTGAGATGGAGCTTTCCGCTGTGGCACAGGGGGAGTTTGGGTAATATTCAGACAGCTTTGCCTCAAGCAATGAAATCAAACAGAAGCTCCCTGCAGAGTTAGACGTCTGTTATTAAAGGTTGTTCTTTTGCTGTCAGGGTCAGCAGAGACCCTCTCATACCCATACCTAGAAAAAACCCACTGTGGTAGTAAAAAAAGACTTTGAGATCATACAAACACTTTTCAAAGGGGCCCGTCTGTGACATAATTTGCTGCCCTTGCACAAGGTGAAACTATTTCTGCGTCTTAGTTTTATTATTAATCTTTGTTTCATTCTTAATAATGCTCCTCTCTTTCCACCTAAAGCAATAAAATAAAATAAATGTGGGTAATCACACCCAATCACCCAAAGAGAGAGAGAGAGAGAGAGAGAGAGAGAGAGAGAGAGATGCTTGAGATTCATTTGATTTATTTACAATAGATTAAGAAACATGAGGAGTGTTTAGAGATTATCCGCAAATGTCACATCATCATTTAAAGGTGCAATCATTTCAGGAGACGTTGATGGTGGTGGAGCAGCTGAAGATTGGGAAGGATTTGATGTACAGCGGGGCTTCTTACAAGCCCCATGACTGCTTGAGCTAATGAAAAAAAGGTGAATAAGGGGGGAGGAGGGCTTCATCGATTTCACAGTAAAGAAGTAAAGTAGGAATTTTTTGAAAACTACACAATGAGAAGCTCAGAGGGCTGTAATTGAAACACTGACCAAATCCCTTTGTATTTACAAGTACTATATTTATTGTTCTCCATTTTAGTTGAGTATGTAAATCTATCCTCTACATCGTGCATTCACATGGAACAAAATAGCAGTGCCCGTGGCATGCACACTACTTTCTCCTAACAATCCCACAATGCAATACTCCATGTTTTACAGATGAGAAAATTAGTGCTGAGCAGCTCTACAGCTGTTAGTGGTGACGCAGAATAAGGATGATTAGTAAGTGTCTGAAATCTCAATTTACTGCTCACTAATGAATAAAGCACCGAGTGTCTGTTTTTTAGGGAATAATGAGAAGGAGTGAAAAAGAGGGAGTGATTTTGGACACAGTACAAAACAATATTAGCACATTGTCGAGTTGCCAAAACAAAGTGACAGTTGACTGTCAGTAGTAACATGTTGTGCTGCAACATGTATTACAGTTTTTGTCTCTTACTGAGTCCCTCAGGAAACTGTTAGCAGTAACAAATGCTGCACAGTATATGGGCATTATGTAACTCCGTTTCCTAAACATTACACTCCTGTGAAACTAAACTGCAAACAGGATTACAAGTGTACGGAACGTTTAACGATTGTGTTCCAATGCGAGGTATTTTGTGAATGAATTTAAACAGGAAGTGAGTTGTCAGGACGTGGTGATTAGTGGGCATTCAAAGTGCACTGCTGTCGAGCTAATGCTGTAATGTTGTAATACAAGATTGCATATTTTGGCACAAAACCGAAGAGACTGCAAGATTTAATAAGTTGGCAAACAGAGATAGATTTTCTGGTAAAATTTCATTCATGTGTTCACTCTCTTTATAACTTTCAATGTAACTTGAAAATTGCAAATTTATATATAGGAAAAGGCTGAACATAGAAAAAGTTCTGCAGGAGTTTTAAAACAACTTACAAAATCAATACTTATTTAGCTAATTTATCTTGCTAATTACACCTGATAAAACAACCCCTGTCAGCTGGAATTAAATGTCTGCTCTTCCTGTATAGTAGACATGTGGTGATATTTTTGGATTTTTTTATTTGCACAGTAAAGGAATATACTGTAGATAAAACTAAAAAGTTTTCAGAACACAAACACAATCACAAATAAAAAAACTACTTGCTGGGGAGAGAAAACGTTTGAAGGACCTCTCCTTTCCTCATGAACAGAGCCCTACTGCATTATTTGGCCAAGTCCAAGCACAGGTCTAAACTCTCTGGGTGGAGGTGTTTTACATGTCCTGCAGACTTCTCTGCAGACAAATACTGCAGACAGTATTTGTGACTGCCTGCTTGGACGCAGCCAAGCCCGATCGAATGCAAATGCAAATACACGAGCAATACATTATTATTTAAAAGAATACATTATAAGCAGGCAGAGTCAATAATGGCCAATCAAATCAGCTTCTCTCATATACACAACACAACAATTAGCACAAATATGCTGTCAAAGGTAGAAATAAGAGGCAGCCGAGGTGTGTTGGTGCAGCAGCAACAACACTTATACTGTACAGTATATACTGAGATCAAGTTACAGGTAAATTAATTTACACTTCTGTACACATGTGACAACACCCATTGATATCTTTGAAGCATAATAAACAGATAAGTGTAACTTTGAAATATTAGTCCTTATTAATACATCAAACGTAAATCCTAGTGATGGATAATAGTTATAATGTATTTAAACTACCGTTTGCGGTTTGCCATTAGTGCAGATGATTTTGACTGAAAGGAAAAACAAGTGATTTTAATTAAGTGAAACTGGTTGTTTCTGCCTCAGTATGCAAGACCAGCGCATTTCATTTAAAAGATTTTATTAAAACAGCTGGTTGTTTGGTTCTACATTATTTTTTAAGAACAAATAACTCAAGGGACAATAATTATTGAAACAATCCATCAACATAGTAATAAATGCCACACATGATGAATCTGGTGCTGCATTTTTAAATAACTTACAAGAAATATCTTCTAATGCATCTTCTAATGCAAGCATGGTGTTTTGTTTTTTCTGTTATCAAATATGAAAAACAAAAAAATGCTCTTAATAAGAAGGGCAGCTACAACAACAAAAACAACAACAACATTAATAAGTAGAAGAATAAAAAGATTATTTTAAAGATTATCTTTAGAATGACTATACATGACTCAAGGTTTTAGCAATATCAAAGCTTTGAGGTTTAAAGCGTAACATAGTTATGTTCAGTATTAAGCACTTTAAGATGATTCTTAATATATACTGCATGTCATGTGTACTGTTAAATGATTAACACTTTGAGGAAGATACAAATTCCCATGTGTCAGATCTTTCAAGGTTCACCCAAACAGCTTCCTCTGCTGCATAATTTATCTATTTTTAAGCTGATTGTTGGTTAGTGTGGTGCATATTTTAGCGCAACCCCATGATCATTATAGAAAAGTGTGGCAATAGGCTTTAAATGGTTGTGTCACTGCATAGAGTAAGACAGACAGATAATTGTAATATTTGATATGGCAGTGCAGCATTTACATGAAGTGACTAATACTGGATTAGCTGTACCAGTCAAACAGTGTGTAGTGATTAAAAATAAAATTAAGGACTTCCCAGTCACTCTTTACTCTCTTTGTTACATGTGGGTGTAGCTAATCCCGCATTCTGCATGTTAGAGTAACTGGAACAACTTGGTTCCAACAAAGCAGAAGCTCAAACTCACCTTGAAGTGAGTTTCTCTAATGCAGAGATGCAGAGAGTTTCTTAATATTAACCACATAAAGTAAACCCATCATTATCACCCTGGTAGACACTGGAAACGGATTGTGTGTTTCAAATTCACAGCTGTGGTTATGACACTAGTAATAAAACCTTTTTATTGGTTTTGCTCAATGTTCATTCATTGTCTTCCGCTTATCCTGAGTTGGGTTGCGGTGGCAACAGGTTTAGCAAGGCTTTCCCGACATCCTTCTTCGCAGCAACGATTTTCAGGTCTTCTGGCAGAATTCCGAGGGGATTCCCAGGCCAGATGAGATATATAATCCCTCCAACGTGTTCTGGGTCTACCACGGGGTCTCCTACCAGTTGGGCGTGCCTAGAAGACCCCTAGCAGGAGGCGCCCAGGAGGGATTCGTATTAAATGCACGAACCACCTCAACTGACTCCTTTCAACGTGAAGGAGCAGCGACTCTACTCTGAGCTCCCTTCGGATGTCAGAACTCCGCACCCTATCTCTAAGGCTGAGCCCAGCCACCCTTCACAGGAAACTCATTTCAGCCACTCGTATTCTTTCGGTCATAACCCAAAGCTCATGACCATAGGAGGGTTGGAACATAGATTGACTGGTAATCTGAGAGCTTTCCCTTGCGTCTTAGCTCCCTCACCCTCAACAGTTGATGATACTTAAACACCTACACAACCCAAAGGGGGCAGTCCACTGTTTTCTGGGAGAGAACCATGGCCTCAGACTTGGAGGTACTGACCCGTATCCCAGTTGCTTCACACTCGGCTGTAAACTGTCCCAGTGCCTGCTATAGGTCATAGTCTATTTTATTTTTTTTGTCCTTTCGGCTTATCGCGGGAGTTCAGGTCGCCACAGTGGATCATTGTCCGCATGTTGATTTGGCACAGTTTTTTTTTTTTTTATGCCGGAGGCCCTTCCTGACGCAACCCTCCCCAATATCTACCGGGCTTGGACCAGCACTGCATAGCTGGGGATGTGTATGGGCTCAATATCTTGCCCAGGGACATTTCGACATGTAGCCGTGACGGGGATCGAACCACTGACCCTGTGGTCCGTGGACGACTACAAGGGTTACAGCCAAGAGAATCAGATTCTGAGGTCCCCAAACCAGACACTCATTTCCCCCCACGGCTGCTCCTAGAAATCCTCTCCATGAAAATCACAAACTGGATCTGTGACGAAGGCCAACCCTGACGAAGGTCAACACCAACTGGGAACGTTTTTGTCTTATTACTGAGAATACGAGCACAACTCGCACTCCAGTTGTACAAAGGGCAGGTGTCTCTTCATAGCAGCCCCAGCACCCCATACTCCCGCAATACCCCCAACAAAACCCACGGAGGTACACAGTCATAAGCCTTCTCCAAGTCCACAAAACATGTAGACTGATGGGCGCACTCCCTGTCACAAATTTAATATTAGATTGAAGCCTTCCAGGAGCCGGGCTGGAGGGCAGCAACGACAGCTGAAAGCCTCCGGGGGCTGGGCTAGAGGCCGGCAATGATGGGGCAACGAAGATCTACCATCTACCACCAGCAGAGCTGAAGTTGGATGAAGTGTTGGAAAACGTGTGTTTCTAAACTGATCACATGGTTGAACCTTAACGTAAAAGAGGATTTGCCCATATCAGGAAACTACAAAAATAGTAATTGTTTTCTTAGTTATAGTTTATCTGTTGAAACACATGTCAATCAGATTTGAATGAATTTAAGACTTCTAAATTAAAAATCATAACAGGTGACTTTTAGTCCAGTAAAATTTACATCCACTTAATCTTTATTACCAGCAACTTCTTAGTAGCTACACTTTGGGGATTCCCCAGGTGCTTCTACGCCCGCTGGGAAAGAGGAATATGTACAATAATCTCTTTAGTGTGTCCTTGCTCTACATCGAAGTGTCCTCCCACTCAGTCAGGCCCAGAACACTTTCAAAGAGAGGTGGCTGAGGTAAAGTGCACAACTACTCAGCTTACATGCACACATAGGAAAAGCTTCTGGAATGTGTTCTCTACTGATTTTTGCATGAAATGAATGACATTGAGCTGGGGTGGGCAGTCAGCATCAGTCATGGTGATAATACAAAGAAAAGTGTCATCTCATAAAGGTTAGATTGCAACATGAGCAATGTGAGCTTTGTGAAGAGGTCAAAGCTGTCAGGTGTGCACCTTAGAAAATTGAAATACAGAGGGTTTTCATGCCCATTTTCTCCTCATCCTAATAGTAGATATGTGTCTGAGCAAAAGCATTTGTTTAAATTAGTAAATATTCTATCTAGCTGAAAACGTGTAACCTTATGTATTTTTTTTGGTATTGTGATAAACTGTATTATTGTTTTACGCAACCAATTACATTGGACTATGGAGCTCTGCTTGATGAGGTGTAGAGTTTTCCCGCTTTTTGTTCATTGTTGCTTCAGCCACAGTTAAAACCAAGAGAAGCGCAAAGTCTTGAAATATTGATGGCTAAGGTATAAGTATTCAAAGATGTGTGTGGGATCACGTTTTGAGACATGTATGCCCCAGAGTAGACCGTGGATTTTGTTCTTGTTGTTTAATGCAACAAAACAAGAACAAGAAACAAAAAGCAGATTGTTCAGTGTTCTGTGCCTACTGGGCGCACATATGGTGTGGAAGCTGGTCAAGAGCTATGCACGTCTTTTAGCTTTCATCATTTCCTCATTCGGGTCTCTCTTCTAAGCTCACTTGCTTCCTGGTTATTTGAAAATACACTTTTTTGACATGGTTATGTATTATATCCACAGGAAATAACAAATACTAGGTTCTTTTTCACATGCATTTTGGTCCTCAGGCTTAGCTTGTATAATCTAATTTGTCTGGTTCCTATGCTTCTTGCCTATAAAAGAATACATTAAGTGACCAGTTTATTGTGCCAGGAGGTCAGTTTCTTGATTGAAGCCACTAACGGAAATGAAAATGTGGCACATACTGTATTTCTCAAAACAAAAAAACAAAAAACAACAAAAGAAAGATGAAGGACTCAGATAAATAACAAACTTTAAGTAGAAAATCACTTTAAGGAAAGAAGGGATCATTTCTGCTCTGTGTTCTAAACTCGGAAGATTAAATCCACAACCTGATATGACAATGTGAGAAATCCACTGCAGAGCTGCAAAATGCACCTCTCAGTCTATTGAAACACATTCAAGTGGAGTTTTCATGTTAAACAACATTTTCAATTGTTGCAAGTAAAAATGATATTGTATCCAGATGGCAGGACGGATAGTCTCAGGTTTTGTATCAATGTTGGCACAGTTGAAACAAAATCGCCTCAGCCAGAATCAGGACAATGCTGTGGTATCTCACTAAATTCCAACACTGTGCCTGCAGTTGGCCTTTTTCTAAACTTGATGATTTTGGCCAGAGCAGAGATACAGCTGGTGAAGATGCTTTGCAGGTATGCTTAACAGTTGCCAAGGTGTTTTGTTGTGTTCTGCAACAACACACAGTAATCTGCAGTCTGGCCAGCTGTGGAGAAAATGCAGTGGCTTAATTGTTGCCGGTGTTTTGGTGGTAAAATCAGCTCCAGCAATAATAACTATATTTTTTTCCCCCATAATAAGCATTGTTTAAAAAACACTGTTTTATTATTTCAGTACTTTTACTTTGTACTTTATAGTTAATAAAAGTTAATAAAAGAATTGGTACTCGCAGTGGAGAATTTCTTTATACCAGTACTTGAGTTGCTGTGAATGGGTCTGACCACCATTGTTAATGTTGTGGCTGATCGATGTTTGACAAAGCCGAAACAGATGAGGTTGAAACTAACAAAGGTAAACAAAGATCAGTCCTGCTGCTCAAACTACTGAAAACAGTACTACCCACCACTTTCTTCACAATATGTGTGATAAAGGCAGCTATCAGAAAACTCACATTTACACTTACTATCAGCACGTATGCAGTATGTGCAGGGCTTCGTCATGCCTGTGTGTACAATTTACACTGTAGTTTACTTTGACTCTCTTAGGAGCATGAATTTCTAAATTTCAAAACTTCCTGCAGAGCAGTACAGCGATCGTGCATTGATCCCACAGTTGTTGGTTTGATCCCTGGCTCCTCCGGTCACGTGTCAAAGTGCGCTTGAGCAAGACACTGAAGCCCAACTTAGTTGCTCCTGGTCAATGGTGGTCAGCTGCGTAGCAGCTCCCCCATTGGTGTGTGAATGTGTGTGCATGATTGTTATTGTGTTACCACAGTGGGAAAAGCTTTTAAAATATCTGTTGAATTAATTGTTTCTTGTGTGTGTGTGTGTGTGTTACACAAGCTTTTAAGTAGAGCAGCTGTTTCTGTGTTTCTGTGCATTAACCTGAGTATTTCTTACTGAACCCCTCATGATAAATATGTTGTTGCTTATTGGCTTTGCTTGTCATCAGATTAGGTAATTTAAAGATGGAACAAGTAGCTACTGCATTTAATGCAGAAAGACTTTACACCCACCTTCTACTGAAATTCCAATTTTGTTTTTTGGCTACAAGTCAAAGATAACAGCTGTACACTTTGCATGTTCAATGAACTCTACCAGCCCCTGGCAACAGTTATTCCTGTGGGAGAGGATCATAATTAGAAACATTTTAGGTCATCTTGAGATTAGAAAGAAAGGAAGAAATGATGGCAGAAAGGTATAAGGTAGGTAGTAGATGTCAGTGGTACGTACATTTCTTGTTTTACGTTTATTAGAAAGTGTTTCCTGGTTGTCTTCAGTGGAGTGATGTACTGGGTGACAGGAGAGTTAAAAAAAAGAGCTCACAAAATCAAGACAACCCAACAAGAATGTTGAAAGACAATTAGACAAATGTAGATGCGAGCAGTGTCCTTGCCGGTTTCCACTGTTTCATAAAACAAATCTCTGATAAAAAAAACAAAAAACAGTAGCCTTAGGGTAGGAAGACATTGAGGATATAACAATAAGTGTCACTCTTTTGCTCTCTCATCTTCACCCCCTGTCACTTCACTGGTATTTTCAACATGGCCTCAGGTGATGAAGTAGAGTGACCCATTAGCAACTCACTTATTCACCAAAGCTTTACTTGCATCAGTGATTCCTGAATGCCTGGGGTAGCTGCCACTGGTTGGCTCTTCACATGTAAGACACATACTGTACGCTGCAGGGACTTTTTATAGGTTGGGGCCAATTTCAGTGATTATATGTATTGTAGTTGTATTGGACTCAATGTGACTGTAGTGATTTGACATGTTTCTGACATGAGGTCAAAAACAACAACATAAAAAACTTCTCAATTTAGTGTTTTATAACTAAAATATGCTTCAATCAATAGGTTTAGATTAAATGAATGTGTACATATATTTTGAAATAGTGTAAAAATAAAACTGCTTTCATCTGCGTTATTTTGCGCTATTGCAAGAAGGTTCTTTCTATTAAAAAAAAACAAATCTATAAGCATGTCGGCAAGTTGCAAGTTTGTTGCTGGTTATTGAAGATAGTGGAGCATTTAACAGTTAAAGAGTGAACTTCATTTTTTAGGAGTTTTTGAGGACCAAGACAGAAATAAGAAGAGATTGTAAATTTTCCAAGCGCAACAAACACAACCGCATATGAATGCTAATGTTATTTTGTATCTGCTTGATGTTTGAGAAGGCATCTGTTTGCAAAGTTTGCCATTTCAACATTATAAGGTGATTATCTCTGTGTTGTGTGGCAATTTATTATTTGTAAATCAGTTATTACAAGTTTAAGATGATTTCACTTTTTTTGAAATTTCATTCAAGTCTTCTAAGTCTTGGCACACGCATAGCAAATCATTAAGATTTGCTACAACGTTGCCCGCTCACAAATCAGACTTTTGCCTCCACTTACTGGCATTTGTTCAGTTTGTGTCCCTGTGCCAGGGAATATAGAAGAGAAACTTTGTCCGCTGCAGGCAATGCTTTCAGCCATAACTAAATATCCAATCAGAAAAAGTACATCCCCAATGCGAAAAAAGTTGGGATGATGTGTAAAACAGAATTCAATGATTTGCAAATCTCATCAACCCATTCTTTATTCACACGAGCTAATAATATTAGCTCATTTTGAATTTAAATGCAGCAGCACATCTTAAAACAGTTGGAACAGGGGCAACAAAAGAATGGAAAAGTAATTGCTGCAAGTAAAAAAACAAATGGCGTTTGACAGCTAATTACGTTAATTGGCAACAGGTCAGTAACATGACTGGGTATGAAAGGAGCAGATGTTGACCAATCTGCGACAAACTGTGTCTAAAATTTGTGGAATGATTTCAGAAAAATTGTAAAATTGTGTAGACTTGAAAATCCCACCATCTACAGTATTTTAGTTTTTTTTTTTTTGTCCTTTCGGCTTATGCCGTGAGTTCAGGGTCGCCACAGTGGATCATTGTCCGCATGTTGATTTGGCACAGTTTTTACGCCGGATGCCCTTCCTGACGCAACCCTCGCCAATTTCTACCGGGCTTGGACTGGCACTGCACAGCTGGGGAGGGGAATGGGTTTGAGGGGTTTAGTGTCTTGCCCAGAGACACTTATAGCCGGGACCGGGGATCGAACCACTAACCCTGTGGTTCGTGGACGACTGCCTTTACCAACTGAGCTACATCAAAACTGGATGTGCGTGATCTATTGGCCCTCAGGCGGCACTGCAGAAAAAACAGGCATCATTCTCTACTGGACATCACGGCATGGGCTCAGGAACACATCCAGAAATCATTGTCAATGCTACGACAATGCTAAACCTCATACTGCATCCATCACAACACCATGGCTTCACAGGAGAAGAGTCCAGGCACTGAACTGGCTTGTCTGCAGTCCAGACCTTTTACCAATAGAAAACATTTGGCACATCATAAAACCAAAAATCTGTTCCACAAAGGGCCCAGAATGTTAAGCAGCTAGAATCCTGCATCAGACAAGAATGGGACAACATTCCTCTCCTAAAACTCCAACAACTGTTCTCCTCACTTCCCAAACATTTACAGACAGTTGTTAAAAGAAGAGGGGATGCTCCACAATGGTAAACATCACCCTGTTCCCACTTTTTTGAGATTTGTTGATGCCTTCAAATCCAAAATGAGCTAATATTTCCCAAGAAATGGTAAAATGTCTCAGGTTCAACATCTGAAATGTTGTTTATGTTCTATTGCGAATAAAATATTGTTTGATGAGATTTGAAAATCATTGCTTTCTGTATTTTTGCATTGCAAACTTTGTTTGATTTGGATGTTGTAGTTATAACCTGGACGATGCCTTTAAAAAATATAAACAAGCATGTTTGTTTTGATGCATCTTTTTCACCACATATCATTTTAAGCATTTGTGTTGGTCAAAATATGAGTCTTCCTGTCTAATGCAGTACATTACCTTGAGTTCAGTAACATAGATGAACCTTTTGCAGTGTGGTATTTCCTTTGCTGTGGGAGTGCAGTTTAAACACAAAATGTTGTTTGACTCTTTTGCCTGTCCCTATGGTAAGAAGAAACAGGGCAAAGGTCTATGTGTGTAATAAGTGCGTTATACTCTATTGATTCCCTTATGGAAAGTCGGAGTGCTGGGTCAGCTAGACATGTGTGCTCCCGAGTCTAGTAGATACTCAGTGGTTTAAACAAGGACACTTCAGCAGGATGAACGGTTGTCATCACTTAGGCTTAAACCCAGGTCTCTAGTTGAAGGAAGATGGCCCTCCTCAGTTCACCACCTGCTGCCCTGGGCAGTCCCCACAGGAACGTATGCGCTGTACTGTATGTGCTGATGTTCTAGGCATTATAAGAGCATCAGTCAGTAACTGGCAAGAGCCTAAATAAAAAGAAAGTCACAGGGTTTGGATGACGTTCTGTGATCTAATATCAGAAGGCAATCAAAGAGGCAGTTCAAGGACAGAGTTTGGGGGTAATAGAATATGCTGTCTCCTCCCACAGGCTTATGCTCCATTGAAGTGATCCTCGAACGGCTTGAAGATATTATCCAGTTTCCTCTAAATGAGGGCCTGTATCTGCCTGCACAATTCCATCTACAGATAAGACAATTTGATATGCGATGCTGTTTTGTGGCAAACACACTTCAGCTCATCACAGATGGCAAAATTATTAAAGGAATTGCTCTGAGACTTCTCCTCAGTATTGATTATCATCCTTTTTTGCAACAACATGGTGGGCGCGTTAGTCAGCACTTGAGTGCATCCTCAATGTCAGTGTGACCATCTGTCCTAATTTCTTAGTAACCCACATGTTTATACCTAAGCCACATTCTGTACTCATATTAGCCCATAAGTGCAGTATACTACTCGCCGTATGTCCACTTTTTATGCTTGGATTTCTCTGTGTCTCCATTCTTCCCTGACACACAGACACAAAATATTCTGCCACTAATGGTTTTGACTCGTTGACAGATAATACTGTAGCTGCGGGGTGTGGTTTTTGTGTCTGCCTGGGTCGGGGCCATCAGTGGAAGCACAGCGCTGCAGTCACAGCTGCAGGTAAATTGGTAATTAGTAATCTTGTCTATTTATCTCCCCTGCAGTGCGGCTCGAGTCTCTCTCCTGGTGATTATGTACGCCAGCAGCATGCTTCCTGAGCCTGGAGTCCTGAGCTGTTGCAGAGAGTGGCGAGAGTCTCGCCTCTGTTGTCTATATTAGGTAAAATCGCTGGCTTACGTAAACTATTCCCTTGTGTGTGCATGCTTCTGTGAATCCTGAAGACATCAGACCCCGTTACTACTTACTGAAGGTCTCATTTCATTTCATCTCATTTCATTTCATATCCCTTCCCTCCCCTCTCTTCTTATGACCCTTAGAAATTGATTGGGTCTGCCATCATAAATAACATCTCAGTTCCCTTCATACTGTTCAGAGAACCGAGGGGAGCAGAGGCGTGAATAGGATCATACATCCCTTCACTGGAAATGTATTAATGACTGGAAAGAGCGAGTGCTCTATATACATAACGGCAGAACATCACTGTTATGTCCAACTATGGACAGACAATTCACGGTGTGTTAGGCTTTTGTTGTTTTAGAGTCAAACATGCTGCTATGTGTAAGGACTGTTGATGCACCAAGGGAGCAATCTTCACACTCTTCTGGTGTTTTTATTTTCACCACAAAGCTTCTTATTTTCCCTTATTTCTTTAACTCTCATTTCTCATTTCCAACTGCATTTTTTTCACTGTCAGGGAGGTCAGTTAGCTTTAGTTTTATTCGTGCAGAGAGAAAGATACAATGTCTGCCTCCTTAAAATACTCCTTGGTTTAAACAAGAAATTGTAACACCTGCGCACATCATTTGAGAGATGAATTATTTTTATTGTATTGTTAACTTTGTTTTATAAAAATAAAATTTCCAAAGTTCAGTGTTCATTATACGCAATCTTGTAGAGAGAGGATGACTTTGTTGTGCTTTTCCACTTTTTATAAATACCACTACATAATGGCACGGTATCAACAAAAAAGTTAAAAAAACACTAACTGTGGCAAGTGCACAGCCAAAACAGTTTGGAGAGTAAATCATATTATGTGTGCAAATAAAAACTCCAAAGTAACAGAAGATACTAGAGAGCATTTTAAATCCTATAGCTGCACAGCTGTCAGCTAACTCACACTGCTTCAGATGATGTTCGTGCCCAAACAAAATGTAAGGATAAAATCCTCCACCACAGTATTAAATTTAATGTGATAAAGAAATAAAATAATTTATGAACAAATTGTATATATTATACAAACAATTTTAATTTGTTTGGGGAATCCATTTAAAATTCCTGCAGATAAACGTACCTTACCATGCAATCCTGTCTGAGACATTTACTAACAGAAAGTGAGATGTAAAGAGACGGTAAGCGTGTAAAGTGTTCCCATCAAGATCCGTACTTTTCACCTGAGTTCAACTGCGGAGACCTGTTTGTTGTTACAACAAAAGCATGTGGTTGAGGTTAGAGAAAGAAAGGGGATTCCTTTAAAAGTGAATAAACACAATGAGTGTGAAGTGACTGTTACATCTGCCTTCTCTAACTTTCTAAGCTGCTGTGAGTGCCTAAACACAACCAGAGAAATTCTAAAAATGCTGTAGTCAGATGAACTGGATGTACTGCAACAGACAAAAATATGTTGCAAGGGGAACATTTTATACATATGCATACTTGAAGCTTATCCCTTATCCTATCCTCCTTGTATTAACAGAAAGTCTGATTCCAATCCGATTACCTACAAACATATTTTTTGAGTTGTAGTTTACTTATATAGAAGCATACTTATGTTACCAAGTCTTGAGTAAGTTGGCCATCAACTCAATTGGTGGCCATGTCCTAGGGCGAGAGGCAGGGTACACCATGGACACACACGGTTGTCTGTACGTGGACAGACAACCATTCACATTCACACTCATCACCTACAGGCAATCTAGAGTCACCAATTAACCTAACATGCATGTACTGTGGGAGGAAAACAGACGAAACCCACACAAGCACAGGGACAACGTGCACTGGTCAACACATGTATCTGTAAAAACTTTTAGAATATATAAATGCAATTTTACATAGATGCGAAAATTCCTGTATATTCCTGTATATTGTAAATTGTAATAGCAACCCATCACAGTAAACAGCAGAGCACCTCATTACCACACAGCCCTAAGGTTTGTCATTTCACTATTGGTTTAAGGTCTAAGACTCAAACTATTAATATGTCTTATATATTCATTTAATTCTGCTTTAATTTCAAATGTGCCTTGCATTATTAAATCTCCCCAACCTCTTAAAGTCTGCTGAAGGACTGCTGAGATTCTTATGAAACCACACCACTCACTGTGGCTCTTACATCAAGACGAGACGCTCACACTGCCTTTCCATTTAAATTACTTAAGCAGGGCCAGCCACTTCTTTAAGTGTGCGTCACCCATCGCCATGAACCAAAATTATCAAACCAAAAAAAAACAAAAACCCGTGAACAATTCAATCTCTTATTTGCAAAAAACTGTGAAGAGCATCTCTTTCTCCAAATTTCTCTGGAGACAGCAGAGATAGTTGAATAGGCACCAGCCTTTGATTACAATCCCTTCAAGATCCATTAAACACCAAACATAATCACTTCATTTCCCCCCTCCTATGCAATATTGATGTCTACACATGCCTCCCCCTGGTGTCATTCTCTGGGGCAACCTCAACAACTCCTCCCATTTCTCAGACCAATTCGTTTCTCAGCTGCCTCACACTAAAACTGGGGATGCTGAAGCAATCCATACGACATTAAAGAGGATCACCAAGTTGTGTGGAAAATCACATTTTACACACTTTAAATTGAATAAATGGACAGGAATGCTGAATGATTTAATTTTCGCTGGTTTAGCATGGACTTATAAGAACTTCCCACCAGTTTAATGATAAAAGCAAGTGTGGTCTGGCCAGGTGTGTGGTGCAAGAACCACAGAATAACTAGGTTATTTTAAAGTGCATTTATTTGCAACAACACATAATATCTCGTGTATCATGGACCACCAGTCAGAGACTATTTGGCTCATTATATGACTTACTATGAACTTTTGTTGTGAAGCTACTGATATTTATAATGTATTTTTTTGTGTCATACAATATGCTGTGTGTGTCTGTTTCTTACAGTGACCCTGAATTGAAACATCCAAATAGTGGATTAGAAAAAAATAATTACAATTACATTACTTCTACACCACACTGCACCTCCTAGTGCCACATGACCTTTTCTAGCACTTGGAGTCACTTTGCTGTAACATTTCTTGAAAAATGCTCCAAAGTGCAATAGTTTCACTGTAGCACTTGTGTCAGTTATGGAAAATCAGACCATTTGGGGCAACATTCGCGCTTTGAGTGCCAATAGGTAGTAAAACGCTGTATAAGTGCAGACCATTTACCATTTACCATTTACATTCGTCAAAAATGTCTCCATTGTTCTTAATCAAATTTGGGACCATAAACAAAACTGGCCCAGATATGATTTTATACGCACTTTAATGAAAACATCAGATTTAAGTAACTTAATGACAAAAATGTAGCTTTGGATCTCATCTGCATTTAATATAAACTTTTTAAACTAGCTTTTTATCTAACATATTTTCTTTAACCGCAACTGTGTGTGTTTTTTAAGATAATTAAAAGGAATTATTATAAGCTCACTGTATTAATGTTTTTAATGTGTGTCATCATAAAAGTTTAGTCTTGGAGTTTGGATATTTGACTGAGCTCAAGACTCATTCCATGCACAGCTGCATTACTTTGGATGTTTTTACAAATGTAAAAGCTCTCCTGGCAGGACTGGGGCTCACCTCCCTCGCCTTTTTACAGTGTCTGCTTATGATTTTCAAATAGTGCAAAAAAGATTGTGATGCAGCACCTGAGGGCCATCGCGGTTTAGACACCTGCATACATTTCATTTTTAACATAAACATAAAATGACTAAATGGTTTCATTATCCACACACAGCCTGTCACAGCATAACATGCAGATTTTGGGAGAATTGAGTATGAGCACATTTTGTCAAATTTTCTGTTCTGTAATATGAAAATGTAGAGGTTGCAAGGATTGCGATAATATTAAGCAATTAATAAGTCAATATGCATGTCCTTATGCATAGATAGGTATTATCTAGACCAATAAAAAAAACGTTATTCAGAAATGATTGTGTTTGATTTCTATCTCACCACTAACAAAAGGGAACACACAGCATTTGAATCTTTGATACAGGAGTACTCTATGTCCTTCATGCCTTTGTAGGTTGCATGGCTCATGAGCAGATACTTTGGGATCTCTTCGGTGTTTTCTTGCCCAAAATGCTCCGAGATTTCTTTCCTGGAAGTTTTATTGGAGCTAGCCTGTTACCCCATCAAAAATCAATAGTTATTTTGGGAACATTCTCCATGGCAAAAATAGCAGAGAGGCACGCTACGCTGAACAATTTGCTGAATCTTGTGCCTCTGATCAATAGGTTAGTGAATTATGCATGGCATCCTGGTACAGTACAACTCCACAAAACCCCAGGTGCCTCTGATGCCTTTCTTGATGTGACATTTCATTTATATGAGCTACTGTTATAATTCTTGAGTCTCCAGAGCTTTAAGTGTTACTGAACACCTCATGACATGTGACATCCTCTACTAAGAAAAAGGGGGATATTAAAGAAAAATGGACCAGGAGACAATTGCTCACACAACCACATGCCCACACATGCATATATAAAATAGTGGTTCTTTTATGACTGTCTGGTCTTAATCTGTCAAGGGAGAGCAAGACTGCATGTGAAACTGCCTTGTTATCGCAACAATCTCTCAACAGCCTTCATTTCAACAACGACACATGGTGATGCCTTTTATAATTAAAACTCAAGTGGCTCTATTTCATTTATTTATTCAGCCACGGCTGTTTCTTCCCTTCCACTTTCATGCTTGTTCAAACTGATTTAACTTTTGAAATTGTCACTACAAAATAGGTTAGCTGCTGCAATTACAAAAGTTCTAATTAAAAGCAGAATGCAAATATATTCATAATTGTGTTGCTGTCTTATCTGTTTCATGGCTGGTGTTACTTTAAAAGCAGGCAGGGGGAAAATTACTATGAGAATTGAGAAGGAGATGAGAGAGAGAGAGGGAGAGAAAGAGACGGACAAAGAGAGTGAGAGAGAGTTGAAGACAGGGTGAGAGGAGGAGGAAAAAGAGAAAGAAAAAGCCCTACAGTGTGATCTAATTAGCTGTCTGCGACAGATGACACTGTATTCTGACATGTTCTCTTTCACAGCATCAATTAACTGACCGGAACAATCTTTACTTAGCTTCAGTGCTCCCATCACACACACACACACACACACACACACACACACACACACACACACACACACACATGATGAGACCAGTCATACTGACACATACCCGTTTAACAATGTCCTCTGTTTGGCATCAAGACATGCCACAATATTGATGATGATTTACTTATTAACAACCCTGACATTTTGATTGATGGTAGCAGATGGCTATAAGAGGTTTGCTGCATGTAATAACATTATACATATGTTAAGTAATTGCATTATTGCTACTTGTAGTGTAGACACTGATATGGGAATAAGGTCATTTATTTTATCTAAAACACTTTCCTAAAAGGTAATGTTGTGCCATGCATAAATACATATACTGTTAATTCACTAACTCCATGTCTCTTTTTACTTTTCTCGAATTCCTCCAACCTCTGGTTAAACCCTCACTTGTCCCTTCTCGTTCGCCCACCAGCCTCAACTTGGAGTGGATGATGCCATCATCCACCTGCTCCAGACCAACACGGATAAGCCTGGGGGCCCTGTGAGCATCTTAAAAAAACACCATTTGGCCTGCCATGCTTGGCGAGAAGTTAAAATAGATCTGTTTTCATTCCTCTTTACCTTTTAAACCTCAGACCTTAGAGACAATGCAGAGTCCTGCCATCTTCGATGACTCTGCTGTTGCAGGGTAACTTCAGGTTTAAGACATCACGGAGTACCGGTCAATGGTGGATAGGTTTGTGGACTGCTTTGGTCCTAAAACAAAAGAATTGGTAGAGGACTTTGTCCCAGACTCTTTCCGTAAACCTAACTTAACAAAACACTGACCTACCACAGCATTGTAGGTTAGATTGCTACTTTAATGTTTATTTTTCAACTGCTATTTTTAACAGCTTGTTTCCTGGTAGAGGAAATTCAGGTCTCCTGTTACTTCTTGGGGGTGGGGTGGACGTTGTAACAAACTTCGCTGGGGGCCCCTTTGGACAATAAAGAAATAAACTGGACTGGACAATAAACTCGACAGCAATTTATAAAAAAGCCCAGAGACTCTCAGTGTCTGCAGCACCATGCTGAGGATATTTTATGAGTCTGCGGTGGTCACGGTGGTCTTCTATGCTTTGGTCTGCTCTGGCAGCAGCAACATGAAAGTGGCAGGTACTAACAAACTAGACAAATTAATGAGCAGGGCTGGCTTAGTTCTGGGTGTGCAGCTGGACCTTCTACATATCGTGCCCGTGAGAAGGATGCTGCTGCTGTCTAAACTCAACCCTGGACAATCCATCCCACCCACTGCACCTGTTCTCATTGGTCACTGAAGCCCCTTGAGCCAGAGACTAGAGTTCTACAGGAGTTCTTTTCTCCCAGTGGTCATTAAACTGTACGGCTCACCACCCATTTGTCTGGGGAAGGCAGGCAAGACCTGAACAAGGACTAAAAGTCGACAATCACGTTCGTTTTTCTGTCATATTTACCACAACAAAATTTATCATGACTGTTAATTATTTGAGCATTTATCCTTATATCCAGCTTTGGAATATCATCATTATTTAGGTCACCCTATCATTACTGTCCATTCATTCATTGTAGTTTATAACACATCTGCTCATTGTAAAACTTGTTTTATTCATATTATATTTCCTTTGTTCTTATTGATGGATGATGAAGCTTTTTTGCTTATGTCTTGGCGTGGTTCTTGCCTCTGGGAATAACAAAGCTGTTTGAATCTTACATTTTTTGTTTGTATCTTCATTGTCATCTAAGTGTTAAACTGTTTTTAGTATAAGGTGCTGGTATTGAGTTGAAGAGCACAAAACAATTTTTTATACATGATCATTATAGCTTTACACTCAGAATAATTCCAGTCACAGCATTTTCAGTTGCGATATGACATTTTTTGTATAAATATTTGGTGGTGTTTTTGTTATGATTCTATCAAATCTGTTGTTCCATATCCTCAGCCTTTATCCCTCAATTTTCTTTCCCTTTCTTTTATTCATGTTCCACATCTTTTTACCCCTCCCCCTTGTAAGCACACACACAGTTTCAATGATGGTTTTTACTGATAACAGTCATAAATCTAATTAACTATCGCCCCAGAAACCCGATTCCCACATCTCACTCCTCTCACTTCCCTCTAAAACATATGTAATAAACTAACTAACATGCTAATATAATCAGGTAAGGAATGTAGAAAGCAGTCGAGCATGCAGAGCTGTAGGGGAGGTAATTTCACAAGAGACTGTCCTCTTGTAAAATATGAATCCCTTATTCATGCCAACAGGGTATTATAATCAAAAGAGAAACTTAGGTGAGGTGCAATTTAGTGTCAGAAAGTCGCTAAGGGATGGTCAGGTAACAAAACCCAGGTGCTTTCCACATGAGACAAGCATTCATGTATTTAATAACATTAACCATCTGATTATTATTTTCACCAAATGACAGTGGACATGGTACATAAAGGAAGTTCTCCTTTAAACCAACAGCACAATCTTTTTTAACTTTAACCAACTAGTCTTTGTACTTGTAACAATACCAGTTGTCTTGGTGCCTAATCCCAACCTAAACCATGATTGTTCCCGATGAATAACTTGTATTATATTGTTCATGATGCAGAAGGTCCAGAAAACCAGCCACCATTACTGGTATATGGGTGCTACTGCATCCTAATGGATGCATCTTTTGAAATATGGAGATAGAGTATAAGGGATGCACCCACTAGGGTGCAATTTTAAAAGACCATTGCTGCCATAGAGGTGCCATTTTAAGGAGGACAAATCACCTTCGTGAGCATTTAGACTGAAGGAGTTGTTAACCAAGCTGGCAGAGAAGCTTAAACACTGTTTTAAAGCTGCAGTGTGAAACTGAAGCTAGTGCTGGTGTGAGAAAAAAAAAAATGGAAGAACTGCCACCTCACAACTAGAACGTTTGGCCTGGTTTTGCACCCCTGGCTCGACTGTGCCCTTTCCATGTGGAGTTTGCCCCTCCGGGTTTGTGTGATTTGCTCTGGGTAGTTCTGTTAAGATTTGCCCCAGACAAACATTAAAGTAGCAAACTAACCTAAAATGCTATGGTAGATAAGTGCTTTGATAAGTTCAGGCAGCAAAACAGCGTGGTCAAGTTTAGGGAAAGAGTTTGGAACAAAGCACTTTGTTAAGGTTAGGGGACATTCATCATCATGACTGTGGAATAACGGTTGTTTATATTACAGCTAGAGGGTCTTTTTTTGAATCATTTCTACGTCTCTGTAAGTCGCTGTGTCCTTATGAACGAGCTGGATGAACAGTGGTTGTAAAGCTTTGAGGATTAACGGCCACAAGATCTTCTAAAGTAATCAAACAATCCTGTGGAATATGTTTTCCACACAATTTTCGTGTATTTCTGTTTTCTGTTGTACATTATTGTCTTATAGTAGAGGTAGAGGACTTGGCTCTCGGGAGCTCACTACTAGGGCTCCCACACTGACTGAATAGAGATTTAAGAGTCTTTGTTTGAAATCTTATGTTAAAAGTTAAGTCCTTTAGTCTCAGAGAACATTTTTCGTTTGGATAGTGGGGTTTTCAATGGTTTTTACATCCTGATGGGATGGGATCCATTCCCACTCTTAAGATCATCCTGTGCAGATAAAACCTGGGAACTGGGAACTTGAAGCAAAACAATCCCGTTCAGGGCAGAGTTGCTTCTTACAAGAAAATGGTTGCATAGATAGACAATGCTCCTATTAAAATAACTTTACTAAAAGTAGGGTAGCAGAGAACTGGTGCTTTTTAGTGTCAAATGCTTCTTGACATAGTGAGGAGCAGCAGAATATTTCACTTTCCTAATAAAAGAACAGGTGCTCTGTGACAGCCCATGTCCCAAAAACATGGAAATGTACTTTTGTTCCTGTTCGTAAGACCTCCCTTTCAGAAGGGAATGCCATTCACCTAAAACACTCAATCTCATCAGCATGAAAAAGTTATTTTTCTGTTGGGAAAGGTTGCTCTTATTAAGTAGTGTGACAAAATGTGAGTGAGTGGTGCATAAATCTGCATAGGGAATAATGTTTTTGGCAAGTTGATTAGGAAAACATGAACGATTTCTGTAGGGGATCGCAGACATATCTGGTACAGATGTTTCCATCATGTGTGGTAAATGACACTCCCATATTTTCGGTGGATGATTTGTGAAATTGTAACAAGGTTGATGAATGATGAAGTGAGAACGAATCCTGACAGAGACGACTGAAATATCAGAACACGCAGTAAAAGGGCTGGAAAGCGTTCAGGCTCTGCTCAATGATCCAAACATCGTGTACTTTATAGTTTAGTTATGAGATTGAATATTTGAATTTGGGATGAGATTTTAAATGGTAAAGGGGAAGATACATGGGCATAGTAAAGCTACAGTATTTTCAGGACTTTCAGGATTTTCTGATGCTCAGTTAATCTTTGCATTTTCAATGAGCTCATGTAGGCAGAGTTTAGCATTTTAAATTAAGTGCAGCAATACATTTCTTAAACGCTTGCATTTCACACAATCTGCTTGACATATCAGTCTCAATAAATTAATTGATAAGTGCATTTTTCCAGTTTTCCAGTGTGTCTGCAACTGCTGATGACATTTCGCTCTGTGTCTTTCTCTTTGCATCGCAACGTTTAAACAAAAGGGCCCATTGAGACATAAAGCTGTCAGTGCACGTGTGAAAGGGGCTTGAGTTGAGAATTAGTGTTTGGAAATTACCCCTTCCTCTCGTTAAGAATGTCATGATCTGTATCCTTTAATATTGAGGATGCAATACAGCGTCTGATACGTTTATACACCCACAATAAATGTTAAAGTGCTGTACCTGACATATTGGAAATGACAGCTGATACACCTTAATTTTCCAGAGCTACTTAATGCAAATCCACGAGATCCTGGTTCAAAAATACTATGGATTTTTGAAATGTACACAAGGGGATCCACTGAAAGAAGATGTATCACTATGCTGGATTTTTTGAAGCTAATTTACATCAACCCTCAGTCTTCTTCTGCAATATCATCTCTCACAATCCTTGGCTGACATCAGGTAAAGGAAGTACTTTAGCATTACACAGAGAATTCATATCTATTAGTGACAGCTGGGCAGCATGATGGTGGAGTCCTTATCGCTGCTACCTCACAGCCAGACGGTTGCGGTTTCACCAACCGTGGTACCTTTGTGTGGAGTTTGCATGTTCTCCCCGTGCTTGCGTGGGTTTCCTCCCACAGTCCAAGGACATGCATGTTTTGTTAAATGGTGACTCTAAATTTCCTGTGTGTGTGTTTGTCTGTCTGTCTGTGTTAGCTCAGAGATAGAA
Organism: Channa argus; assembly: GCF_033026475.1. Taxonomy (NCBI): domain Eukaryota; kingdom Metazoa; phylum Chordata; class Actinopteri; order Anabantiformes; family Channidae; genus Channa; species Channa argus. Next base: position 18,879,169 of record NC_090198.1, read on the forward strand.
TGGCAACCTGTCCAGAGTATACTGTATTCTCGCCCAATGACAACTGGGATAGGCTGCAACTCTGAACAGGACAAGCAGTTAAAGAAATCTGTTTACTGGACATATCAAAGTTTATTCCCTTTTACATTGCTCAGTGTGTGAAGTCAGAGTCATCCCCCAATTTGCTCAAATTTCTTTTTGCTTTCATACCCTTTAATTTTTGCCTCTCCTCTGTAGCCTCAGGCTGTAGCAGAGTCCACCTGCTTGTGCTGCAATACAAGCAGGTTGAGTTGGTGACAAACAAAACACGTTCTAGTTCACCTAAGAAAGGATAATATTTTAATCAACCCTGTCTCCTAAAACTTACATTCCTGTGCAACTAAACTGCAAATATGCTTACATTTGTGCAGCAAACGTAACGACTTAAACATTATAGTCCAAAGCAACATTTGTTTGAATAAATGAAACTGAACCTTTATTATAAGAAAAGGGAGCTGCAGGGAGCTGGTTGGGGAGGATGTCAGCTGTACAAAGTGCAGGACTGTAGTCACACAAACTAGACATTGTGCTGTAGGATCTTATGTTAAGGCAGAAAATGACACTGGATATTTAGCTTCAAAGATCGGATACTTTGGCGGACGTTGTCTGTGAAAATTGTTTTGAAATGTTTGCCACCTTGCCATTTGTTTTACATGTCAACATATAATCATAAACATAAATGTGGTGAGATTACAATTCTCAGCATAACTTAATTGCATTTGCACTTTACTTTTATAGGAAGCCAATTTTTAGGAGACAGGATTGATTTTAATCCTCTTAATTTTAGCTCAAACTGATCCTTTACAATATACAAGGATTAGCAGCTTGGGACATCTCTACCCTTCATAATGAGAAACTGAGCTCCATAGCACTACTATTGATCAAAACACAGATTGACATATGTCAGAAGACACAGTGAGGTATAGCTTGCTGATTATTGGGAGTGTCTATGGCGAGCTGTGTTAACTTTGGGACTGTTAGGTGCAACTGCTTCCTCAATCAATCAAATCAATCAAATCAAAGCGTTTATTGCCTTGTGCACAGTGAGGAAAACATTTTTACTTGTACAATGCACACGTCAATCCAGGCTTCTCTCTGTGTAGAAGTCACAGGGAGGAGTTTCCTACAAAACTCTTTTGCAAGTGTGATTTTTGTAATAGTTACATTCTGGACGTTTTTTCCTAGTCACCTTACCATTTCTCTGAGTCCCACTTTTGTTATTGCATTAATTAAATAACTGATTATGTGCACCACAACTTTTTGCCTTGGTTCTTATGTTTGGGTGTTTTTGTTGTTGTAGTACTTACAGGTATATTGGTTGCAGCATGACACTTAAACAGACCTTGACATCTTTTTTATGAACGTCCATTTACGAGCATAGCATAAACTGTTTGTGCTTTTTGAGGAAAAAAATCATAAAAAAACATCTAAGTTATGATAAGTACCCTTTTTAAAATGACTCCTTTGATGATGTTAGGTAACCTGTGTCGGCATGCATGTAATGAAACCCTCTTGGTCACAGAATGGTCATGATCATAGCTGAAAGTAAACCGACTCCTAACACTTAGTTGGAGATAGAAGTCATTTCTTTGACCCATGGTGGCTCTCTCCCTATGCTGTGGCTCCATATTAACATAAATTGTATTCCTCCTACAGACAAGATTCCTGATTGCCAAATTTGCTTGAGGGTTTTGTCATTTGAACATCAACATGTTTAACTTTCTGGCATTTGCTGAAACAACGGTTTTTATTTCCCTGGGGAGGGCAGTCTCACAAACTGGCTCTGTCAGATCCTTTTCTGTTCAAAGTCTTTCTCAGTCAGTTTGAACACGGATGAATGCTGCATATGTATATCGGAAACCAACCAATCAAAGGAAGTAACACTTTATTTCACAAAGGTAACCAGCATACGGCATACAGTATTTACACTTTGGCCTTTCCAATTTCAATACAGAAATGAGGATGGATGACAACTTTAGGGTTCACTGAAGCATAGAAGACATTTCCTAACAAATTAAAAATATTTTAAAGCAAGCAAGAGACACATTTTCCTGGGAGTTAGATTTTATGAGAAGATATTTCCCTTTAGGGTGGTGGTGGTTTAGACACCGAAGGGAAGAAAGTCCAAACACTTGTCCAAACAGATGCTTGGGGAATCCAATTTAGAGTTCATTAAATAGCAAACTTGACATTATGTGTAAAATATAAAATGACGTTCTGTCTTTGGCTGTGGTTGCATACATATTCCCTGGACTTTCTGAATAAAACACTCATAAATTTTAAACCCTAAGATTTAATTTGTCCCTAATAAGATGTACCTCTAGTCTCTAGCGCACATAAATTATAGCATATTTAAGTCTTGGAGGATTAATGGAAAGATATTGACAAATGAAAGGGGGGGAAACAGGCAGATTGAGAAGGATTGAGACTGATGGCGATTTTTTTTAAGGAGGTCATTAATTTGGACTGATGGAGTCTACAGGAACCACAGGCTGCTGTAAGAGGAAGAAATCTAAATATTCCTTACAGTTTAAGAGATGGTCAGATTTTTCTCTCCTTGCTTGGAAATATCTGGCTGAAAAGGGCAGAGAAGAGTACACCTTAGTTGTTCTTTGATGTAACTCTTTTCAAAACCTCTCTGACTCACCTTACCACCATTCCACCCATTTATTTCTATGTCTTACTATTCAGTCTCTTTGTTCCTCATCTGTCTATTTCTTCACATCTGTCTTTTCCTTCTCTTTCCTTGTCTCAGTAATGACTCATTGAACGTGACCTGACTGCAGAGTGCCCCCCATCTGTAAACATGGCATTTTCTGGGCAGGAGGTAAAAATATGGCTGCCATAGGAGAAGAATTGGGAGGCCGTAGAGCCCTTCTTTCTAATCAGAGGAAAAAAGATGTGGAGATGAGGCAAAACTCAGACTGACTTCTACCGACTGTCGCAGTTAGAGATGATGAAGAACATTCGCGGGAGACATTAAGTTGTCCTCCCCTTCTCGTTTAATCATTCTTATTCTCTGCTTTTGCTCATTTGAGAGTAAGTTTACTAAAAATTAAACAATAAGAGAAGAAATTAATAAAATAAAAAGAATTGATGCTCATTTGACGTGAAACATAATTAATAATGGTTGGCTGACTTCACAATGCTAAATTGAAAATGGTGTCAAGCTTTTTTTTTTACCTTTTCATCCGCAATTGATGCCTCAGATTATTTTTTTAATCACTGTCATGTAAAAGAATTTCTGACAGCTACCCTGTCTGTATACCTTAGTAATCCCTGACTGACTTTTCTATAGTTCAGCCTCAATACAAGCTGTCACGCTGAACTGCCTTTGGGGCATGGGCAGTTCAACACTCAGCATCCTTCCGACTGAAACACATTATCCTTTGTGGAAATCATTTATGTTCCACATGAAGAGCAAATAATGCATTTTATTTTTGTTTTGGTTGTGCCCTATTATGTGCCAATGGCCATTTATTGTTGTCTTTCTCTTTTCCCACTTTCAGTGCTCTTTTTTTTACTACTTGTAACTGCTTCACTGAATAGTCTGATGTGTCTTCACCCTAGATACTAAAGTGTATGTCTCATTATTTCACTACACATCACTAAAAATGGATGTTGTAGGTCATCCAGCATGGAATGAAAATGACCACGGACTAGGTTGAGGACTCTGGTGCTTCACTGCTTTCAAGCAACGATTTTTGTAATCTTTAAAGTCTTCATGATAAATTCTTCTTGGTTCCCATTTTCTTGCCCACAATCAGTTCCATTTGTCTTTCCATCCTTGTTCATCCACTGACTTAATAAATGTCCAATTGTTGGAAAAATATCCAAGGAAATGATTCAGTTACTGGCCGTAGTCGTTAAAACAATGAAACTGCTGCAGTCAGAAGTGTCTCTTCAAATCAGGATGAAGGCTATGATGATGGAAACAGATAAACTACACTAAAACTCAGCATGTACACACAGACACACACACACACACACGCTAACAGATAGGTCATAAAATCACAGTGCTAAATGTCTACCAGAGGTACCCATTGATTTCAGAGCACTATACCAAAAACAAACAGTGCCGGTGATATTTTAGAGTCGACACTGAACTGCAGACAACTCCTAAAACCTGACTGTGCAGTGGTATTACAAAGTCAAGTGGATAGGACAGGTTTTAGTTGCCCAAAGCCCTATCTGATGATACATAAAGTCTTTTCATAGATCAACATTTAACTCTCTTACTTCAATATTTTTTTATCAGTAGTAAATATACCTCAACTAATCTTGCATTAAAGCAACTGTAGTACAGTAGAGGCATAGATACAGTAAATAGTTGCAGTCTAATTGCAATGCAAGCTGTTCATATGTATTTCAATTAATATTAGGAAGGACGTGGGTGTCTGCACACATGGGAGCCACATTGTCGTACTAGGGTTAAGGCTATAGGAATAATCACCTGGGAAAAGTCTGGGAAATAATAGAAGAATCCAGTAGTTGCCAACTGCAAGGAGGTGATCAATAGTGATCCATTGGCAATATCACAGTTGCAAATGCAGACTTCTGTATGCTAAAGTATGGTGTTCTTGATATTGTAGTCATATCTTTTGTAGGATGTGCGCAGACTCCAGGTTCACCTCCTCCCTGCATCATTAGTCCTTGAATTAGAAAACAACTGCCTTAAAACTAAGCTGAGAAAAGATTATAATTACTGAAGCCCATCCAAACTTCACTAATACTGTATTTTTCTTACACAGTGTATCCAACCTGTTCCAACTTTTATCCAAGACAAACGTACAAAGAGTCCAAATATTTAGCTCTTTGTACAGTGGTCTTGGAGACAAATTTTAGCCTTTTGTTATTTGTTTTCCGTGCCTTGAGGTCGTACCTCTCACATTTTTGGCTCTTTTCTTTCAGTGCTCCTTTTTGAATCAAACAACAAACCATAAATGAACAATAATTCAAAATCTTGTGAGTCATTGAAAATGTGGTCAGGTGCAGTAGAGTTGTTTATTTACAGTCATGCGACCAATACGCTGGTAAAGTCAAATAAATGTAGCTTTTCTTAGTTTATCAACCAAAGTTGTTTCCCATGGGATAAATAAATGGGAAGGATTTCATTCCTTATTACTTAGGCTGTCATGAGTTAGCTGTTTGTAAAAACTTACCATTCGTTTAAATTCACCTCAAACATCTCCCAAAGCAAACTTTTCACTTTATATACAGTAGTATGTCATTGCTTTAAAGTCTGGTTGTAATGATTAATTTTAAGCATATATCCATACATAAAATATGTAATTAGATATGAATACACTGTACACTACCATTTAAATACATTTCAAACGAAAATACATGTAACATAAGCCAAGTAGAGAGCTGACTACTGTCCAGTAGATTTTAATAATCCACAAAGCCAATTATCACAATAAAATGTTATGTATATGACGACTAATGGATGTTACATGGTTCGTTTCCAACAATCTATTAGTTGCAGGGCTTGAGAATACTACACTCACTTTTTCTCTCTGTGGCCTTATATTTTAGGTGAGTCCAAATGTCAGTCTGGTTTTTATTCACCTAAGGCTTGCTGATGCAGTCCTGTTCTTTTCTCATCACCATCTCAACTGCAAGAACTACTATACAATTAAAACGCATATACAGGTATTCGCTAGGTCCAGGTTGGCACTATGTGCAGAATATTCTATATATATATATTCAGAATATTATATATATTATATGAGTGCACTGCTAGTGTGCAGATCAACCTGAGCAGAAGATTCAGGCATGCAGTCATTAAAATGTGCAGTGTAACGTTCCAATATCAGGCCATTTGGAAATATGTCATATGTCAAAAAACAAGCAAACAAAAAAACAAAAAACTTATTATTGTCCACCTATTTGATAGGATTTTTGATGTTATTTTTTGTCATAAAAATAGGGATTTTATTAAAGTTCTAATCCCATTAGAATTAGTATGGAGTTTCAGGGCCTGTACTGATAAACTGTCTAATGAAATTAAACAAAGCACTGATCAGATTTTAGACGGGATTTACAACATCAGTCCGGAGGCTACTGAATTGTTAAGTGAAACTTAAATTAAGCACCTCTCAATCTTAGAATTATAGGTCATACTTATGACCAACAAAGGTGGTATTTTATCTTTCCTAAATTGTATCTTGATTTTTAATCACCTGACCCTAATTGAGACACAAAATAAAGTGTTCAGTAAAATAAATGGTTTCCAAAATCTGAAAAATATCTTCATCATTCATGGAATACATTTGTGTAGATTGTGCAGCTTAGGAGCTGTTTCAAACTTGGCTAGCACCTCTACGTGCAGACTTTACACCTTTTCTTAGGGTCTAGATGAGTTTCCACATAACATCTAGAGACATGCAGGAACGGAAAGCGTAAATTATCTGTAGGTGTGACTGAATGTGTTTTTGTGTATTTGGAGGCCTTGTAGTTGATTGTTGAGTTGTCCAGGGTGTAACCTGTCTCTCTTCCAGTGTATGTGAGGATAGCTTCAATCACCCATGATCATAGGATAAGCATCATGGAAAATCAATGAGTGGATAATTTGAAGTCATCGCAAGGGAAACCCTCAAAAACTGAAATTCTATTATTGTCTTTCATGGTATGAATTGGAGACAAAGACATACTGCCCAGGTTTATTATCTTATCTTAAACCAACCCAGACCACACAGCTGAGCTGAGCCATCATATGGTGATGTCTGAAAATATTCTCTATGTATTCTAGCTTCCTACAAGAACATTTTGCATTATTTTCTTACATTTCTCATCATTGCTACCTGAAATATTTGAGTAGAGTGTTCCATCCTACACTAAGTGATGTTAAACTGTCAGGCGATAACAGAGTTTGACACTGCACAGGGACGGGCATTAAAGCCCCAAGCAACGAGAGAAAGGGAGAGAGTTTTTCCGGTTTACTAATGTACATAAATGTAGAAACAGCTGTAATAAATGTACCAAGAAAATAATAAATATATAAAATTCTTCTTATTGAACTGGTAAACCAAGATGATGATGATGATATGGTGATCAGATTATTAAATTAGAATTAAGTTTGTTGTATTAAATCGAATTCTCTGTCATACTGGAACTCTAATCAAACTAGTGTGGTATCCCTCATGTGAGCTCCTCTTCCACTAATGAATTTAATATGTATCCATTTGAAGCTTAAGCAAATTGCTAAATGTTGCAGTAAAGAGCAGTGAGCATCTTGCATGAGCTCCATCATCTACTGACTCCACAAGTTGTCATGCTGCTTGTCTTTGTATTGTGTCACTCACTTTATCTCAACCCTAACAAGAATCCCAACTTTATTCATATTTTTTTTCTGTAAATATTTTATGGACCCAAGAACAGGTCATTTTAAATTCATGTTGTGTACCCACAAACCAATTACAGTAAAAGTTTCCAAAGGATTTTTTTCAATAATGACAAGATAAAATGGAAAAGTTGCAGACACATAACACTGATGCATCATATAAACCAATAAAGATTAACATTTTGAGTGAAAGCAATTTATAAGGCAATCATAGGGGGGCATAAGACCAAAGGAAACCTGCATAATCTCAAAATTAATCACTCAAACATCTTCCACAAAAATATATAAAATAATCCATGACACCAATTTGAATCCCTGAAAGTGCAGCAAATCAATATTAAAGGTCAAATACATGTAAGGAAAGTCAAATAAATCAATGATATATATTACATAACATAAATGTTTTTATGTTTGCTTGCAAGATAGCAATTTGGTGTTTTAGGATTTTAGGGGAAGACATATTAATATTAACTTTTCATATAATTGTCCAGCCATAAAAATGTAGTCCTGGGTCAGGTTTCACTAATTAAATATGTCAGTACAAAATGTGCATTAGGCATTTTTTTCTATTTTAAAGCTTCTATGAAGGAAAATATATATCATTGTGGTTCCTGCTCTGTTTCTGCCAGATGTGCTGCAGAGTGTGAATGGCCATTATAAGTCACCTGGTTGCAAAAGCCGCTGATACTGGCTTTAACTACCTCAACAACATTTTGATCCACTATTATCCTTCCTGGATTTTTTTGGTACACTTTTCAATATTTTGTATTGGATCAGTTAAAATGATGTTAAAGTTATGGCAAGGAAACTTTGATCTGCTGTGCTACATATCTCTAATTTTTTTTTCAAAAAAACTGAAATCTAGTCAATGGAGAAGGTGCAAGGAAACATAAGTGGATGTGAACGATGAGGGGACAACACCTTCCTAGATATCTGGATACATAAATAACAATATCATTACTGTATGTGGACGAGTAAGGGAAGTATAACGATGAGGATTAAATCAACAAAAGCATGGGTAAAATTTCCTGGTTGGAGGTGAGACTCTGCAAGTGCACCGACCTGATGGCGCTAGACACAAGGAAAATGCAGCTCTTTTAGGAAATGCCAGACAGGTACTTCACACAGAGTGTGACAAAGAGTGCAGCCGAAGAAACCTATTTAAAGACAGACAAGATATAACGAGGAGATGAAAAAAACTATGTGTAGTTTGACTTTTAGGGAAAGTTGAGAATTACTTTAATGGCATTGAGCTTTTGGAAGAAATAATTAGCTACTTGCACAATTCAACTTATTACCTTCTATTCTAAGGTCACAAGCTACATGAACTGATCAGTGAGAATTTACTTTTAGATATTTTCCCCCTTTCTCCCCTTTATTTACAGTGTTTATCATGCCTAAATAAATAATGAGTAAATGGGCCTCTTGGCAGAGTCAGAAGGTCCCCCCACCCTTTTTTATAATCATTTTAGATCTGTGGTAATTTTACAATTGTTTTTGCCATTTTGTCATTTGAATTCTATGTCTTTTTTGTAACACTTTACAAAGTGTTACAAAATCTCTTTTTAAACCCAAGTTTCCAAAAAGGTCAAAATAAATGACTGTCCCCTCCAGCCAGTCTGCTTCTTCTACATCCCCACCCTCTCCAGCACAGATAGTTCATAGCAACACTACACGCACTACTATGCGTATAACTTTTATCATCTTAATGACTGTCTTCTTCCTCACACAAAAGACTTTTCATGATATCATGTTTTTCCACATTGGTGCCATGCTGCTAGACGGCTTCCTCGGAGAGAACTACCTCACTGATATTACCCTGGCACTTTTACAACTTGTTGACAAAATATGGGCAGCAATAAATGACAAAAGTATTTGCACTTGGGATCTTTTTATCTTTTCCAATCACAAGGTCTGTGAATAGATGCCCATCTCCTCCTGTCCAGATCAAAATGGTCCTAAACAAGAATCCGAAAATTTGAGCACTTTCCGTGACATCTTCCACAATGTGCCAAATCCTAAAATGCGCAAATTTGTGAAAAATAGGAGTGTATTCAGTAAGGTTAAATATAGCCTTAGTGTGACGATGGGCGTTACTCTTCATTTCAGTCTGTGATCGTTGTTATTCATTTCAGTTTAATGTTTGTGAACACGTGACTTGATCATGCATCTCTTTACTGTGTTGCCTTGACTCGATTTGGGTTACTTCACCTATTTGTGTTAATCTTCCTACCTTCCAACTACAATGTCCTAGGTTCCCTGTGACTGCATAGGTTCCTGGATCTTAAAGTGGAGGCGGGTGTAACGGCCCAAAGCCTCCAATTGGCAGACATGGGAGGGATATCCATCTTACACCCCCTTCTTGCTCTTTGCTCTAGGTCAACTTAAATTTTAATACGATCTATTAGTTTTACTATAACCTTTGTGGACTCCCTTCTTGTCACTTTCCCTGAGCCAGTTGGTGACATTTTATGACTCTTTGGGAGCTAATATCTCTTCTACTCTGTCATGTTAAAGGCATAAATTATCTTTGAGCTTTTAAACTCGTTTTTGTTTCTGGTAATGTTTCTGCTAACCCTTCTCTCTCTCCTCATTTACTCACGATATCACTCAACCATCACTGTTTTGTGCTCTCACTCGCTGAGGCAGGAAGGAGTAAGCAACTGCATGGTGCATTTAGGGACAGCAACCAACAACCCATAATGCCTTTTAACATCATTTAAAGCAACAAAGACCAAAGCAAAATGTGTAATAGTCCAGGAGGTCAGAAGGTTCCCCAGGGTTAACATCTGCAATACTACAGACCTCTCCTGCAATGGCTGATATTAATGTTCAGGAATCCTCTATCAGGAGAACTTGGAACAACTATGTTGTGCATGGCAGAAATCCAAGGAGGAAGCCACAACTCTCCCAAAAGAACATTGCTGACGTCTACAGTTTGCTCAAGGCCCTGTGGATAAGCCAGAAGGCTGTTGGAAGAATGTTCTGTGGATGCATGAGACCAAAGTAGAACTTTTTGGCTGGAATGTGAAGTTTTATGTTTAGTGACGACCAAACACTGCTTTCCAGTATAAGAACCTTATTCCATCCGTGAAAATCCTTCTAAGCTGATGTGTAAGGCTGATAAACAGTTACTAAACAATAATTAAGAATAAATAAGCATCATATTGTACATGTTTTATTGGGTTCCCTTTGTCTAGTTTTAGGTTACATGAAAATCAAACTGTGTTTAAGGTCTGTTTCTATTTCTCCCTATAAAAAACAAGAAGTAACTCAGTTTGAATAGTATAAAAATATGTGAATCATATTAAATACAGTAGGCTTCTGAGTCACCAGATCTCAACCCAGCTGAACAATGCCAAGGAGAACTGAAGCTGTTTTAGTGGCACATGGTGGCCCTGCACTTCATGCTGTTTTTTTCTTTCTCATTTCTCCCCACTCTGTACATTACTTTCAAAACATTGGTAGCGTATTAGTGCCCACCTCCACATCTGCACATCCAAACACACCGGGGATAAACTGCTGCATACAGTTCCTAACACAAACCACAACCTCACCCCCATTGGAATTACATAGTATGGATGTTTTTGAAATTCTGCCTTTATAATTGTGCTTCAGTGCACATGTACATGGCTTATAGGCCTAGTTCAGTCCTGTATAGGATTTTGCTCAAAATATGAGTAACCTGCTCCTCAATCTGACCTACTCTACAGGCAAACAGACTATGTAAGACACAATGGAATGTCATGTCAGCGTAAAGGGTTGAAAACTGAGTGTGGGCAAAAGCAATGGGGCACTCTCTTCTGCCACACTAATGGGCTGCTTTTGAGGTGCAGAAAGCTGAGTTCACTTCTCACCATGGCAACTATTGATAGAAATATTTGACTCATCTCAATGTCCCTATTTGCCAATTTTCCTTTTCTTCTCTGAGGATAAGCAAATACATCATGTCATTATCACTCAGTACTATAGTTTTAAAAAAGAAAACAACTGAAATATGAATAGGTTAATGCGCTGAATGCTGAAATGCCAGTTAAAGTATTAGACTAAATTAAATTACATTACTCATTACATTACAAAGTTTGTATTAACGTTTCATAATAACAACTAGTTAAGTTATGCACATGTGCTGCCACGTGTTCATCTCTGGGAAGTCAGTAGTTGTAATTAAAATAAAACTCCCATTTGTGCGTATTGCTGTGATAACACACCTTGATTTAGCCAACCTTAAGACAAAAATATACTACTATGCTATAATCATATACTTGACAGACTTGACATGTTTGAACCTTGTGTCTAAGTCTAAACTCCAAATTCTAAACACATGTTAAAAAAAACAAAAACATATTGTACTGCATGTGCTACAGAACTAAAATTACTTTATATACTGCTGTTTTTTCATCTGACACATTGGCCCGACACTTTTGCTTAGGGATATTCAAACATGTCAAGCCTGCTTAGTGGTACACAGTCTTCTTTGTGATGAAACTAAGGGACAGATTCATAAATAAAAGATACAGACCATAAAATCCTCTCATTTAGTACAGGCATGATTTTATTCTAGAAAAAACAAAGACGATTTATTTACTGTCACCCTAATTGTACAATGCACATCCTACTTTTATGATTTGTCTGTAAGATATAATTCTCCACAATTTATAGAACCCTACATCTGTGTGCATAACAATATAATGACATATCTGTCTGCTTTTAAAATGAGAAGCATTTGGGATTACCTCGTCAATTGTAGGAGCATACTTGTAAGACAAAGAGAAGAAGACTTTGAAAACTTTGCTTTGTATTTAAATGTTCTGGGAGCTGACAAGGCACTGTGCACAAATGTTGTCTGTGTTTTGCCATAGGAGTTGAATTGTGGCCTTGTGAAAATACCCACAGTTTACACATACAGTAAGCTGTTTTTATATTCTGCAAATGAAAAAATAAACCATGTTTTTTTTTACTTGTTTTTATAAAGACTGTACATATCTGCATATATGATAAGTCTTGAAGTTTTAATACGTCATCTAATAGTCTTAGTGTTCAGTATTAGGTATAGCAGTTAGTGTTATTGACACACTATGTGCCAATATAGAAGGACAATTCATTGCATTATTTTTACTTACTCACCTCAAAAGGTCAAACATTCTGCCAGACCCACAGGTCATATTCTGTGTTAGAGATTTAAACCATGTGAAAACTTACTTACTAACCACTAACAGCCAGGGTCCTTTATCCACTTAACAAAATCTATTTTCTTTCTTTCCAGTCTTAACATTACCTTCGTAGCTTGCAAGATAAGAAGGCATGTAAAAGCACAACCTAACTATTTGAAGAGAAGAACAATTCACAGTCTTATGCAGAAGTGCCCAGTTAGAGCAGATGGATACCAAATGCCAAGATTACCTTTCATCAGAGTTTAATCAGACAGACTGAAGTACGAGTAGCAGCCAAAAACGCATGGTGTGGAGACAGGTAGCAGCATTGGACATAACGCAAAGGAGATATTTTATGTGTCAGTCAGTTTTACATTTACTGTCCTTTGAGTTAACCCCATGAGAAACATAGTTCCAAGCGAAATCCAAACATCCCTCTATCAAATGGAAACTGACCTGTTCCCTGAGGCAACTTTTGTACCTGTCCTGTAATACGACGGATGAAAAAGAAAACTTTGTCAAACTGGCATCAACTATCAAAAAAGAACATCACAGTAAATTTGTATTTTTTGCTTACAATGTGATTGGATTCTAACATATATAATATGTATGTATGTATGTATGTATGTATGTATGTATGTATGTATGTATGTATGTATGTATGTATGTATGTATGTATGTATGTATGTATGTATACAGTAAATTTATACATGTATATATATATATACATGCATGCATATATATTAAATTTTGTTTTATGTTTTCAAAACTGCAGGATGCTTGAAGTTTTGTTGTGCAGCAGACATGAAGCAATTCTTGCTAAAGACACAGACCAAAAGAGCTTTTTTGTCACTTACTGTCACAGAAAACATTGTTCTAGGGAGCTGAATGCCCAAAGAACAATGTGTTCCTAAAGAATTACAGATTTTTACCAAATTATCGGGAGTCATAAATCAGATCTGGCTGAATTTGTCAAATTTTTAAAATCCTGCTTTAATGCAATCACACACTACAGCATTCTCCTATTTAAAGCTGAGTTGCTTTGTTCTTCATATGTGTGTGTTTTGTTTGCCATCACTGTCTTTCTGGTTTAACCACTACTAATGAGTTAGATGTAATGAGCGCGTTAATTGCCAAGCCTATGTTAGGAGTGGTGGTTTTATAGTAGTATCATGGGTCAATGAGCATGGCATTACACTGGGTGGGTTTTTAGCTCCCCTGCTAATGGTGTAGTAGTAATAGCATAGCACTACTCTGTAGTGATAATAATTAGAGTTCAACCTTTAATTTAAAAGTCTGGCTAATGCATTTCAGATCAGTAGTGATACCTGCTTTAGGAGCTTCATTCATGCATTTTTTTTTTCTGATCTAATTGCACAGTGATTTCTGAACCACACTGACCAAGCTCACAGGGTATATATGTTTTAATGGAAGTTCAAATTATTTGAATCTAAAGAGTTTTCCCTTATTTGATTTGATGGCTTAAGCACTGTGTTGTTGTACGTATAGATTTAAAGCACTTCTAGGCAAATTTATGATTTGTGAAATACAAATAAAGTCTCTGGTTTTACTTCAACATCATTTAACCAGTCAATGCATGTTCATTCTGCAGATGGCCATGAAGCTTAGACCACTTCAGAGGAATCTTCTATGTAGTCAGACTTTTTATCACAAATCATTTCAGACTATACATGTAGAGTGCAAAAACATGGTGTACGGTACATTAATTCAATGCAGCATACGTCAGTTTACTGCATTCATTATGGTATTCTATGTGCTATTCATTGACTTTTCATTTCTCACCTTTTTATTAGAAAAGGTTTTAGTTAGGAAGCGGGTTGAGGTCACTAAGCATGAACACAAAGATAGCAGCAGAAGACCGAGCATTAAGCCAAGCAAAGCAATTTCCATGTTCAGTTGGAGGTTAGCAGTAGTGTAGAGAGGGGGGACAAAAGACTGCCTAAAGATGTGAGGGAGTGGCAGGAGACCTTGGTCAACTGCTGTGTTACATTCATTACTGATGAAGGCCTTTGTGCACAGCTGATGTGCAGCTGTGCTCATCAAACACCTTCAAAAAAAGTTGATGTGGGCTTTCTCTGTAATGCTTGTGTTTATGTGACTACATGTGAATGTAAATTATGGGGTACAAATTTCAGGGTCAAGACAGCACAAAGAGCAGAAAAGTAAGAAGCAGCAATACAGATGAGTGTGTGTCGGCTTGATGTTCTTGCTTTTTTTTTTGCCACAGCTTCTCGCCTTTCTTTGATAATTGACATATTATTATGTGTGCTGCATCTCTATTCCCATATATCTAAATGATTTAACACATCATTTGCAATTTAACATTTGTTTTATGGTGGGGAATCCATTCTCTAACAAAACCGTTAGCAGTTTCCTTGTGACACTTTTCCATTATTGCAGATTAATATACTGTACTGTTTACATCACGTTATCTTGAATTGTTATTGTCTATAATATTATTTTTTGTTCCAGCGCTTCGCTCCCTACACTTAATCATGTTTTACATAGGAACATAACATAGGAATTAAAAGTCTAGATATTGATTTAAAGTCACACTTGAACCTTCCAAATTTCCTGTTACCGTTTTCATGAATTAAGCTCCTGTTATTACAGCTGCATAATGTATTCATCACTCTGTCCCAAAATAACCCAGTCATAATGAATTTGCTGCCAGTGACGGATGTTCTTTATAAAGATACCCTTTTCTACATGTGATAATCCTGTTGTACTACCCAAACTACAATATTTGGATAAAGCAGCAGAGACAATAAAATGTGGGCTCTGCAGTGGTAGATTTATTTATTTATGGTTGCCACTTTTATCTCTAAAAAAAATCAATGATTATTACAACAACATTAGGTGATTATGAGCAATTATGTGGTTTTACACTCATTTTCTGCGCATAAAATACTAATAAACCCTTACAGATAAATGCTGTCATTTAGATTTTTGCTCTATCAATGGATGAAATGACAACACATTGTGACAATGTGGAAAGGGTCACTTATAGTGATGAACCTCCAGAGACGTATTACCTGAAACAGCCCCGTTTAGTTTTGCAGAGCTTTATAGCTTCTTGTTTCACTGCCTAGCCCATAACTTTTTTGTTTTGGTTGACTCCCACCATTCTCCTATTGCCTTATTTTCAGCTGTAGCAGGCATCTACAGGACTTCTATTAAATAAAGTCACTGTATTTCCTCATGACTGGATGAAGTGGACCCACAGATTCAGCAACCAGCTAGTCAACGCTGTGGCTCATTTAGCAGCTAGAAAACCAGATACTCTCCTCAGGAGATGGTAGAAACCAAAACCAGAGCAGAAATAGTTTCACCAAATAAGCATAAAAAGTGTTTATCATATTGTATGTGTTCACAACTTGCAGGTTTAATTATTGCTTTAAGTCCAAATACATTCCAGAAAAAAATGCACGATGTGGGAGTTGCAATGACTCAGAAGATAGATAGATAGATAGATAAGGAAAATAAAGGTGATGTAAAATAAAATAAAAACAACTAGGCTGAAGCTTCTAAATGTCATTCATACATTATGTTCCTTGATGACATACCGTACTGTATATTGTGTGTAGCCTTACAGCCATTTGTCAGTCCAGTGAAACAGAATGAAGCTGATATCTAACTACAAGAAGGAACATGCCTTTCAACTCAAATGTAAGACTTACGAGAGAGAAAGTCATCAGATATGGCACAAGCCTAAAAAATTCCACCGATAACCTTCACACTGCAATGCCCCTGAATAAATGTCAAATACTATCTGCTGTTTGCTCAGTGGAACCATTGCATCCAATCTGCCCAAATGGAATGGAAGAGCTGTGAGAACTAAATCCTGAAATCACACTATGTGACGTTTCCAAACAAAGAGAAGACAAAACATCTGTAGATTTCTTTTTGTCCACTGCATTCTTTAATTTGGGTGTGTGTGCACAGTGTCAGTTGACCGCCAACATACAGTATTTTGTTCATTTGCAAAAATAAAATAAAACGCAGATTTATTTATTTTTTTATCTGTCTGCCTTTCTAATTAGAAAGACAGAGAGATAAATGACAATTATATTATTACACATATGTTCATATGTCCAGCACAGGACACACACACACACACACACACACACACACACACACACACACAGAAGTCAGGTCTATAAATATTCCATAAGGACAAGCTGCAATTATTCCTTTTCCCATTGAAAGCTCTGGCAACTCATAATAAACCTAAGCTGATATCTGTGTCTGCTTTTACCAAGGCCAGGAATCAGTGTGTTTGAGGCAATGTATGCAGGACAGGAGATCAAACCATGAAGGTCGGCCCTTTGGGTAGAACGCTTACAGTACGGTTTTCACTGATGCAGCCATTTTAGATTCGAGTAGTGTCAATCAAAAACCTTTTTCAGAAAGGTACAGACATTTTTTTCCTTTTGGCCACGGTATTTTTTATGACTATTCAGAGATTAAGAGAGATCTTTAGACAAGCATGAATTTGAACTATGATATTTATTATTATTAATATGTATTTTACCAAGATTTATTATTTGGCAAATTGAACGATGTAATTTCAGTTAAAATATTTAGTTTTGTGTTAATTCCCTTTGTACATTTATGTAATAATGTCAAATCCCTGTAATACTTTTTAATATTTTTAATATAAAACTCATGATGATAAATTAACCGTTGGTACTGCTCTTCCCATGCTTTTCCCTACTATCAAAATTCTATGTAGTGACATGCAAATAAATCACTGCATTGTTGGTTTGCTACATGGTCAGATGCGTAGGGAACTGGAACTACATGTGAACTTGTCAAAATGGTACCAAATTTCAGTAGTTAACAAAAGGTACAATGTGTAATTAAAACACATTCCTCAGCATTTTTTTTGTTAATATTACACATTGTTAATTACATACTCATTTTTACAATTTACAATTCTTTTTCCACTGCTAAATACATACATATTTTTCATTTATAGATCATATGTATTGTAAAAATATTATTTTGTGCTGTTTTATTCTTTATTTTTATTTGTATTTTATATTGTTGAAGTATTGTTTTAATTTGTGTGCACACTTTACTGTAGCCTAAAGCATTTCAACATTTACATTTACATTTGCAGACCTTTACTCTATTGATGTTCATGTATTTAGGATTTTCGTTTTATCAGGCTGTAAGATACAAATGGTTTAAGCGACTGCATTAGGTTGAGGGTTTGCACTTGATGACTGGAGACTTTTAACTTAATAAATTGAATGTGTCATGCCTGAACAAAACCAATAGATGTGATTGTTTTAAATGTAGTAGTTAATTTACATTCATTATGTTTGTTTGTTCTTACATAAATATGCACAGCC
The DNA here is from genome assembly GCF_033026475.1 of Channa argus. Lineage (NCBI taxonomy): Eukaryota > Metazoa > Chordata > Actinopteri > Anabantiformes > Channidae > Channa > Channa argus. The sequence continues at coordinate 18,897,066 of NC_090198.1, forward strand.
AGAACTTTAGAACCACCTGCTGGTTTTAAATACTACAGTCAGCAGCAAGGTTTTCAGTTGAACACCCCCCTGAACTCCAGCATGTCCGTCACATAACATAATTGTTTCTTGTCCCTTCTCTGGTAGGACACATAAAAACATCCTCCCAAAATGCTCCTGTAGTGCAGCAGGCAAACTCATGTTAGTCGACAACACAACCCACTCATCAGCTCTAATCAGCAACCATATCGGGAAGCATATTAATGGCAAAAAGTTTGAAAGAGCACAAACCCAATTTTGAGCACTATTCAGTCTGCCAGTCAACATTTGAAACAGCGCAGGCACAGATTTGAAAAAGCTTGATTTGATTTGGCGGTGGGGGGAATTGAGATAGTGAGTGTAACAGATGAGTTGAGCGTGCATGAGGAATTGTGTAACTACATTTGAGCAAGCAGTAGGGATTCGCCCTCTCATAATGATCAAAGCTGCTTGTGCTCTCTTTTGGCAGTCTGAATCCTATGAGCATAAACTCCGACTGAGAGCACTGTCACATGCCCAGTTTGACTTAGAAGTGAAGGGTCATCCTGTTAGACTCTTCCTTCTACTTACATCTGCAGTATCTGGTGCCTGAATATACTTAAAAATAAAAAGCCATTGCAGCATAGCGGTGCTGGTTACACTGTATGTAATAGTGAGTGTGTGAGCAACAAATGTCAATGGCCCACTGTAGCATACAGAAACTATATAACACAGTGTTCTAAGTGGGGACTAGGGACTAGTTAAGTTGCGACACTAAAAAGACCTCACTTGACATTCAGATGTGCGTGTGTGTGCATGTGCACTATTGCAGCTTGCTAACCAAAACTGGTTGAGAGATGATCCCTTATGCTCAGAAGCTGCAAAAACACTGGTTACTGTGGTTTTGTGTTGTGCTCTCTGACACCTTGTTGCCATTGTTGTTCTTCCATAGTTAGAGGTCACATAACAGTACAATAAAACTCTGGGTAGGTAATTTATACTGTGATTTATGCTTTAAAAGACATAAATTAGTTAACATTGCTATAACATGTTTATTTTCTATAGAATACACTCATAGTTTAATATTATCTACTGTAAAGACTAAGTTTGATTGGAGTCTCGCATTTGGTCTAAATGCTCTGTAGACCTAAAGGCAGTTCATGCCCTCTGTGTCTGTGTGTCCTCATGTCTTCATTTGCTGGATTTGTAATGTAAATTTTATCACCACCCAAGACTGTGAGGCTGTGGACAGACTCTCTACTGTGTTTGCAGTGCCAGTGCATGAGCCCACAAAGTAAATTAACTGCCTAATTTGTGCATTGAAGATGTGCAAACTATTATACAAATGTATATTTTTTCACATTGTGCAGTGAAATGCAGGAGAAAGGAGATGTTCTTCACACTGCACAGTCGAGAGTTGCCATCATGGTTTGTAATGTGTATGTGTAGAACATGTCTGTGTATGCACCTGTGTGTAGTGTGAGTATGGGTCCATTAGAAATATGTTTGAGTTTGCACACAAATGTGTGAATCAGCTCAACTAAAAAAATCTGTATCTGTCTTAATCCAAGTGAGCTGTCAATCATATATTCTGACAGTAAAATGAAACTCAATAATCTCAGTTTTTTCTTTTCATTTTTGCCATGCTGTATACAACCAACACATGTTTATGTGACATCATTGTCTTATATGGCCTTTGAAATATGCCTGTCTTTTATTACTGCATCTAAGATTAATAAAAACTCTGATTGTAAATGGCAGTTCCTTCCTACTGTTTTGATATTGTTTTATTGCATTTGTGTTTATTAGTTATGTAGCGTGCATAATGTATCTTCCTGTGGTCGAAATGAAAATGTTTCTTTACTTGTTCATAACTAGCATGAGGATGGTAAGAGCTGATTCCTATTTGTTTTACTTTGCCTGCCAAAAGATCTACCCTGGTGATATGACAAGCTGACAAAATTCTTTTCAGTAAACATGGTCCTTGTGATTTAATGTGGCTTAAATTTACATGCGTTCAGACCCAAATGGCCTAAATGGTGAAGACATATTGTAGAGCCACAGTATAAATGAATATTTTAGAACCTTGGAAAGTCCACTTTTGCATTGAGCTATATACACTTCATAAGGCCGAAATGCATCATTTATTTAATCTTATGTCTATGAATCACCAACATAATGTAGCTACTGGAGTTTTAGTTTAAACTTTGACTGAAATGTATAGTTTTTCCTATAATGTTTGGTCTCTTTTTTATTGTTTTACAGTGTTCTGCAGTAGCAGTACACGTCAGTACTGCAATGTCCTATAATGTCTCAGTGAAGAAATGTCAATAAAATTAGATGTACAGGTACTGTATTCTGATTAGCTATTTTTGCTGTACACTGGATGCTTTTATTTCATTTCAATGTCTTTCCTGTGCATCTGGTAGAAAATATGCACTTCACTTTTAATCATCTATGTCATCCAAAAATCACTTGTGCTTCATTCATGCCACCTTGTGCCAACTTTTTTTAGCTTCATATGAGTTTTCTTTTGAAATATGTCCACACACCAAAACTTTTTTTTTCCCCTTTGCTTTTATGTGCTTATTGCTACCCTTTCAAGGACTTGCTGGGTGGAATTTAACTAGCCCTTTCAACATTTACAAAGATGCAAGGCAGCCACCTCGTTACCACTAAGAAGCATGACAGTCCTTCCATTTTTAGATGGCTAGGTGTTTATTCCCCCTAACTTAGGAGCACTGAAAGTACAACAACAAACACAACCGCTGACGAATCAGCAATTAGTTGTTGCAGACAAACAATGGGTTGTAAAAAGCTCATCTCCCACAATATGTAGATAACACTTAGCAATTACTATACAACATTCAATAGCAGAGTATCAAAAGCACACAGATGGGCCATTTGTCATCTAGAATATTTAGTCATCTTTGAGTGTAATGTAGTGCCAGAACCCAGATAATGTGTAGTTATACAACTAAATTGTCTCAGCATCTTGTGACCAATGACTGGTCTACCCACTGCTTAGCTTGATCCACTCAATTGCACACTTAGTGTTTCAACAGGAACAATGATAAAGTACTATTTGGTGACAGTGAAGTTACTGTACTTCCTGCATGCACTGATTGATGGCACCATTTACCACCATCTCATCATCTAGTTACTATTCTTTTAAAAAGGTTCGGAGGCAGAACCTTGCCTGAGGCAAACAGTTCTATCTTGGGATGTAAAATGGTTCGCTGTTGGGGCTCTTTTATCTTCCTGCATTTAGCCACAGAGATACACAGACTCAAAACGGGTGTCTGTCAAGTTGTTTGTATTTGGCATTGCATGTGACCCATTCAAGCTACGTGAATGGGTCAGGAGTAACCCTCTGGCTTAATGTGTCTTTTTTTCCCCAAAGAGAATATCTCCTCTAAATGGAATCAAGCCATCAGGCTTGGCAGCGTTTCATGTCCAGGTCTGCTAAGGACACAATTGAGATGCCTGCAGAGGAGGGCAGGTCCTGTGATAGATTGGCCTACTGTATGCATTAGCAGCCAGGTGAAAAGAAGTGGCTGGTAACATCCTGTGACATAGAAGCAAAGTAGTGCTTTCCAAGAAATGACAACTGCTAAACATAAAAAAAAAAAAAGTAAAACATCATGTCCTTATTCTTATGCTTTTTCTAAAATGGTTGACTGCTGAGGTTCATATCTTCACAAATGAATATAAAGTATTTGCTAAGCTGGCACCGTTGTTATTTTTCATTCTCCGACATGACTGTAATCAGCAGGTATATTTCAAACAAAAATTAATGGTCCAATTGTTTCTTTGGTAAGGATGAAAGCAAAAATACTGACAGAGACCAAAGGATCCTTGTTTAGTGAAAAACACAACCATAGCTGCTTACGTTTTAAAATAAATCGCTGCTTAGGCTGTGGGCCCCATTAAGGACCAACTACTGTTATGTTATTCAGCCTTGTTAGCTATCATTGCCTTTTGAATCACTGCTCAGTACCTTGGAGTTTTACAGTATACAGTGTGTATCTACTAGTATTTGCTGGTCTTTTTCTTCTCGGGGTCTAGCAGGGTTTAAACTCCTGCTGTGTTTAAGGAAGGCCAGGGAGATATTTCAGACTTAGCTTTCTGGAGACATTAAAGGTAATCTGTGGCCATTGGCCTAATATTCAAATTAATTTGTATTTATTAGTGGTAGAAGGAGCAAAGCAAGAAAGATATTGTATTTCCCCAAAGGATTCTCTGTTTTTTTTTCATGGTGCAGTATAAAGAGTACTATTACACTGTAGAGAAAGAGCTTAGTGTGAAAAAAGTGTCTTTCATATTTGCACTGAATGAAGAAATATGCAGGGAGCTGTTTGGCACCAACAACCATTTCGTCAGTAGTGTTAATAACATAAACGAATACAATTTTCATAAATTTTTCAACTTCCCCGAGGAGGCCCAATGAAAAGTGGATTTACAACCATTTCGAATGCTTCCTGCAGGCTTTTTTTGACCCCTTTCTTTCTGCTCTGCTCAGTCACTTCTTCCTCTCACTCACATATTCTCAGATACATTACATATTCTGGATAGTGTGTAGTGGGAGGTCCTTCCTTCTTTAGAGATATGTGACTGGACTAAAATTAAAGTTGTAATAAAAAAGTGGTAAGTGTTCCTTTTGTGAGTTCCACTCAACATTCAATCTATTAAAATATAAAAACTGTAAAACCTCTGTAACCAATTTTTTTCCCAATTTATCAAACGCTAATGATAGCATGGGATCAAAGTACAGGCTTATTTAAGTGCACCACATGTATGGTTTTGGGTAAATGATCTATAGACATGGGATGACATCAATCATGTACATCTAATCCACTGCATTCATTCTCTAAAAAGCCTCCTTCACTGTCCTTTGCCTGTATTTTTGAGAAACATTGGCTCAAGAAAAATCTGCTTTCAACCAATGGAATTGCTACTTCCCTGTGCAAGGTCACTGCAGTTGATTTGTATCATCATGAAAATTGGCCCAAAGATATTTTATGGTACAATGTTCTGCACACAATATGGCCTGAAGAGCTTCAAGATATTGTTGGAATTGAATTAAATGTATTTTCTACTTGAATCTGAATGCTCCCTTAGACCACACTATAACTAGATACTGTACACTGAATGCTGGTCATAGCCTTCTATGCTGATAGTGTGAGTTTGTGTTTGAGGTTGTATTTGCAACTAGATTCAGGATATTCATAGGTTTGTGTCACATATTAACAGCAGCCTAACAGTGGTTTCTACTCTTCTAATTTACCTGCCCATTGTAGCTCTGCTTGTGGGGTGAACATAGCGATCATAATGTCAGTTGTTAATTTTAAACACAACTTTAACATCCACACAAATGCGTGCTTAAAACACACACACACACACACACAAACAGAATATGCACTGTAAATATTTATAGTCACAGAATAATTAATGGCACTGTTTGCAGTTTTCTGCATAAATTGGTCATGAAATGTGATCTGATCTTCACCACAGTCCCAAATATCAACAAAAATGATATTTCTACCCGCTAAACAAACAAAGTGATGGTGGAAAAGGTAACATTAGGCTTCTGATTTCACAAAATGGCAGCTGAAGTTAGGTGTTTGCAAACCTGGAGTCCAAAAACAAAAGAAGATGGAGGTGTGGTTTAGACCTACTCTGACTTATAAAACCAAACAGTAAATGCAAACAGTATCCGTGTGCTATTGACAAGCAGCATCCACTGATGTGAGCAATGCCTTGTCAAAAAAAATAGACCTACAGTCAAGAGTTCTTGATTTGCATGTAGCTAGAAAGGGTTACAGATTAATCTCTTTATACTTAATTCATTGGTCCACAGTTAGAACATTTTTTTGTGTCACATATTCACAGTAGCCTAACAGTGGTTTCTGCTCTTCTAATTTACCTGCCCATTGTAGCTCTGCTTGTGGGGTGAACATAGCGATCATAATGGTACTGTGGATATTCTCTATAGAAGTGGGCACCCAGCAAAGATCACTCCAAAGGCACTATAACAAATGCTCAATAAGATTAAAAAAACTTGCTTCAGCTACATACTTGCTAAAGCAAAAGGTCCACTAGCAGAAGTCAACAGAAAATTTGCTGTCATATTTTTTTTGTGTCAGTGGTGGATGTAAAAATAACACCCATACACACACAAAAACGATGAATGGAAAGCTAAAACACGCTCTGTAAATGCTATAACTGTAGAATTGTTTACTATTGATGACACTGAAAAAAAATATGTGTTGGAAATGTGCACCTACTGTAATCAGTGTTTGTGATAACATGATAAACAGTTAATTTTATAAAGTGATTATGTTATATGGACCCATCCTCCATTCATACTGTGCTGGACTATGATGAGTTGCTGTACTTTTCTTGTAAGGTACCTATGCTGCCTAAAGCTTTTTCAGATGTTTTAATGTTGGCAAATTAGGCTGTGGCACAGTCCAGAGCCGGCTGTTGGATTCGTGTTGATTTAGTTGGATATGAGCCATCAACTTTGGTACTGGTTTTGCAGAATGGCACTTGCATGGTCATCTTCTCCACTTTGAAACAGCAAAGAAAGGGGCAAAATATTTGAATTGGGGCTAATCACACTAAAATGATGGTATTGTGTCACATGCATGTTGAAAGAAAACACCAGCAAGATCGATCTGCAAGCCTTTCTTTAGACATAACCACATCATCATCAATTGAATGTGTTAACCTAATGTGAGCTTCTATCTTGTCTTGTTTTTGCCATGGTGACACCATATTGCATTGTGATTGGATAGGAAATGGCAGAAAATGAATCATTAATTTATTAATTGAACAGTTTTCACTTCCAGTGTTAAGCTGTGTTTTTGGGCAGCTTTTTTTTTGCTGGCTTGGAAAAGCATCAAAGCCATATCATCTCTTTATTTGCTATGCTTCCTGTCAGCAACTGGCTGTTAGATAGTGGAACAGCCACCTGGACAGGTCCCTCAGGCTAACAGATATGTCAGTTTTCTCCTTGGCTGCAGTTGACTTCCCCTCAACTGGCCTGTGAATGTAGCCAACTGATCTTTGGCTGGAGGTAAGTGAGGGAAGAAGGAATTGAAAGGAAAGAAGTGAAAGAAAAAGGAGGAAGGGTGAGAGGGAGAAGGAGGGTGAATTAGAAGAGAACTGAAGAGAGAGAGAAAGAGACTGCGGAGCAGGTGAGGAGGGGAACACCTGGGGCTGGGCCTTGATCCAGCCTGGGCATCTTGTCACACCTGTAGCATCGTCTGTCTGGCAAGCATAAGTAAAGAGAGTAAGGGGGTAGCCATCTGCTCCATCCTGCCCTTCTCCAGTGTGTTTGCATGGGGATTTTCTTGTCCAGCCAAATGTACAGCAGAGGCCTTGCCGATAGACAACAGCTCCACTCTCCTTCTGAGCTGATTAATTTGTTGATTTTTCAAATTAACATCCTCTGGCCATTCCTAATGTAGCTCTTAATCCAAGATATTAAGAATAAGGAGGGGTTACGGTTAGAAGATTAATAATAAACCTCACTAAGGAGTAAACGCTATTTGAGGGAAGCTTGTAAAGGAGAATAATCTCCCTTCTAAATGCAAAATGGGTAACATAGAAAAAGAGGCCAATTATTGTCAAAGCATAAAACATAAAAATGTTCCCATTTTAAAGAACATGAGGCTCAGAGCTGACCACCCTCTGCAGAATTTAAAGGCACTAATATATTATTGAAAGATTTGTAATATGTTGCTGTCGAGAAGAAAATGACTGTCTGCTACAGCATATCTGTGTGGCTTCACAGCATTTGAGGATAGAAAGACATGATGATCAAAGCACCAAAAGTATCTTGTCTGGGGTATTAGTAGCACTTCACTGATGGGTGAATCCATCCAGTATTCATGGTGAATATTAATGATTCACCACATATACTGTCTAGTACGTGTCATCCATGTTACTACACCTATCAGGCACACAAGAAAATGTAGGATTGAACCATTAGACATTATCAATATTTCATCACAGATCAACCCACATAGGTTGTTAAGTGTGTTCATCACTGTGCGGGTGTGCGTAGCGTGTCCTCCTTGTCTTGGTTTCAGAGGCCAGAACTGTAAAAATACTGTCACTTTTAAAAGTTATCTGGTAGCATTTTGTGTATGCCTACAGTTGTAAAACCACTTCATAGTCAAACTCAGCTTTAATTACTAGAGAATCAGCTGTACACCATTGTGTGCTAATGTGGTATCTTGTGTATTTGTGGTTTCCAAAAAGCTGTTGCTTTAATGTTTAGTAGTGTTATTCGGTAGGTCGGAATCATCTGCTTGTTTTTGAAATACAGTTCTGAGGAATGTGAATCTGATCTATAGTATTCTGTATTTGCATTTGTTGTTTGATTTCATCAGCTCATGGGAATTGGTCTTAGCCAATCAGATGAAGTGCACGACTGTGGTCTGGCTGCTGCAAAATGGCACATTTTTATTGTAAGCAATACAGTTGCCAATAAAACAAAGTCTGATTTACAGTGTTTCATTCAGGACTGCTTTGTTGTTTGTCCTTTCTTATTTAAGTCCAGATATTTCTCGATTTGGTTTTTTTTTGCCCTTATTTAGTGTTTATTTATTAGCTTTACTGAGGATCAAGCTCCCTTTTACAGGAATACTCTGATCACATTCTCATACATTTATAGACATTTTTGATCAAATGTTTAATGGATATGCTTTTGAAATTGAATTTTGCTTGAGTGGTTAAATGTAAAGTTATTGCACTTTCGAAAATCAATTCCGTTTAACATGGCGGCTTCAGAACAATGCATTACAATGAACTTGGCCTTGATATAGTAAACATCACTCAATTAAAAAATACAGAGTTCCTTTGACTGTCAGAAGTTTTCAGCATAGGAGCTGGCACTCTATTATTTTACCTTACATTCAGTCAACCAGAGTTGAATACTATCTGGGTATTACACCTACAAGAACCTGTCAAATTCAATCAATTTAGTTAGATTAGTTACCAATTTAATGTAAAATACACCCGGTTATTTTAAAAGCACGGCACATGTTTTTATAATCAAAAATAAACCTGTCACACAGCTGTTAGTTTTTCATATTGCACTCAAAAGTGAGGGTACAGAATCACCATGGTAATAAACAGCATAGACATGTCACATAAAGTGAGCAAACTGTAGGGAAAGTGTTGTGTTTATATATACTGGCACAATTGACATTAAAATTTTTTTTCTTATTTATCACATTTATGGCACTTAGAGACAGTTAGAGACAAGTCAGTTATGACAAAAGGGCTGAGTCAGATAAAATGCTCTTCCCTGCAAAAATGATACTGAAAAAAACATACAGTTTGATTTAAAAAAAATGTATCAGATGATTTTTTTCCTGTATTTACAAGGATGGTCGTAATACCCAGTGTCAACTTCACAACAAAAAAGCGTACTGGTTTTATTTGATATAACAAGACACTTTTTCATATGTCAGTCACTCTATTAGATGGCTACACAAGGTAAAATAAAAATAATATTTCTTATCAAAGTTTGCAAGCTACCTTTTTTTTGAGTGCTACTTTTTTACTTTCTGTATTTAGTTTTGTATGAAGTGAGATAAACATTTTAGCTGTGTGACATTTACTGTTTGGGAAAATGTATTGTTTATGTAAGGAATATATTACCAGCGTTATGGGCTATCTTTTGAGACACCCCAGCCAAAATAATAGCATCAAGTTAGTGGAGTGGGAAATAGCCTGCAGATAAAACAAATAGTTATGAGGCCAAAAACTCCAAGAATAGGAGCAAATTAGCTTTTTTTTTTTTTTTTTTAACATAGTCTAAATTATGTTATCAGATGTGACAGAAATGCTGCAGGCAGAGCTCAGTAGAAGGCAACACAAGAAAGCATGTCGTCCTTTTTTCCCCTTCTGTCCTAAAAACTGGGAAGAATTGTTAAATGATCAAAATCAACTGATAATAATGACTAGTCAACCTGTCGTACTTGCAGCAGCAGGACATATAGAAATGTAATAAAAAGTTGTCTTTACTAGCCAACAATTCTGTTTAGGGGAACATTTAACCAAGCATAGCAAACTTAAAAGGTGTGTCATTTTCATTTACTTTTTGCCTTTTTGAAGGATACTGGGGGAGATATTAGCCTGGGAGCATTTTACAATATCGCAACACATGATATACTTTGTATTTGTAGTCTGTGCAGCATAGACTTTGTGTTTTGTCAAGGTTTTAGGAAAATAGTGGTCTGACATAAAAAAAATGAAAGCATCTAATCGGTTTACTTAAACCAAATCATAAAACATGATATGAGAGAGAGAGAGAGAGAGAGAATATGCCCAAATGCCAAATATGACATTTGTATAGAGAATGTTGGTCACACAACTCAAACAATGAATGAATGTCACATTTTCATAGAGAATAAATTAATTAATAAGTGGTTAAACAAATAAATATATAAATGTAATGATATAATTAATTTACAAAGCTCTCTTTCCTATCTGAAACTGCCAATGTAGTCACATTTGCTACCTCTGAGGTAAATATGGATAGTGACAAAACTGTGGTGTCCCTCTGAATACTCTGAAGTTCGTAAGTATGGAGGAAATAGAGAAGATGTTCCTTTTAAAAATGATGTGACTGCCTGGGCCATAGACAGAACACACCTTATTTGACTGGGATACAAGTGTGAGTAAGCACTTGCTTATGCAGTTAGCGATAACTCTTCACATATAGCACAGAGCATGGAGCATTATGCTGGACAAAAAGGAAACCATTGTGCAGCTGCCTGCAACCTTTTTACCAGTTTACCAGTCCTGTTTTCTCACAGCAGTCTGATTTACATAAAGAGAAACATGAACAACTCTATGTTCAATCTTGTTCAATCCAGTACAACACTACAATAAACGTTGAATTCTGCTGTTCACAAAATTTCGGGGGTTTAGTTGGGTCTTGATCTACACTTCTTTGCCATTATATGATACCAATTCAGGTAAAAAAAGAACTTCACTTAATATTCAGTGTTACTAATACTGTTACTATATGACTATATTCCTGCCCTTGGGAGAAATCGTCTGCAAAAGCTAAATGAAATCAAACCATTATCTGTTATATTATGACTGAGAAGTTAATATAATTATTCAATATGTTTTATCCTGATCAATAACATTGTTTGTGCTCTCATTCCTTTACATGCTTATTCAAGCTTGTCGCATTCCACAGTGCTACTGCTTTGTGAACACCCAAAAGCTTTTAGTTTTAGCTGTCAAATGTCAGCTGTCAACCCTGTCTGTTAAAACCTTTGTTTTAATACAACTAGACTACAACAGCAATTACATTTTTGTTAGTGACATGATGACAACCAGATAATGTTTTCTGTCATTGAATTGATGTTATTGTGGCATTAATTAAAATAAATTCAAGCTGGAAATTCTCTGACACAAAATAATCAAAGACAACTTATAAACTTTTCACTAAAATTTCCAAACTTGCAGTGTAACGTCTAATTTGTCTGATTACAAAGTCATTGTATGTTTTTGTTTTATAGTTGGGTTCAGACATTTACAGCACTCGGCTGGTGAAAGATGGTCTAACTTAATGAAGAAAACCCTTACAGTGTCTACAGACACAACATGTTTATTTACTTAAACCTTAACCATAGTGCAAAGTTTTTCTCCCCCAGCGTGGCCCTCTTCTTTCTCCAGGTAGCTTGCAGCTTGTCATCACTCACTCTCGATAATGATCTCTGCATGTTTGACTGAGATAAACTCAAAATAATGACAAAACTTCCAGCTGGTGAAACTATCTCTGAACCCCCGTCCTTTATTTAGCTTTTTTATGCTTGTAGCCAATGTAAACCTGCCACACACACACATCTTAGGAACAAAAATGTAACTGAGTTCAGGTAATAGCCGTGTTACTTGGAGTAATAATTATTGAAAATATTACTGTAAACCCCTAAATACTCATGTGTTACTGCCCACTAAAAAACATTATTAAAATAGATTTGGAGAGGAATTAGTTTCCACCGTGAGGAGGAAAGGTGGACGTGTCAGATGATGTGCTATTGCATTAATGTAGCTGGCTCCATAAGTGGGAAGACTTGTAGCTCCAGACAGATGGAACACTGTGACCTACCTGGTTCGTCTCTTTTGTTCTAAAGCTCCCACCTTTTTGTTTATTCTCTTGTTTTTTTCGCTTTTCATTTTCTTGCTTTTATGCTTTTGTCCCTCAGGCTCTTCCTTTATTTCACCCCCCTTCACCTTTCCCTTATCTTTTTTCAAAGTCTCTTTTGTCTCTCCCTCGGTTCCGCTCCACACTTGATTTATCTGCCTTTTTTTTTGGCAGTTCCCCTCTCTATTTTCTCTTAGCCACATTCTCTCCTTCTTTCTTCATAAATGGTTTATAGAGGAGACAGAAGAGACACATCTATGGTGCCACTGATGGAAGAGACCGCAGGACATTAGCTGGGTGATGTCAGAGAGATTTTTTTCTGCCCACTGATGACTTAGAACATTGTAAAAATGTATATTCGCTCTTCCTTTTTTTCATGCTCTTTTTCTGGCATTTCCCCTTCTACTCTCCTTCCTCTGTTGTTCCTTTCCAAGATGTGTAACCCCAATATAAAACAAACACACACACACACACACACACACATCCTGTCTATGGAGGCCTTACAAAAGGAGATCCCAATCATTATTTAAGATCTAGTCTCAAACCAGACTGACAATATTATCTCCAGAGATGGCATCGTAACATGACTTACAGGAAGCCCCTATCTCAGTGGCAGGCCCATATCCTGCCTATGAATGTCACAAACAGGAAAAGAAAAAATATGTATCTTTTCTGGGGACTAATCTCTTCTCTGGGTGAATGCTTTGTCATCTTAACCTAAAGCCAAAAACGGGAACATCATGGTTCTCGTACAATATTCCTTCAGCTTTATTTGGCTATATTCTGGAAAGAATTATCAAAAACCGAACTTTGAAAATATACTGTACAGACAGACAGTATTAGCATAAAACATGATTTGTGTATTTTCTACATGAAGGTTAAAAGCTACCAAACAAGAAAATAATTCTAAAAAAATGTATTCTTGCATCCATTATCCTATAAATTGTTTCCAAGCAGGGTCTGTAGAGAGAGTCCTTAACAAATTAAACTTATGTTCCTAGCTATTTGTATTTGTGGCAACTGTGGCTCAAGAGGTAGAGCAGTCGTCCATCAATCGCATGTCACATGTCGAAGTGTCCTTGAGCAAACCCTTGAATCACAACTTGGTTGGTCCCAGTGAGTGCAGAGTTTACCAATGTCGAAAAGCGTAAGTGCCGACCATTGTGACCATTTATGTCAAGGCGCCACTCTCGCCCTACGAACTGCATTATATCAAGCACTCATCCAGGATTACCTAGAAGATACAGAACAAGCCAAATATGGAAAGTCAATTTAGCTAAAAAATACTTTTTACATTTAAGGACTTTATCAATTTTAGAATACGAAGAACAGGGAGTTTTTCCTCTCCACTGTTGCCTATGGCTTGCTCAAGGGGGATTTGTTGGGTAGCTTCTACATACTTGTGTAGTCTGGACTTTATTCTGTAAAGTGCCTTGAGATGACTTTGTTGTAAATTGGCGCTATATAAATAAAGTTGAATTGAATTGAATTGAACAAATCGTTATTATTATTATTATTATTATTATTATTATTATTATTATTATTATTATTATTATTATTATTATTATTATTATTATTATTATTATTGTTATTATTATTATTATTATTATTATTATTATTATTATTATTATTATTATTGCCTCTAATTATTATTTTTTGTTATTGCTTTTAATTTAGTCTCAGCCTTGGTCAAAGTCAGAAAAGGTATAACACCTACAGGCATTGTGTCTAACAACTGCATGGCAATAAATTCCTCCTCCAGTGTAGCATTTTGTCTGATCACTCAAACACATTTCTCAAACTAAGCAGAATATAAGCATTCAATGCAATGCAACAAGATTCAACATTCACACAACTTTATTAACCTCAGAGAGAAATTGGTTCCAGAGGGAAGATTAAAAAAGATTAAATTCCGCACTTTAATAAAAGTATACAAGAAATGTAGCATAATCAGGTGGACTGATGCGGTGATGTCAGTAATATCTACCTCAAGTTCTATGTACATTGCCACCCTCTCCTACGGCTGTAAGATTTAGGCAATGACCATACAAATGAGATCACGATGTGCCACACTTTTAGAAAGATAAGGAGCTCAGACATCTAAAGAAAATTTGGAGTCAAATTTCTTCCCTGCACAATTTAAAAATAAGCAAGTTAAGGTGGATCAGTCATCTGATTAGGCACACTTACCTGCTGGGAGAATTCTGGGCACAACTCCAACTGGGACAAGACCCCTGGGCAGATCGGAATACAGAGAAGCAATTATTTACAGTATCCCATTTTGCCTGGGAATGTCCTGGGATCCCCCAGGAAGCTCCGACTTCGAAAAGCACCAGAGAAAGGATGGAGAGATTCATACATACTACATTGTATGTACACCGTATGTTTGAGTTGTCCTTCAGTGCTCAAACCATGTCCGTGTAGGATTAAGTGGCCAAGCTTCTGGTACTTGCAAGCGAAGGATGTGTGAAACTGTGACTTTCCACCATTTACTGCATCTGAATTGTGCATTATTTTGTCCTACACCCATCATTTCCCTGTGACCTCAAAATACAGTGTCACAACTGAAGCAACATGCATCTTTAAAACACACAGCACACTGGAGATTAAAAGAATTTGATCTTATTTTCTATTTCAGTTATTAAAAGTACAAATGGTAATTGCATGTTACGTGATTTATTTTGAATTGGCCTTTTTTTTTGGTTTTAGCCACTTTCAAGCTACGATAAGCCTTTCAGATACAGGGATAATCTTTTTCAATCAGATGAAAAAAAAGCAAAAAAAACAGGCACTAACAGGAAAACTCACAGATAAAACCTAAACCAATCCAACAGAATTATATTTTAACATTGGTACATGTTGTGAGAGCGGGATCAAAAGAGAGCAATCTAATCCTTTAGGCATTTTGGGCAGATGTTCAGCTATGTTCTATCGGTCTTTCATTTCCTTTTTCTCTCCCTCTGCCACACAGTGCCCTTCGTGTATGTGTGTTTGCGAGTGTGTGTGTGTGTGTGTGTGTGTGTGTGTGTGTATAAAAATATATAAATTAATAGTACAGCTGTCCTTACTGATCACAGTGACATGGTTGGCTCCACTGTTCATCAAAGACTATAAACTGACAGGCTCTAATAGAGAAGCAGCAGGTTGTGACTTCCTCCATTATTTACCATGCATGTCTGTATTTATCCTGTGATTATCCCTGAAAGCATTGTCCTGCACCACTTAAATTTCTGTTCTTTCTCCCCTTCTCTTGTCCACTCTTGGGCATCAGAAATGCCAGAAAGGTTTGGTTATAGCCAAGCAAAATGTTTAAATAATAAAAAAAAAGACTTTAAATTATAGTACAGTACTGTAGAGTTGGACTTAATGAAACAAAGTGAATTTTCTGTAAAATAGTGACCTGGTACACTACACTAAGGATTTCAACAAGTTAATAACTTTTAACATGTAACCACTGATTTAAACCTAACCGTGACCCATTACTGTCTCGCCCCATCACCCTCTCAACAAAAATGACATCAGATTAGAGAAGTACAATTGCCTACCTGAGCAGTCACACAAGCAAGCGACATGTTAGCTGTAACACAGGTGGACATTTGAAAAAAAAAAAAAAAAGGTAATTTTGCCACCAATGACTGATTTATTGATGGTTGATTTATAAATCTCAAGAGGAAAAGATTTACTGTTACTAAGTTGGTCTGCAAGTAAGATGTGTATTTTTTATTTTATTTTTATTTTTTTTACATTTATAGATTCAAAGATGAGGACAGGATTTGAATAATTGGATACAAACCTGCTTTATAAACAGCTGAGTATGAGGGATTCTCACGAACAGAATACACCCCGAAGATCAAACACCTGTCCTCCACTTCATTTGGTACATTTTCTTTGATGTGTGAAAATGTAAACTACCTATTAAATTGTAAAAATTACTTCTCAGGTACTATTTTCTTCATTAGTAAGCGCAATTCCAACTAGTGTGTCTGGTTATGTATTATCCACCAAGCTTTTCAGTTTCATTAAAAAAAGAAATGCTTTAGGAAAGTAAATTCAATTATGGAGTTTTAGAGCACATTTAGTGAAATGAAATTTAACATAAAAAAACTAAACATTTTCCGTATGCTGTAAGAAAATGGCATCTCTTCTTCCCATTCTTTTTCCACTTGCAACATAATGATTTTCTCTGTCAACTATTTGTTATTCTGGCAACCAATTTAATAACCAATTCATAATATATAACCAAGATTTTAATTCGATAGACACATGGTCATTTGAAGTGCTTTGAAACACATATATTGACTGTATTTATTAATGTTGATGTATGAAAAGCGAGCATCTGAGTTGTGATCTTCTAAACTATCGTTTTGGTCATAAGATAATTTTGCCAAACCTCAGCTTATCATACACCATTTCAGCAGTTTCTGTCAACTTTAAATATAGTTTTTGCTGAATTCTAAATGCATACAGTCCAATATAGAGAATTCAATTATTGACATATAAGAGAACTGGCTCTGTCAAGCACTTTAATCTATATTATAATACTTTGTCTCTTAAGCTATAAAATGCTGCCAGAGCTTTACTACCAGAGCACTTACATTTGCCTCAGAGCACTGATTTTTAGTCCAAGGTACATCAAGTGTATCTGGTGGACTCTAATGGTGTTGTGAAAGTTGCAACACCTCTACTGTATGGTGCAGGTAATTACTAAAGGAATAAATTGTAGCTAAATGTGTTGAGACCAAAAATGCTCTCTTCTACTTCCCAAAGGACATTTTGGATTTAAATTTTTTTCAATCAGGAATAAAATGTGCACTTATCCAATCCCACCCACGTGCCTATGCCCACCAAGACAAATAATGTTTCTTTAGTGATTAACAGTTGAGCCTGTTTGATTCCTAGAAAAGTCCCAATTAGGGCTTCAAGAATTGTACTTATAAGGTAATGAAGAAATCTGAAAAGAAGTAAATCGCAACATTGTGTAATGTTGCGATAGTCCCAGTTACAGCTTTTAGACTCGATATGTGTGTGTATATCTGAAAATTTAAAATCTAAAAATGCCCTCATCCACCTTGCTAACTTCATCACCCTTTTGCCACACTTTATTGCTGTTGTACTGTAAATGCTCCCACTGAAATTAAATCACTCATGCAGAATAGACTCCATTAGAAATAAAAGCCATATAACAGAACCATATCAGACATTCTCATTTGGAAGCTGCTAACAACAGTCACAATAAATAAATAGTTCCCTGGCAATGTAGCCAGAGGAAAACATATATCATTGTGTCTGGATTTCTGTGCACAAGTTTTACTCTGAATGTAAAGCAAAATTAGCAACATTCATCCATTCAGCTATTCATTATCTGTAACCACTTACCCTATGTAGCGTCGTGGGTGATGGAGCCTTTCCCAGCTATTGTAGGGGAAGAGGTGTGGTACACCCTGGACAGGTCTCCAGTCTTTCTCAGGGCCAACACAGAGAGACATACACAGACAGACAACCATTCGTCCTCACCTTCACACCTATGGGCAATTTAGAGTCAGAAATTAACCTAACATGCATGTCTTTGGACAGTGGACAGTCATTCAAAGTCAATAAACTGACTTAAAATGTAATCAAACATGCATAGATTCCTATAGGTGGCATAGTAGGGGATGCTGTACAGTGATTAACCAGAACGAGAGGCCTCAAAGAAAGTAAGTAAAACAATGAGGGTCTGGAGACAATTCAGAATTTATGTTGTCTGAACACATTCACACATTCTATTTAGACAAACTGTGCACATGTGGTATAAGTTATCTCAAAGGTGCTGCTCATTGGCAACTAGCGTTGCCTAATGACAGCGAGTGACTTACACAGGGAGTGACCTCTGAGGACCTGTGGGGCGGGGAGTGTCAAAGAGAAGTCTACAGGGACGTAAATTATCACTGGCTCAAACATTAGAGGAAAACTGAAACTGTAGACTGATAAAAGAAGTTATAACATACTAAGACATGTTTCACAACTCATTTCTTTTAGTACATTTGTTATTACTTGGAAAAAATGCTATTGGAAAGAGTTTATTGCTATGGGAGGAAAACGAGACTCTACTGAACTAAATGCGCCGAGGAAGTTATCTCTCGCACTATTATAACAAAAAGTACTGTATGTGTCTGTATGTAATTAGAACCCGATTTTCTGTGAACATACAGAGAATATGTTGACATCTAACATATAAATGGCAAAAGTTGCAAATACGACAATATAATTTTGTCCACCAAAATATCAGATCCTGCAGCAAAATATAATAAAAATATAATATAGTTTCTTTTTCTGCTGAATTGTGTGATCTAACAGTACAACGTTCAGATTGTGTTACCACAG
Organism: Channa argus; assembly: GCF_033026475.1. Classification (NCBI taxonomy): domain Eukaryota; kingdom Metazoa; phylum Chordata; class Actinopteri; order Anabantiformes; family Channidae; genus Channa; species Channa argus. Next base: position 18,915,607 of record NC_090198.1, read on the forward strand.
ATATTCAAGCATTTTATGGTGTTGTTTAGGCAGCTACAGCAGCTGGTTAGGGTAAAAGGCAATGTCATTTTACACAAACCATATTAAATTGCTTTTAAACCCATCCACAATCTTTCTCTAACTCTAACATAACTGGTTGTCTTGCCTGAACATAACCAGACACAGGACTCAGGAATAAATCTTGGGTCCATGGCTTGACAGTGCTGCGCTTTGTACACCTGCCATTCTCCCCAGCCAACTCTCCGCAAGCCCCTTTGCATTAATAAACGCACCATCAGGCCATAATGATTAACTCATTCAAAAACATGGTTGTGTTTTCAGTTTTCAGGTGCATCATTTTAGGAGACAGAGTTGATAATGAGCACATAGGTGCACAATGAATGAATAAACAAATGAATAAAAAATGCGCCGTGTGTGTTGAGATCAATGTTACAGTACTGACAGCAGATCAGTCAGATTGCTGTGTTGTCTCTGTATCCATGGTGTGTGTTCTTGTGACTCAGTTTGGATTCATACTTGCTGTAGCAGCCTTGATGTTGGTGATTGACTCATTGGTCCGAGGGAACCCCATTAAAACCACTTCCCAAATAGCAATCTAATAGAACACACATAAGAAGAAAATATAATACGTATACATAAACCCAAACAAGGTAAACAAATGAACACCTAAACAAATGGGTCTTTAGATACTTTTTAAAGGCATCCACATTGTTCACTGATCAATTCGATTGGTACAGAGAGTCATGATACACAGCTGCAGTAGCTCTGTAAAATAGGCAGGAACTTGACAATGCATGTTTGGGATTTTGTATTAGATGCTTCTTCGGGCCATGGGTGTGTGAATGTGAATTAACAAAACCTTTTTATTTATCTCACCTCTCATCTGAAACTAGCTATTTGTTTCAAATTATTACATTTTCTATTTTTGTCTCTTGATTTATTGTGCTTAAATAAGGTTTGTTTATGGATTTTCACTATCCGACATACAACAATGCATACTACAATAAATTAGCATCATAATTCCTTGGTGTTGTGGTGGTTTAGTGTGATATATATTTACAGTTACAGAGTCTTCCTTGTGGGATATGCCACATAATATGCCAAGAGAGAGGTTTTGATTATGATCTCCCCAGTTTGCTGCATATTCCTTGTGTTGGCTCCGATTAGTGCTTAGGGAATCAAGGCGGTAATTGTTTGTGTTAGGCAGTGTGTGTGTGTGTCTGTGTGTGTGTGCGTGCATGTGTGTGTGTGTGTGTGCTGAGAATAGTCCGTCACCCACAGGGCTTATGTTTCTACTCTGAACAGAGGAGAAGTGATTTATTTGCTCAGGGCCACACTGTGCGTCCAATCAGCATTAAGCACCCCAGGGTGACACCATCATGGTCATCTCTTCTACAGGAAATGATGCAAGCTCTACTGAATTACATAGGGTGTGAGACCAATAAAATGGGGCCTATTCTTGTCACAGCATCAGATAAGGACCGGCTGCTGGATGCATTGCAGCAATTACTGCAGGCCTACGCTCCTCGGCTGTGGAATTGGGAAATGATCATCTGTGAAGCACAGCAGAGTACCATCGCCTCCAGCACAATAACTCAACATGTCCACTTGGCTCTGTCAGCACCGGATGAAGAAAAAATGTGAGAGATACAAAGAGGGAAACTGTAGATTAGAAAGAGGTGAAGAAAGAAAATAAAAAAATGTTAATGATCATGGAGACACCCTTATGTGATGTGCCATATTCATTATAAAAAACTAGTCTGCTAAGGATTTGTCAAGTGTTAGTCTGTAGCATTCAGCCAAAAAGAAAAAGGCTTAAAAATGTTGTTTCCTTTTTCTGCCAAAATATTTCGCCCTTATGATGGATGAATCTTACTTAAGTCTGGTCTGTTTTTAATATTACTAATAAGATAGTATTTTAATATATGTTTAAATATATATCTGTTATCTAAACCAGCAGTTCCCAACCCTTGTCCTCCAGGCCCCCTACCCACTTGATTGCCTGGATCAGGTTCAGTCAATCTAAAGTTGGAAGATTCCAATTTGCTTTGTCCTTATCCCCCAAAAACACAAATATAAGACTGTTTCTTCTCTAAATGAGTTGTCCAGGTAACATGTGGTGAGTAGTGCAGGGATAGTTAGAAAAGCAGCAGAACAGGGGTCCTCAAGGACCAGGGTTGGGAATGCCTGAGCTAAACCACTTTTGCTGTTGAGGGGCACAGGGATGTTGAAGCCAATCCCAAAGTCAAAAGATGAAGTACGGGCCGGGCTACCTCATGTCTGGTAAGCAGTCTGCCTATATAGTGCTTTTATCCAAAGCACTTTACAATGTTGCTCCTCTTTCACCCATTCACACACACATCAATAAACACACACCGATGGCATGCAGAGACATTCAACAAGCTGCAAAATTTACAAAAAGCTGTCGCTGTTGCTCTTCTCTGATCAGTTAGAACCGCAAGCCTTGCTCTAAAACGTTTAGGAGCGAATATTTCTACACCAATGCTAAACGATTTTAATAAATTCCTAAATTTTAAATAAAAAATGCTTGTGGAAAAAAATTTTAATTTAGAGAAGAGTAAAGAGCTGAAGAGACATCTTAGTTAAATTTAATATTAAACAAAGTGGGGAGTAACATAAGGTTTAAAAGTGGTTCTTCAATCAGCAAGGCACTAAGGTCAAGAGATATAAAAGAGAATCAGAAGCGATTTTTAGAGACAGTAGAATTAAAGCAATGCATATCTCAGTCAGTGTTCTCAGGTTGAGTTTACTTTGTTTAGGCAAGATATTGCAGATAATTGCAGGGTGAAAGGGGATTTTTAAAAGAAGAAGAAAATGTGAAAAGAACTTACAGACACAACAGAGGATGGCTACACAAAAAAAGACCCTGAATAATGAATAGATGTCTATTTTTTTTTTATAACCAAAGACAAAATGGCTGGGCATCTGAAATCCACCCTTTTTACTGCCATATATTGGATCACACCAATATGATCTCATCTCCCAAAGGTAGGCACAGTGTTTCTGACAGGCTGACATCCTCCCTGTTGGAAAAGGTTGGTGGGAGCACTAAGGGGGGCGCAGTTGGAGAGGGTCTTAGGTCAATGACTGTATTAGACACACTGATTGATCCTGTGGAGAAAGGTGCTATCACACCTAATTAATGAGTGAGGGAGATGGTTATGCCGGGTGGCCCTCTTTCAATGACCTGGAAAGGAAGACATGAAGAGAGAACACTGCGGCTGAATGTGAGACAGGAAAACTAATGGTCTGTTTATGAATTTATACAGTATGCTGATGAAGCGTGGAATTACAGCAATTTATTGTGTGAGTATGTACGGTAACAATTGACCTGTGGAGGGATGAAACACAATACTGTTATAATTATAAGTAATGTCATTTTAATGTGAAACTTTCCACAGAAAGGGCCAGTAAGTCAACTCAACATTTTATAACACTTAAAATAAATATATTTCATAACAAGTCACATACCCAACAGTTGACTAACATTCATTCCACTGTCAAACCTGCAAACCCCAAAGAAAAGCCTTGATCCTGACACACTGCTTTTTGTATAATAGTGTACACATACTAAAGAAATACAACAGTTTTCAGAGAGCTGCTAAGTTAACTGAAACACAGTCTTCACCAAGACTATAACACGTCTCCTTTTAAGATTTCATGAAGCAGTGTCTCTTATGGGTTGCAATATCCCCCGAATCGTTTCACTTTTCAAGTCTGCTTCGCATCTAGTAAGCGAGAACGTCTGTGCTGAGTGTGTTTGCTTGACAGGGGCAATCTGGCTGCGTGTGGGCACTGATGGCATTTATGTGTACATTTTCAGGATGTGTTAGGGAAGCCTAGCAGAAAGATGTTCTGGTACAGACAGAAATGGAGCTTTCCTAAGGCTTCAGAAGAGATGGATAAATGATTGGACAGGAGAGAGGGACTGAAGGAGCATTACACATTACAGTTTCTCACTGAAGCAAACAGTACAGATAGTGTAAACTAGAAATGATCAAGAAACAAGTGATCAATCAGACAACACATGCACAACAAATGGGAAAATTTAAAATCATGACTGAGTCTATCAAATGTAAATGTCTAAATTACACTTCGCAGAACAAGTTTGCGGCTGAACTGCTGTAATTATATAAGGTGTGAACACAACACTTATCCAGTATCAGTGTTCAGTCCATGTGCAAGGAAGGTGTGGTGGTAAATTAACAGTGTAACACATCCGACTTTGATGCCTGACACCAGGGTTCATGTTCTGTTTCCCATCAACATTTAATGGTACTATGTCGATTAATATTTAACCATGACAACCACATCTCTAACTTGATGGCTTTAGGAGCTTAATCTTAAATATACTGTAGTTTCAATGTATAGTATAGAAATAGTTGCTTTTGTAAACTTTAGTTCTTATACTTTTCATATTTCCTGTGTACTCATCCTTGGATTCACTGAACATAACATAGCTAAACTTTGTTCACCTATCTGACCATCTCACCACTTCCCAACTACTGTCTTCCAGCAGCTTTATTGTGCGCACATTACTGTAGCTCGCTGAATAAAACTGCTACAGTGGTAACAGCTACACTCATAGACCAAGTTATAAAAACCTAAATAATTTTCTTAATTTACTGCTTATCCTCAAGATAGATCCCTCAGTGCCCTGACTCCTGATTCATAACAGATATCTGTTATTTATGGATATAAATCCCATCAGTGCTCAGCAGTGCAGGTTGTGAACAGACAAAACAGCTGCCCAACCCTCCAGAGACCAGATTCTATTCCCAACCCTCAAAGTTTTAACTGTCAGAGTGTTTTCTCTCTTCTTTATCTCACATGTCTTCTACTCTTCACACCCAGATCATTTGTCTTAGATTGAGCTTGCTCCTCATTTCTCCTAAGGATGCTTCAGGCTGGGGTAGGGCAAACAATTCACAATTCAGTAATCTCAGAATAAGAATATGATTTATTTTCTCATGAGAAAAGACAATTGTGAGTTTTTCCTCTGGGCACTCAAGGCAATAATGACATGAATTATAAATTCTACCTCCTTTTAGGGCTGTGCGTTTTTATCGTACTATACTATCAACACACTGTTTATTGTCTTATTTTGCCTCTGATATGGTCACTATTTAGAGCTCATTTATGGTCAGTTAATAGAAATGGCCCTTTGGTCACCTACTCTTGCTTACCAACACAAAAGTGATTTGTCACATGTGTGTCACATGATATCGAACCTACACAGCATATAGCTTTGGGAGGTGTTTGTTCATAGTGCTGAGAGGAAGGTTGTTTGAATGAAATGTCAAATGTGACCTCAAGTGTAGCAGAATTGCATAGAGTCGTTTTTTTCAACTGTGTAAATGATTTTTGTGATTTTTACCAACTGAATATTACACCATTAAATATTTTTAATGAAGTTTTGAAATTATAGTTTTTAAAAGCAAAACTTGGGGGCTTCTTTTCTCCCTTTATTGGGCAGGTGAAAGGTGACATGTGTGCGATTTCCTGCTGTGACAATCTCTCATTAATGCCTATGTTGGGACCTTGCAGATAACCTCATACAGCAATTAATCACACCAGCCTTAATTATCTCATTATGAAAGGCAATTCATCCCTCATGCTGCTCCTCACAGAGAAGGATGAAAAAAAAAAATCAGGATCCATGGTGAGAACTGAGTGAAAGGTGAAGAAAATTTTAGAATAATCCCAGAAGATATGACAAAAAAAATATGTGTTTTTTCTAACTCTATCCCTGTCTCTCTTTTTTTCTCTCCTTACTCTCATACCTGGCTCACTGTCCCACTTGCTGACAGCAACTGTCGAGTGAGAGATCTCTCCTGCGGCAGACGGCGGTGATGCCTCATCAGACTTCCAGCTAGCCCCGTGGCCCCTGATGGCGCCGCAGCTGGGTGGATGGACATGATCACTCACTCACAGACAGGATTAACCCCCCCCAACTGCATCTGTCTTTCCTGTCCTATTTCTAATCTCTGTCTCCTGGCCTCTGTCTGTCTTCCCGCTTTTGCTTGTCTATCCCACAGTGCTCATGTCCATGTCACAGTGGTGTTAAGTCTAGACAAAGTAGGCAGTAGCCTAAGTTGTTAAGACCACTATTAACTGAGCAGCCTTTCACAGTATTGAAGGATTTTGTTAGTAAGATGCATTGTTGTGCTGTTACAGTACAACATAGAATACTGCACCCATATAAAACTATGCTGCATAATTGTAACCATTTACAACCAACTATACGTTAAAGAGGGAAATAAGTAAACTTTACATCAGATGGTGATAAAGAAACCAAAAATAAATAAATAAATAAAATGACTCACGCAACTGCCTTCCATAAGTTAATGAGAATGCTTCATAATTATCACTTTAAAATACACTACATGATCAAAGTTTTAGGCTTGCTTTAGTCAGGAAAAAGGACTTTTGCAGCATTAAAACAGGTCCACTTATAATCCCCAAAACTCTGTGATCACCCACGTTATCTGCACTGTTACTGAAAATGCACTCCTTAATTTTTATGTCAATTTGCTGCCTGTGAATTAAATTGATGCGCTGAATATTCGGTGCTCTATCTGTACTAAACATGAAATGGAAATGAAAAGCATCTGAAAGCTCTTTAATCAGTCTTAAATATTCTTGTAAAAATAGGTCTTTCCTTTGATTTTCTTCCTAATAAGATTGTAGATACATTTTGGCTCTGTTGATGTCTAATGATTTGCTTTGTTACTGTGCTGTGGTGTCACATAAAAAAACAATGAAAATCCCTTAGAACTTCATGCAAAAACGCAAAACTTTAAGACCACATTGATCTACCACAACATTAACATCACTTGGTGGTTTTTATACCAAAAATATACAAAAAATGTTGTATAATGTATTTGCCTCTGTTTCCTCCAGGCTGGACTACAGTAACAGGCTCCTCTTCGGGATTCCTGGCAAGACTCCTCAAAAACTTCACTTGAGGGTTAGGAAATATGAGCACATAACCCCTATCCTCCCCACACTCCACTGGCTCCATATTCACCTCAGTGTAGAGTACAAAGTCCTCCTTCACGCTCATCTCTGTGGAACGCCCTGCCAGTCCACCTTAGGGCTCCACAGATGGAGGATGGGGCGTATGAAAACCTTCCTTTTTAGGAAAGCATATTTTAGCTAGAATGTTTTCTTGGATGTTTTTAGATTATTTCACTCCACCGTCCTTGTGGACACTTTGAGATTTGCTTTGAGAAGTGCATTATAAATAAAATCAATTTTTATTAGTATTTGTTTGTTAAAAATATTATGAACTAACAAATGCTGATGTATCATTATGGTTTAACTACCTGTAAGTATTTAAAGTGGTTAAAATCACCTCCACCTTTTTACCAATAGTGATCTTTGACCCTTATTTTTTCTAAATAATGAAATTATTCCATGTTTGGCCATGTTTGGCCATAATCTGTATTATCTTCCAAGTGGAGTACTTGTAGCTGCAGACTGTTCAGAGTGGCCATGCTGACCCTTATCCTCCATAACATTATCAAGAGTCCCAGTTTTACAGTTGCACCTGATCAGTGTATGTACTGCACAGCAATATAGAATGTCAAAAGAGACCCCCACTAAAATACTGGCTGTTACTGTTATCAATCAAGTAAAAACATATATTAATTATAAAAATACATTTAAAGTCAAATGTAAGATGAAAACTGATTGTCTTGGGACGTTATAAATGAAATCATAATTCAATTAATTAAGTCAAGAAATATGCTAGATATATAAATCATTTGAATTGGTAAAGGAAACACTCAAGGATTTTGTGGGTGTTTTTTGTGATTGTTGTGGACTAAAGTGCCTGACGTCATGACAGCTTTTCTAAAACATTCTATGTTGCAATGTTTTTATAATTTTTTAATTGCAAGATCACTCAGAATCCACAAGGGATTGGTTCAATTAATTGCTACAATTGCAACATCAGAAATTCCTGGAGGGACTGAATGCATGGACACACACTGAAAATCTTTGGTTCTAATGCGATATGCAATGCTTTCTTCATTGTCGGGGTTGTGTTACTTAAGGCAGTGCAACGCTCACAGCAACACAGCACCATAATACCAGCACTGCCCAATCTGGCTGCACTATTCACTTCTTACTAATACACCGTACAGGGTCATGCTGAGTTGCTTCCGTACAAACAGCTTAGTTTTTGTGCAAGCAAAACTGGGGGAGAGTGATGAAACAAACCTGACAAACACTAGATCAAAGTGTGATAGCAGAACAGTTAAATAATTTTGCACCTCATATGCAGAGACATGCATGGTTTCATGTGCAGGGTTTGTTGTTGTACATCTCAATTAAACTTCTAATGTGACATCATACATTATTACTGTCCAATTAGTTACTTTTTTGCAACTGGGTCACCATTAAATTTGTGTGTTCCTTTTTCAGGTCATTTGGTGATGTCAATGACCATTGTAGAACAAAACTAGTTGTTCATATATCAGGTTTAAAAAACATTGAATTTTTCTCCAGAGCGATGTGTCTCTGTGTGAACAGGCACTAAATTGCCCAGTAGGATACAGTACATTAAAATGATTTTTCTATTGATTAAAAACAAATAAAGGTTGTTTGCCAACACACATCACCTGAATCATGAAGCAATCCTCCACACAATTATTAATACCATTTCCAGAAAAAGTGTGATTCTGTGTAAAATCTAAATAAAAAAAATGCAAGGGTTTGCATCATTTGAAACGTATAAAGAAAAAGTGTGTCAGGAGCATGGATATGACTGTGCTACATCACCTCTTACCAACACTGTGTGTTTAGAGCTGAGGAGAACAATTGCTTTAATTTTGAAAACTAATTGTTTTCCCTTTCTCACTTGAAGTAGATTTGCAGCTGCTAAACAGTTCAGGACCTCATTTGTCATAGCTTTTGCTTCACAATGCTTCAGATGTTTTTATGGGTGATGGGTCTGGAGTGTAGGCAGGGCAGTTTAGCACCCGGACTCTTTTTACAGTGAAGCCATGTTTTTGCAAAATGAGTAGAGTGTGGTTTGTAATTTCTGTTGCAGAAATATGCAAGGCATTCCCTCAAAAAGATGCCATCTTCATGGCAGCACATGTTGGTCCAAAAACTGTTTCTATACAGTACTGTAGATAATGATGCTGGTATGAGGGTTGCTTTCGCTGGACAGCTGCACAAAGATGAGGGTGGTACTACAGGGCTTTCAGTGTCTTGTCGTAACGCACCCCTGTAAAATATCACTGCTGACAAGTTGTATGGTCCCTTTTTCTTTAGGCCTTAAGATGCAGCCTTTTTCACTTTGCATGAATCCATCTTCCATACAGAACTGGGCTCAGAGATTGTTCTAAAATATTTTAATGATATTATGAATTGTAGATGATTAAATGTCCAATTTTCTTGTTTTAAGAAACATTCTTGGTTTTTTCAGTGAGATGAAACTGGCCTCATCTTTATTTCTAGAAGGATTTCTCGGATGTTCTTTTTATACTCAGTCATGATACTGACCTTCCTGTAGCAACTATACTTTTTAGTTGTAGGGCATTTTTGTTCTTTTTTCACACTGTACAACACTCATTTAAGATCTTTTTGCAATAAGATTTTAGATACATTTTAATTTCATTGTCCGGCAGTTGTGTGGGAATGTGGGGACAGGGTTGGGTTTTGTAGATTTAATAAATGAAAAGTTGAAATATTGAGAAGCTACAATCACACAAACACAATTCAGCAAGTAGTTATCAGTGATTTAAAGCCCAAAAAGGTAGCATACATTTGTATCCCTCTGCAAATGCTTCCCTCCAGGGATGCACCACCTGTGTGGTCTACAGCAGTCTCAACTTGTCAGATGTTACACCCATTATACAGGAACTAATTGGGCATGAAGGTGACAAACCAAGAAGTATCCTCTACAAGCCCTTTACAATACACACCTGTCATAACAGAGCAAAACTCAACAATATGGCAGGTAAAGTACCCAAGGCTGTGTGTATGAGGGCTTGTCAAACTGATAAAATGAATAAGTTATAAACAAATGTGGAAGCATGTACCTAACCAATAAAAACAAGACAGCATGGCAGTTCCTGTTCTGCTTTTTACCAAATATTGGGAATGTAGAGAAAGGCACTGCAGAGGCACTGCAAACAAAATTAAGTTTAATATGAGCCAGTGAAGCTCCACAATGCCTGACCCGACCTGTCTCAGTAGACTGAAGTCTTTCAACAAGCTGTGAGAGTGAAATCAGAGGTTATTTAATCAAACAAGCAGCCTAGTAATATAACTTGCAGGAACCTGTCAACCAAATCTCTTCCCACTGTATATCCTTGTTGTGAATATAGCCATCGCAAATAAAATGAGTTATGTGTGAATGTGGAGTGCAGATTTCTTAAGATTTATGTTCTAAACAAAACAATACTGCAGCATCAAATATTCATAGTCATCTATGATCAGCAATGCATACACCGTCATTGATCCATATGGAAAATGCCGCTGCCAGTAACACAAACTCGATCCATCAGCCGCAGCAGAAATAAGAATGAGGGACGTGGAGTGCAGGAGCAATTTGCAATCACATGGAGAAAATACATGAATTTTCTAGAGTGGAGTGTGAAGGTGAACGATGTTGCGCCTACGTGAAATTGGAAGCAGACACAACTCTTACATAAATATGATCCTTAGACAAGCAGCTTTCTCCATCCTGACAGCTTATTTTCTGGGCAGACAGATGAGCGATGTTTCAATGGGTGTGACAGGAAGAGAGTGGTTGACTGTGGGTTTCTTCTTGTGCAGGATGCTATGAGGATAGGAGAAGCCTTTTTGCAGAGGATTGAGATAGAGCAAGAGAATATGTTAAGTGATGGAGAAAGGTTTTCTGATTGAAAGAGATTTCTAGAGGAGAAAGTATTTTGAAAAAAGGTTATGAAAGAATGAGAATGGGACTGCAAAGAGGGACATCACAGGTTGGCTGTGAGCAACAAGGATCATCACCACACGGACACAATTTTCTTTATGAAGAAAAATCTAATTCTAATTTGTACGTGTAGTGTCTATTAGTGCTCTAGTGTCTAAACTAGAGCGCTACTTTGACAAAATGTGAGCATTTCAATTGGGTTTTGCAATTCACAGTAGATTATGTCACAAGATACATTTCTAATGGCCTTAAATCTCCAACAAGCTTAAATTTTTCTATGATCTTCACAGCTAATTAATTCCCTTTTTAAACAGTCAAGGTCACCACATAATAGGAACTAAAAGCATCAAGTTATCTAACAAATTTGCTAAAAACACAATAGATACATACTAATGACAACAGGGTGGCTGCCACAGTGGAGGACAGATAAGAACACAGAAAAATCACAGAAACAGAAAATTGTAATCAAAGTAAATGTAGGCCACTTTAAACTCATCTCCATTGAGGCCTAATTTGAATGTTCTTATAGTGTATGAAAAAAAGTTTCAGAATCCTGTTGCAGTGCAGCTAAATATTATGGCAGAGCTTAAAAGGTGAGTAGAAGGATTTTGATGGCAATCCAGGCTGAAGCCAGAAGGTCTCTGTTCATCCAAAACATAAATAATAATGACAAATAATAAGTCGTATAGGAGAGCATGTACTCTACCTGCTAGTAATACCTGCTAGTACATAAAATCTTTCCAAATTGAGTATTGTATTATAGATCGAATGCAGCATTAATTATTATTTTGAATGATAATTATCATTTAAATTCAAGTCTAAGGTGCAGTTACACAGTTTAAGCATAATAATCACCAAGGTGAAATGCTTCTGATCTTGAGGTCATCAAGGAGAGCAATGTACCTCTGACTATACATGATAAAAGTGAAACACTGATTGTATTTTCATTTTTTTCCGTGTTATATGGATATAATTAAGAGTATACGGTATATTTATGGTCTGTGTCTTTGTACTGCATTTCTGATGACAGGTGGCCAAATTGAAACTTATTACCAAGTGTTGTAGTTACTTCACTGAGGTCAAAACAGGTTTTCTTCACAATTCTTTTCTGTTTTTACGCTGATTATGAACATTATGTCTTTCAGTTCTAAAAGAATTATTACTAGCAGTGTTTACATTATAAACAGATATGCAGCAGTTTAGTCGCATAGTTGCACTCAATGTTTTTATTTTTCTGCAATATGTGTGCACGGGTGGGGATGGAGAGTTTATGGAAATATGTTTCCATAATTGTTTCCATTTTTTGTATTAGAGCCTTTTCAATTTAATAGTTGTAGTATTTGTGGACTTACACATTTTTAAGCACATTGTACTTTCTTAGTTACTGTGCTGTCACTGAATTAGCTGCTGTACAGTACTTGGATTCAAATTATTGATGTTTCATTTTAACTAGTCCAGATTCCAGAAGGGATTGTAGCCTATAATAGATTGTCTTCGCAAAGCTCTCGGAATCAATTGGCATTTGGAGAGATACCACTGATCAATCCACACAGGAATCCACTTATATTCCTACTCTGAATCAGACCCAGTTGCATATTTTATATTTGTTGCTTCAGTAGATTCTATGATCTAATCATATGTTCCTGGCTTAAAGGATACTGTCTGATTATTGCCCTTAAAGGAAAAAAATAATCTGTAGTGTGTATCAAGTGGTTTTATTTAAAATTAATAGCCTTTAGGGTAGACTTTTGCTTTCATAGACAAGAGGCTATTGATGTTTACTTTTCACATTTCACATTATCTTGATGTTTACTATCGGGATGAGCAATGACAATAATTTCAAAGCAGGACCAACTGAGCAATCACACATTTTAATAAACGATTCTGTCAAAGGCATGGTTTGAGAAGAATGCCTTTGAAACTGTAGATATGCATCAAGTGAAAATATGACTAAGCCAGCAGCCTTAGCCAGTGTTGCTGAAACAGGAAAAAAATACCCCGTCAGTAATTTAAAATGTGAACAGTTTGTTAGAATCCAAAACCGATGGCAGCAGAGTAATTGTTTTTGACAAGTCGATTGATAGACTGTTGAGCTGTTGACAAATTGCTGTAACAAAATCCTGTTACTGTCAGCCACTTTTGTGCATTACCATTTCTTTTTATATGAATAGAACATTTTTTAACATAAACATTGACGTATGAATTGATACAATCTGTCATTTACAGTATATTTCATGTATCTTTGTCAAATCTGGATCTGCACAAATGGCAAGTTTTTTTTTTTAAAAAAGCCCCCCTGTTTGATACAGGAAAAGTTGATAATATGAATGTCACTGTCATGACTTTAGGGAAGAGCAATGGACTCTGCTGTGAAACTACTAGACTGTAAAGACTATTTTCACAAAGCTCTGCAAAACTGCCTCACCGTTATATCTGTTAACAAATACAACTGCCTTTGAGACAATACCCCCCCACCATAAAAAAATGGTGAGGTAAGGACTAGCAATCATTTGAACTGATTCCTAAAATGGTTGAAAACCCATTGTACCACAGTTTGTACAGTTGTGCTAGTTAATTAAAAGAAATATTTGAAAACTTTGTAGTTCAGTAAATTTTCCATAGTTAAGTTCCTATTTGACATTGGCTTCATTAGCCTTAGGACACAGTACTGACCTTCTTTCTCTTTGCTTTCTTAACTCAGAGAGAACACAGAGGCGTATTGGAATATATTGCATACAATATGAAAGAAAGAAATTCAGCACAGTCTCCACAGAATTCAATAGACAATAAATCTTTCTTAACTTCACAATTTCAGTCAACAACATTTGCATCTGAAAAAAGGCTTTGTTAAGTGTGTATTTGAAGGCAAACTATATATAAAACATTATAACATTTGGAACTCTCTGAACACTATTGAAATACTTCAGCAAAATAACATCAACACTGCATCTCAAAGTGTTCCCCTAATGAGGACCTGAGCGCCCCCCAAAGGGACAATTAGGAGCAATGAGAGAGTTCTGCTGACACGGCTGATCTGTAGAATAATTAACACCTCTGCCCTTTGTGTTGTCCCTGAGGAGAGACCTTCTGCACCACAGTGGTGCGTAAGTCTACTGGAAACTGCTGGAAACTACACCACTGTAATAAACACATGACACATAAACACATTTTTTGTAAGGACGCAACAACAGACACATTAAACTTTAGGGGCAAACTGGCATCAATAAGCAGCGTGGGAATTTGTTGTTAAGCTACCACCATTTGACACATCAGTTTGGAACTGTTGCAAGTTTATCTATCAGTGAAATATTAATTAAGAAAGCCCATTCTGCTAATATGTGTACAGTATGAGTTAGGCTAAATCAAAAATCCCCATTCTTCCCAATGTCCAGTTCATATGTCTGCTAAAATTACTAAATATTTAAATCTTGCTACAGGCATTCAAAGTGTCACTCTCTGCAGCAATAATTAACTGCTGGACATTTGTCCCACAGCATGACGTGTCACTAAAATATAATCTCTGTAGGTTGTGTTCACTTTACAGTCAATAGTAGTACAACACCATGTAGCCACATAAAGTAAAACTTGAGGTCAGGGTTTACTGACCTCAAGCTCGACTGTTATTAAGAGCAGTCGAGCGTTGGGTTGAGAAGCCGAAGGTCGCAGATTCATATCCCACCCCACCAGGTGTGGCCCCGCCCAGCCACCAAGGGTGACCTTGGTGCCTGTCCCAAGCCAAGATAAAAATGGGAGTGTCGCGGCAGGAAGGGCATCAGGTGTAAAAACTCATGGCAAATAAACCTGCAGAACACAGATGTTTTCCGTATTTTCGAGCAAAGCATTGAATTAAAGGAGTTGTCCACTTAAGTGTCTCATCTTGGTCTCACTGGATGTAGACTGCAGCTCCACTGTGTGTGTGCTTTTGTATTACTGTTGACAGCCCTAGTTCTTAACAACTAAGTATGTTTTGTAGGGCAAATGCAATGTTTTTGTTATATTCTGATGCAATATATTTTTTAATAATGCAGTGATTTAAATATACTAAATGTTGATAAAGTAGGACAAGTGGTGAATGTATACTGTTCAGGGATGTTATGTGGGAGACATGATTTTGACTTCAGCCTGGTAATCTGATACTGTTTAGTTATGCTCTCACTCAAAGACCTGTGAGAGTAAAAATAACAAAATACCCGTCTGCTACTGTATATGCCTAATAACACATAATGTGCCCTGTAGCTGTGTCAGTCATTTTTAGAGATGATTCTGCTGCTACTTAACAGAATGTCAGAGGCAGTGGGAGACTGTGATGATCACATCAGCTTGTAGTCTGGCTCTTGAGAGCAGTGCTGAGCCTTTTCCTGAGTCAGAGACAGCATGCAGCTGTGATCACTGGTCAGACCTGGTGTCGTAGTCGGGTCCCAGAGGATCAATGCCACCATTTCTGAAATTTGGCCGTCTCAGAAAAGATATGCATCATTAGTGATGTAATGATTATTACTTTATTTGGTTGTAATTTATCACTTTCAGTGATGTTGTTATGGCCTCTGTCCCTCCCCCAACCCCCCACGACCACCAACCTCTGCCGCATCTTGCCCTTAAATTGCATCGTGATGTAACATGCCTTATAAAGGCAAAGCCCACCTGATCCAGCTGGCACTGAAGAAGGATTTGACAAAAGTGTGGGGGGGTGTGGTTATTCTGCAGCACTCTTCTGTCATTTGGAACAGATTAAATGAAGGTAAACACGACGGATAGTCATTCTTAATCACCCTGTGATCTGGTGTACATGGCCTGCTCTTTTTAGAAGGATTAACTTCATACAATTTGTGGACGACACAGTGTGTCAATCAAACAATCCCATGAACTTATACATTAACATAGACCTCTGTGCCAGAGTTGTTCATTAATTGTTAGTTTCAAATAACACCCCTTTAAGTTGTCTATCGCTCTTACAACCCAGCAAATATATGTTAAAATAGTGCCACCATGTAGGAAAGCAGGCTTCTGTTGAGATTGCACGCCTTGTGGCATAAAATGGCGTGTACTGTTGCTTACAATGCAGCCAACAAGGTGCGAGTTTCAAACCAAAAATGTGGGATTTAAGCAGTTTGGTCAGGTAAAAAAATGTCAAAAGTAGGTTATGTTATGGTGAGACAGTAAAAAAACATGTTTGAGTATGCCTTAAAAACATCTCACATGATGTGAATAACGTGACTGATTGCAACAACAACAAAAGCAGTTGTTTTGCGTAATAGACTTATACTTCAGTCTCCTGTGTGAAAGTCCCAACCTACAGTCTTACAAATGTTTGAAAATCTAAATAATACATGACGGTTTTTAAAGCATTATTTTGTAATATATCAATAACCCAAATTTCATCAAAAGTACTTAAATTGGTATGGCAAGTTCTTGATAGGGGTCCAAGTTCAGGCTCCATGATTGTATTGAGATTTTCCACCCCCAGCCAGTGTTTAATCCTCAGGCGCTGTTGGACACTTCTCAGTATGACACAGTATTTAGTGTCCATGCAATGAAAATTACTTCCATTACCATTAAATTAGGCTTGACTTGAAGGCATAAAAGCTATTTGAACAAGTTGTTGGGTTTCTAAAAATACAGTTTGCCTTAAACAAACCTACTTGATTAAATCATTTACAAGATTGTGCAGCTGGAATGATAGAAATAAATGCATATCATATAAAGAGTAAATATTTACCTGACACATAATAGATTTACAGACACTTTGGGTTTATGTCCTAAATGAAAACATGTAGAAACTTTGTAGAATTTCTAAAGTTTTAAATCAGTTTCCCCCACTATATTTAGTAATTGCTGCCTCTCAGTGTTTTAATATTTCTTTCTTTTTGACAGCTACTTTGAGATGCATGTGGGCAAAATATGACTTACCCCAGGTGTGGTAAACACAAATTACTGCCAGAAAGATTCCTCCCAACACAAACTAAGTCACAATGCTCAGTTTGCCCATTGGTGTTTCATTTTTTTCCTGGGCATTTCAGGAAGATAAAAAAATATTTTTTGCTTTTTGATAAAATTGAGAGCTCTAAAATAGAGGAAATCTTCTCTTTGAGTAATAGTGTCAACCACAAGAATAGACCAGAGTGGTATGATGATATGCAAAACAGAAAAGAACAGCCTCTGTTCCCCTGCGGTACCTAGTGACTACTTGTCAATTTAGCAAATTATATTTCCATTATTTTCTTTTCATTCCACTCATTAGAATGGTTGGAAAATTAATGAGGGATATACCCTCAATACAAATTTGCCATGAAGCACTGTTTGCCATGAAGCACTGTTTTCCCCTGCTAATCACATTTCTCTTGAAGGACAGAGTGAGAAGCAGGAAGGATAAAAGAGAGATATACAGGGAGACGAGTCTGTTTTGGGGGGTTGGGGTGCAAGGGAAAAGTTGCAGGTTGAGTTAAGAGGACCCTTGGCAGCAGCTTTAAGAGTCATAGATAAAAGTAAGGAGGTAATGTGACTAGGCTGAGCAGGTGAGGAGCACTGAGATCAGCCTAGAGGAGAGATAATTACACAGAAGCACAGGGATTACCATGATTCTAGATGAAGTGGAAAAGCCATGCAAAGCATATTATTATGATGAGAGGAAGTAGAAGTAGATCTGTATATAATTTATCCTCTGTGGCAGCACGAGAGGGGAGAATTGAAGAACTTATTTATCCCTAGAGGAGTTCAAGGTATTTAGGCCTAAATAACAACCAGAGAGACATCAAAGGGTGTCAGCCCACAGAGGGAGCTTCAACCTTGCCAGATTTTATGGTTGCCACAAGATCAGTAAACAGATCTATTAAGCAGTGAGACCACTCATCTTATATATATCCCTTTTCAATAGAGAGAGAAACAGTGACGATTTTTTCTAGTCTTTTCCACAAGTATTGATATTCATGGTTATACCTACTAATCACTTGCAGCTATACAGAATCCCGAGAAAAATCAAAAATTCATACATAATGAAATATGCTCACAGGAGTACATATGCAATGTGTGTTAAAATATTCATATGTGATTCAGCCAAGCATCCCTGCACCTTTAGTTTCTCACATTACCTGCAAAAAAACAAGACGCTGTGTTGATATGGTACTATGGAGCACAACACGCCATTTTTATTCACGCAGTAGTTGCCCACCTCATACAGTAGAGCAATAATGTTCCTTTACACATTTCAGCCAGCTGTGTTTTTGTCAGCGTGTAATTAGCCATAGTAGGTGGGCAAATTAGTCTCAGAGGAGTGTGTTCTGTTCAAGCCCTGCAATGATGTAACACAGACTTGTAGCACAGAGTATGTAGTTTTCCACATACCTACATTTGTGAAGAGGATATAGACCTAATTATGCTAATCATAGAGTAGTTTAATATCATCTTGCCTCTTGGGTCCCTTGCGTAAATCTCTTATCTCAATTTTTAGATACATACAGTGAAATCAGGTTACTTGATTTGCAGCAAAAGGATATATAGAAGACAAACCTTGGGAATACAAAGCAAAAAACTGACTAAGTGGACTACTTACATTTATCATGTCCAACATACAGCAAATCCATTCAGTTACTACTTCATACTCCTCCTGCACATGTGCTGCACACACACCTGTACACTAACACAGCACAGATCAATGGGTTGCAATAGAGGACAAAAGCAATTAAAAACACCTACACATTTGAAGTTTCTGTTAGAGTAAATACATGTCCTTGACCTGTGATGGTACTTGCATAACTGAGAGGATCTATACTGCATTGATGAGAACTGTAATCTCAAAGAGAAGGTTTTAAAAACAGCTTTCAAGTGCAATGTTACATTTTGTTGATACTCTTCTATTCACTTTTTGGCCACGGTTTCATCATCAATTTATCTTAAAAAAAAACAGATCACATAAAATGTGCTGTGGATATCGAGCTGCCCTAGATGATGAGTTCTCATGATTTTAGAAACACCCCCACCTCTGACCTTTATTCAATAGCTTTACCACCAGGCTTTAATTTCCTTTTTTTTTTCAAAAGGTAAATTAGTCCAGTAGACTGAGTCATTTCCTCATCAAGGGCCTATAGGCAGACAGGACATCTCAGGCTTGTCAGCATAGCAGGGGTGTGTTCTCAACCCAAAGTTGATTGCACTCAGTGAGCGGCCAAATAAATCTGACGAGTAATACTACTGATTCTCTACCCGGTGACTCACTAGTTCCCACAGTGGCAGCAGCAAGAAGGAAAGGCCTTAGTCGATGGATGTTAAGAAGACTGATTGATTATCCATTACCTGTGTTACTCAACTCAAGGTCAATCTAAAGAGTAAAACAGTGTAGCTTCAGCTTTAATAATATTTCACACGCACAAAACATTAAGGCTTGGTGAGCACTATGGGTCAAACAGCGGTCAGTCTTGTACCTTTGGCCTTGGAGAGTTAAAGTGCCAGGAAACCAATTATCAGCAGCGAGACACATGGGACTGTAGATGAATTCCAGGTTCACAGCTCATGTGGAGAGTAAGTCCAGCAGTTACTCAATCTGCCTCATCTGATCGAAGAATATCAACAGCTTCAACCCAAAGTCCTCTGGGTGAGTTTCTGTCACTTCTGCTAAGACAGTTGCACTTGTTGTTGAGTTTCCTGGTAATATTCAGGTACCAAAAAAACCCCAACACCTTTAATATTTGTACTTATGCAACCAACCACCTTCTGCTCCCTGTCCTTGTATTGATAGTTTGTTTCACACCCTTTTGATACCGTCCCACTGGAAGGCAAAAGAAGGTTTCTGTCTACTGGTGACATTATTTTTCTACTTTCTAAGATACAAGCTCTATCAGTGACAATACCACTTTGTTTACAGCTGCTAGTAAAGTGTTTTTATGGGACCTACATTTGAATAGACTTCTGAAACTAAAGATCGTGGATCAACTTGCCCTTTGCCTCCTAAGTGGCAACATTATTGGTCCATCCACTTAGGAAAACACAGCAATTAAAATTTCTGTATATTCTGTATATTGGCAGTAATGCTGACTTTACCAAAATGGTGAACTATTAGTTGACCGCTTAAGGGCTCCACACAATCCATGTGACTGAAAACTTTCAACTATCAATAGGAAATCTGTCATCTCTGTTCCCATTCTCAACTTGTAATGATCTTTGCAGCAATCATTTAATGATAACTTCAGAGCACGGCTGTGGTTCATGTAGTGTGCCCTTTTTAAAATTCTTTTCTGTGCTCAATAATCCAGCAGTGTTACCAATCAGCGGTGTTTTCTTGGATTGTAATTGCCAATTTTGTACTGATGAAATGGGTGGGCTGTCGTCTTTTGCTTATTGTGTTATCCCAGCCTCACACTGAAAAATTACCCTGTTCTGCCAACAAACGTGTCAGGTGAGTGTTTTAGGAGTTGGCACAACTAATTTAATACACGGTGATAAATCGGATCTGATCTTTTTGTTGATTCAGATCAGTCTTTATTGGACTTTACTCCAGTGTTAATACCAGTGGTGATAATATTTTCACATGGTAACCAATTTTTTACAAACTGAAAGTTCCAGCAGGTGACAGGTGGTTTGAATACAGAGAGGAGAGATTATCACGCTGGCTGATAAAACTTGTGTTTATTGTGACGAAAAATCTTGTGTTTCCTAATAAACACAAGATTTTTCACTCCAAAGTGAGTGAAGTCAACACGCACACAGCACACACACACCCACCCACCCACCCGAAAACACACACACACACACACAGACACAAAGCTCATTTCACTTTAAAAAGAAAGAGAGTGAAAAGTTAAATCCATCAGCATAAGTAGCACTATTGTTTCTCCTTATACCGCTACATTGTACTCAACATTATTATCGTTCATACATAACTTACAAGTAAAATAATACGAGATACCTGAGGAAATAACACAACCATGGACACTTTCTCTTATAAATATGTACAGCACTCAACAAGACCCAGTTACAATGGAAACTGTATAACAGAACTCTATGGAGCTTAAGGCACACTGCGATACTCTCTGGCAGTGGCTGTCTAATTTAAAAAGACTATATACCATTGTTTTATTCATGATGCAAATATGTTGCTGACAAAACTCTAAACCTACTTATAAGTATGTGTAATTGTAACAGTTTGATATGTTATAATAATACATTTTGCTAATTGGTGTCCACTGAAAATCAGGAGAGCAAGAAGCAGTGTGAATTGTACTCCAGGTGTACGCGGATCTTCATCAGGTAGGGCTCTGCTTTAACAGAAGGTCTATGACATGAAAGTTTATGAAATATTTTGATGCCCTAAAAATGTTACCAAAATCCCAAAATCTCCATCCTAAACGGGGCCTGCAAAGTGGATAAATAGGCTTTCATTTTTCATGCTCTGTCCTGCCTAGGCAAGCAAACTATTCTCCATTTGCTAAGGTCTTTGCCAATAAAGACAGAAATTTGATATCTTAAGATAACAGAAATGATATTACCCAGAAGCCATAACTGAGTCCTGTCAGAGAAGAGACGGAGTGAGTGATTGCCCCCAGTTATGCAAGAGCTGATCTATCCCATTAGGCTTTGGTGTAGGCGCAAGCCCAGAGCTTGTGCCGCTGAGGCTCACTAGCAGTTATTGCCTGACATGAAAATTCTTCTTCAAGCGTAAAGTGTCAGAAAGTAGGATTGATGCTTCTGCTCATTATTGCTTCTGCATTTTGGGATGAGAAAGGTAATATTTGCTTGGAAAAATATGAATCACAAAGCCATGTGATTGATATTTTTGGGGACATTGTGGTATTGAGACTTGAACTGAAATAAATGAAAGGATATAAAAAAAACGATTTAAAAAAACATGAATAAGCAAATCATAATTTCAATTATTAGCACACATTTTTAGGCAACATAACTTTTATTTTGGACAACACACACAAACCTTTTTAGGTTTCAGGTACACATAAACAGGCCTTAAGTACATTCTGGCAAATATTGTAAGAAAAACAACTGCTGCTTCTTGGAAGCTCTCAGGATTGACCAATTTATCTGCTTGATGCAGTGCACCTTCTGTAGACTCCAATCAGGCCATTTTTACAAGGCACAGTTTTAGCACTACTTTAATAGTGGTGCATTATGAAATTTCTGTTGTACCAAAACAACAAAGTATGCTAAGAGATCAAGGAAAAGAAAAGTCCCACAGGACATTTGCAGGAATCTGCTTATTTACACTAGCCGAAATGATAATATTCATGTTTTTAGCTGGACCCACAGTTGTTGCTGCTATTTGATTTGCCATCTTGTTTGTGTATACACACTGGCTTAAAGTGCCTTCAGTGGAAAAAGAAACAATCCCCCTGCAATAACAGACGTAAAAACAGTCAAGTTGTGTGATGATTTTTGGATTGCTTTTTTTGCTATTGTGGTTTATTGTAATGGAGGGACAGCAGACATCTACTGCAGACATCTCCAACTGAGGCCAAATCAGACTGAAACAATTTGGATGGAGAGATAGGATTCCCGGTAAGAGAATAAGTATGTGACCCTTTAAGCACTTTATTTCAGACTATGGTCTGGGTCCTACCGATATTTTTTAGACCATTTATCATAATATTTACCGCATATTTACATTTAACAAAATCATGAACAGACTCTACTGTGAGAACACCATACAAAACTAATTTGGCTTAAAGAAGAAACATTAAGACTCAAAGTAATGGAGCCTCCAGCCTTATTTGAATTAAACTGATCTTTCAGAGTACATGAAAATGTAGAGTATTCACAGCAGAAGGTGTTCACTTCATTCATATTGAACTGTTATACTCAGTATGATCGAGGAGTGATGGTGTTAATGTAAGTGTGAAAATAAGCCTGACTAGGGCTATTGTACTTTAAGATACATTTCCATAATAGCTTAGGTCTGTGGCTTCAGTGGTAATGTCAGAGCAACACAATGTTGCATAAAATCCAGCTGAAAGTAACAAAGGTGGAATTTAAATGTTTTGAATTACTGGAAAATGCAAATAATACAAATTGGAATTTAATTTGGAACTGTGCCAGATGTTAAAAATACAGCTTGTTAAACTCTATTGTATATCCTGTTTAAAAAAGTATTTCTTAAAAATTATTGTTTAGTTTCCATACTGCAAACATAAATATGTTTTTTAGGGAATACAATTACTACTGGGCCATCTTTTCTATCAATAAAATTAGATTAGATTAGATTAAACTTTATTGTCATTACACATGTACAACTACAAGGCAGTGAAATGCAGTTTAGTATCTAATCAGAAGTGCAATAAGCAGTGCAAAATATAGTTTCTTCAGTATGTACAAGATAGGCACTATCATGAACATAATGTATGTGTGGAAGTAGTAAAGACATACTATACAGGTAGAAGTACTAAGGACATAATATAAATGTGGAAGTACTAATGACAAATAATAAACAAATGGGAGTACTGCAGACATGATGTACAGATGAATGTTTGTTATTAGATGTTAAGTCTCAGGAGAAGCTATAAACACTTATTTACAACTCAGTATGTGCAAATTGTACCATTAGTGCAATGGAACAATGCCTAACAGAATAAAGAAGTTGACAGTGCAGTGTGTAAGCTAATGCATAATATTCAGTACATGAATGAGTGAAATGAATGAGGACTTGGACCAGAGTGTGAGATGCTACAGTTCAATGTTTCTATGTGCAGGAGAGACGAGGAGTGGAGATGAGTGGGGTCAGCAGGGGGCACAGTTCAGAAACATAATAGCTGTGGAAAAGAAGCTGTTTCTGAGTCTGGTGGTTTTAGTCCGGAGGCTCCCGAAGCGCCTTCCGAAGGGCAGGAGGTAAAATAGTCTATGGGATATGTGAGAGGAGTACTTAAGAATGCTGCAAGCTCAGCACAGGGAGTGCTTCCTCTGGACGTCCTCAATGGCTGGAAGTGGAGTCCCTGTGATGCGTTGGGCAGTTTTCACCACCAGCTGTGGTGCCTTGCGCTCAGGGACAGTGCAGTTTCCATACCAGAATGTGATATTGCTGGTATGGATGCTCTCTATCGCACAGCAGTAGAAGTTCACCAGGATGGCTAAAGCCAGGTGGTTCTTCTTCAGTGTCCTCAAGAAGAAGAATCGCGGGTGGAGTTGGTGGTCCAGAACAGGTCCTTTGGTATGTGGGACCCAAGGTACTTGAAGCTGGCAACACATTCAACAGCATCCTGTTGATATGGATGGGGTCATGCATGCCTCCGTTCTCCCTTGTGAAGTCCACAATGAGCTTCTTAGTCTTGGTGGCGTTATGGAACAAGTTATTGTCTGCAAACCATGGAGCCAGGTATTGTAACTCCTCCCTGTAGGCCATCTCATCGCTATCTTTGATGAGGCTCATAACCATACTGACGTCTGCAAATGGTAAATGATAAATGGTCTGCACTTATATAGCACTTTTCTACCTATTGGCACTCAAAGCACTTTACACTGCTTCTTATTCACCCATTCACACTCACAATCACACACACACTCATATACCGATGGGGGAGCTGCTATGCAGCTGGCCAACACTCACCGGGAGCAACTAAGTTGGGGTTCAGTGTCTTGCTCAAGGACACTTCGACATGTGACCGGAGGAGCCGGGGATTGAACCAGCAACTGTGAGATTGGTGGACAACCGCTCTACCTTCCTGCGCCCCAAACTTGATGATAGAGTTGGAGCCACCCACAGGTCTGCAGTCATGGGTGAAGAGGGAGTTGAAGAACAGGCTGAGCACACAGGCCTGTGGTACACTGGTTTTGAGGGGGATAGTGGTGGAGCATGTGTGGCCTGACCTGAAATGCTGAGGTCTGCTGTCAGAAAGTCCAGTATTCAGTTGTAGACATTGGTGCTGATGCCCAGATCTCCAAGATTACTAGTCAACTTGAAAGGTTTAACTGTGTTGAAAGCTGAGCTGAAGTCAACAAACAGCATTCTTGCATATGTGTTGTTATTATCCACATGTTTGAGCACAGACTGCAGTGCTGTGGAGACGGCAAACCTCTATGCTCCTATTGTTGCGTGAGCACGTGTCCGGGGATTAGCTGGGGCCACCAGGCTTGCGTGTGTTGATGAGGCTCAGTGCAGCATAGACATCTGTGTAGGTGAGTTTGGGGGGCTGGTGATCTGCAGTGGCAGTGGTCTTGATTGCTTTCTCTCTGTTTTCCTGGTTGAAGTTTTGCATTGTTTCTGCATTTTAACACTGTCAGGTAGCCTGGGAGCCAAATATACTCCACTCTGTGTGTAGAAACCTGTCCTGAAGTATGGAGTCTGTCCCGTCCCTCTTCACACATTAGATGAGTGGTGAGTACTTGGGTATGAGAAACCAGGAGAGGTAGTCTGACTGTCTCATATGGGGGAGGGGATTTGCTCCAGGTATGTTTGTCTAAACATGGTCCAAGGTTTTGTTTCCTCTTGTGTAGCAGGAAACATGCTACTGAAATTTGGGGAGGACTGTCTTTAAGTTTGAGTGATTGAAATCACCCACAACAATAAATTCAGCCTCTGGGAATGCAGTCTGTTGTCAGGTAATGGCTGCATGAAGTTCATTCGTAGCTAGCTTAGCATTAGCGTCCGGGGAGATATAAGCTGCGGTTTTATTGGTAAACTCTAGGTTAGCTGAGCAGTGTCTCCTAACAATGACAGATTCAGAGTTATAAGGAAGTAACAAGGATTTGCTGTGAGTCCACATACATAATTGACTGTTGCAGATTTGTTGATACTCAACACATCTTTTTACCAAAATATCCAATCATGCACTACAAAATCCAATTCATGCGTTAATAAAGTGTTGAATGGTTCAGTTCAGATGCTGAAGGGGGTCACTCTTACTAAAAAAATGTAATCTGGTTTAATTCAGATTTAGAGGGATTTAATAACAGAAATGAAACATAGTGTCCATGGTTATTTCTATTAGTGTGTAATTTACTTGATGTATTTGAAATGTAAAGTTCACGTTTCAATAGGAGTCTGTGTTAAAAACCGAAACACAACGTAAACGTAGGCTGATGAAAGAAGAACGGCAGATTTTATGAGCTGTAACGCTTAACAAACAGTAACAACTATGTGGTAAACAAATAAAGACATTATTCATATTAAACCAATGAGGCTTGTAATTAGTTTGATTTTTTAATACTGCGGCTTTGTGCATGTTTGCACCAAAATGATGTTGGGGAAAGATCTTTAAAAAAACCATAGAGCACTGAGATCACTACAAGACTAACGTTATACAGGACCCAGTGCACAGTCAAACTGGGCTGTCTGACCTTACCAGGCGACATCTTCCTCTGTGCAAACACTTCCTTTATCTAAAAGGCAGTTCACTATCCATTTGACAGGCTCTCAGACTATAAACTCTCAGACAGATAAACTCCCTTGAAGCTAACAGGTCTAGCTCAGCTTGTTGGCTATGTGTGTTATATCCTGCTGATCACAGCAATGTTGACACTGCAGACCTAACTGTACAGATCTGGCTGCTGACACACTCGCAGAGGACATAAATTCGGAGACAGCTCCAGACACTGAGCAGTTTCCACACTGCAGTAAAGTTTCATTCTTGATGGTATATCAACTCTGTGTTAAGAAAGGGCAGAACGTAACTACAGTTAAATCACATTAAAAGCATTCTATTTTCTAAAGACCGAGTGGCTCTTATTGTGAAGCTGCTGCATAGGAAGTGTAATATCTTGACCTTGTCAGATACTGTAGAACTGGGAGAGGAAGGAGAAATTGTAGTGATATGGGTGCAATCTGTACCAGCACTAGATGCCACTAAATCTTACACACTGCACCTTTAAGAGAGAAAAAACTGAATGGAACTGAAACACCTGAATACCAAAGACTGTCATAGACTGGGCAGTACACACATAAAGACTGTTTACACCAACTATCACAGTTTTGTAGTCTCTGATATTTCAGGAACATACCTGATGACTGTGTAAACTGTTGGCAAGACACCTAACAACCGGTTTGGAATGACTAGTAGTCCTGGAGACAAACCCCCGAATCCTGTGACAATGTGAAAATCTTGTGTGTTTTTTTGCCAAAACAAATATGGCGGCAACTGGAAACTTTGACGTTTTAAGAATTGGTGCATAAAACAACAAGAGAGGAAAAAAGCAGTAATATCATGGATTTAAAGCTGAGAACAACAACAGGGGGAAATGAAAGTAAAGTAACTTCATAAAACAAAGCTACGTTCAGGTAAAGCTGTACTTACTATAGGTCTGCATCAGTTGTGAAGTCACCATTCGCCACTAGCCGTTGTAAATATGAAATATGTTTAAAAACAATCCTTGTGAGAATGACTGGCAGAGACTGGGTTTTAGGACTAAAGACTAAAATCTTTAAATAGCACATATTTAAAGATTTTCTCTGTCAACCATCAGCCCCAACTGAGTCAGGCTGGCACTAACCAGGACCAACTAGGTCCAAGCATTTGTCAAGGCCAAATCACATTCATAATCAGTTTACCGTTGTTAAGTGTGTGCCAACCTCAAGATGTAGCTGCCATATGTTCAGGTGCTGGAGTGACTTGGGGTCACTATCTTGCCTTAATATCAATTGGAGATTCTGGGGATTGAACCATCAACCTTCAGTCAGTGTTCTGGCTACCGAGGTGTATGTGACATGTGAGCACTACAGAATCAATATTCCATTTAATCCACACTGACTCAGACCTGCCTTCAGCATCTCTGTCCTCAAAACAGCAGTCTGTGTGTCTGTCTGTCAGCAGGATAGAGAGACAGTGGCCAGACAAATTGTCGGATGAATTGTCTTTAGCATGCTGACTGACAAAAGATGATTGTTTTTATGTCTAAGTGAAACTAGAAAGCTCACAGTCACAACGGGAGCCAGATCAGTCAACACAGACACCAGTCAAAAGATTTCAACGGATTTTAACAGATTAAATGTAGTATTTATTTATTTAACTCAACACCTAGAGGGAAAAAATATTGAAGCATAAAAAAACACAGTGGTTTCTGGGGAAAGGAACACTGCGTGTATCTTAAAATTCTATCTGCTCCCTGAGATGTGCCATTGACGGACATGAAAAACATGTCCAAAAACATCTCAATTAGCCTTTAAGGCCCATTTGTGCTTTCTGTGTCCAAGTGTCCGTATCCCCGAAATTCAATTATCTTCCCCATTCTCATTGTTACTACTACATGTCCGTTTCGCCGATGATGAATTGAAGCATGTCCCTTGTCTTTGTCCATGTTGTGGCAGGGGTATGTATGAAGAATGATTGAGCTTTTAGACTGAGAGTTCCGATTGTGACTTTAATTTGGTAAAGTGCTGCACAATTCAAAGTATTTCACTTCAAACACAATATGCTTATTTACTTTTATAAAAAGCCATAATTTCTCCCTAACAAAGTGTATTTGTTGCCTAAACCTAGACAGAGTGAGGAGTAAAAATTGCGTTTGTAGGGTGACATTGAAACATTTTTATCACCAACCATTCACCCTAAGCACATTCTTGTGACTCAGTTTCTATTACTAAATGGCCTCCTTCATTCATAATTGCATATCTTGCTGAACATCCTGGTGACTGGCTTTTTTGAACCATAACATCGTCATGGTATTGACAAGGTTTAAACCACCACTGAAGCCACGTGCTGTCTACCAAACAAAGGAAACAAAAACAGATGGGAGGTGGAAGGAAGCCCCAGGGGAAAGACCTTATGTCTCAGTTTCACTGTGACAATAGGACACGTGTGCTTAACATTGTTGCTATTGTTCACACACACGGTGTGGATCTGCAAACCAAAAAACTACAGCACATCCTGTCTCAGAGCTATTGATCTTGACTTACAGGGCCTCACAGCATTTTAACGGTTAAAAAGGTTTCCTAGGCAATGTGAGAGGGGCCCCAGTGACCCTGGCATCTGCTAGTTGCATTATTCAAAAAAGTAGCAGGAAAGTGGATTTCCACCAATCACATCATCTTGTTTTGTGTTGTTTTGCTATATTAACCAATCACATATCTGTGTCATTTTTTTCTTTTTTGTCATTTCTCAATTACGTTTACTCCTTTGTATAACTAATTGCCTGGAAATAAGCAAAGTTGTCACTTTTGCTTTGATCAATGGCTGTGGCTTCATATTACACATGATTACTTTGAACCATTTTAACTATCCCCAAGTTCTTCTACCAGTATTACTTCAAACTGCAATTGAACAAGGCTGCCTGTTTGGATTTATTTGGAAGTATTGTTATATAAACTTTGTCCTCTTTTCTTGTTGTTCTTGGCAGTCACCAAGTCTATTAAATTTAAATTCCTCAATTGAAAATGTTTAGGCTGTTTCAATAGACAGGCAGCTTGGTTATAGAACAGTAAAATCAGATTTGGTATTAAGAAAGCTGATGAAAGAAATCTGAATGAGAGAGGTTGGACGGCTGCACTACTTTCTATTGTTGACCATCTGTAAGTACCACACACACACACACGCACACACAGCTTTTGGGCAAAGACCAGGGGGTGGTGTCAATAGACTTACTGGGGGATGGGCAATTTCTACCGTTGAAAGCAATTATTTTCTTAAGGGCTGTTAAATGGTCTTTTTAATGGATGAGGTTGAGTGCAGACAAGTCATATAAAGAAATTAAATTATCTTGTGTTCGCTGAAGAGTTGTGTGTTTAGGAACTAACAGACATGGGACAAATATTTCGGAGCAACACAGTATTTATTAAAATGTATTAGTAGATAACACAACAAACACACACACATAATATATATATTTATATATATATATATATATATATATATATATATATATATATATATATATATATATATATATATATATATATATATATATATATATATATATATAAATCTGAGAGCTTGCCTATAAACAAACCTTTTATAGCACCTAAACATTTGAACTAAAAATATTTATGATCACCAAATGAAAAAAAAACATTCTCATGTATTATTTATTAGGAGCTAGACACAGAAAGTCAGTTAATCTGCTTCCTCTGGATTGGGTTTGAACCAGCTGAACCATTAGTGCTGTGAGTAAAAGACCCACCAACTGTCGTCAGATTTTAATTCAAATAATGCTAAATTGTGATTGGTGCTTACAAGTGTCATCACCTTTTTCTAACTCAGTACCACGCACTTCAAATCAACGAGAAGAGCTCAGACCAAAATAGAAATGTTTTAATGAAATAGCATTCATACAATGCTGCAACACATAAAGAGCCCAAGAGAATTCTGGTTTTCATAACATTTAAAAGCACATTAGGAGTCACAAACTGTGTTGGAGAGCTGCAGCTGTTGTGTTTCTTACAGAGAAATTTGCCTATGCAGGTTTTTAAAATCAGAGTGGATATACCATCCCCTCCTTAGTGGCCTGTAAAAAGTGTCCTACCATTGATAAGGTTACACGGCTCGTATGTGCTCACGTTCTGGAATCATTCTACGATGCGAGGCCACAGAAGCAGAGCTTGATTGACCTCACACAATCCTAGGAGCAGACAAACAATGAAGGCTTATTGTGTCTGTAGGTTTTTCAGAGACCCTGAGACTCATGCAAGATAAAGGTGCCCATTTCCCCTCCTGCCTGGGAGCCATTGAAACATAGACATCAAAGGCCTGAAAGTGTCCTGATTGCACTAGCTCCAGTGGCTCTTTAAGTGTGAGCATCCAAAAAAGCATCCATGTGTTCAGTAGTCATAGGTGTGGAATGGGCCTAATATATATTCTAGGGACCAGAAAATAGCCAGAAGAGAGTCTTTTCTTTGTGTCCCTATCAGGAACTTGTGAAATTGCTTTAACTACGGTTTCGGAATCTTGATGGAAAGTCCACTTACTGCACGGGGACATCAATAATCAGCCTAGTAAATGGTAGGAGAAGTTTAAAATGACTGGTGAAGGAGTGCAGGGGTAACACGGGGGCAAATTACTTGTCCAAACATCACAATAAATGGGTTAAATTTCATGCTTAAGTCTAGTTTAATCCAGCACAATTACTGGCCTTTGTGGGATCGTGTCCTTGGTGCTGCACTAGTGACTTCGGATTCCTTCATTCAGGGAGACTGAATAGAGGGGAATGGTGTGGACATCAAAGTTTGTTATGCCATCAAGGTTGTGGTTTTTGCTGGTAAAGGAAAAAGGCAGTTCCCACCACAGTGGATACTGTACAAGACGGGGCATGTCCCTATTTAGAACTGGACATTTCAAAAGTAGAAGAAAAAGTGGGGGCAGTGAATATAAAAGGGAAAATGTGCAAACTGCATTTATATGGCACTCACAGCACTTGGTTGAGCTTGGGGAAAGACTGCAGGTGGGCTTCATACAGAAAAACTTAACAATCATTTCAAGCACAAACATGTTTGTTAACCTTTAAACAAAATGGCTTAACCACACTCGGGACTCAGGAGTTGAACCTGGGTCTGTGGCGTGACAGCTCTAAGCATTGTACGCCCACAACCCACATAAACTTCCTCTTTCGAGTCGCTTTCCTTTAATGTGGCCCTTCATTCATTCGAAAAATATGCTGCATGGAAACATTACCTGTCCTTTTGTTTACTTTCCTTTTGTTTAAATCACATTTGCAGTTTAGCTGCATATGATGGAGTTTTATGGAGACACATTTGCTGACTCATTTCAGTCATAGTAAAAGCAGTTGCATTGCAGATGTTTAGCAGATTTGTGCTTGTTTTGTAACAGTAGGGCTGGTTGCAAAACTAATTATTAAGGTACACATGTTTATATTACATAGGTTCATAAAAGATTTTATTTCTGCATCTGACTAATGTCTCAAGGACATGTTGCCAATTCAATGTTTTGAATTATTATTAATTATAGTTTTTAAAGTGAGCTTGGTTTTTAAACAATTCCAAGAAGAGCAGCCCATGGTCTGTTTATCCATGTTTGCTCCAGTGGTTAAAAATTTTTCAGCTACTTTGATGGTAAAGTACTTTCTGTCATGATTGTAGGAGCAGTACATCAGTGCTGCTGCCACATTAGGTCAGTCATCTTTGTGAGTACGACTATGCTTACATCTTCCATACTCTTGATAGTTATAAGCTTTTCCAAGTATTGTTTCTTGCAGTTGCAATCTAAATTCTCCAGATAGGGTCTCTTTTCTACCTCTTCATCTCTTCCATCTTCGTCACGTTCAAACAACTTAAACAACTTTTTAGCCAAACAAAGAATATGCAGGTCACCCACGTAAACAACTGCAGCAGTCACAGGTAGGCAGAGTGCGTAGATCACAAAATGGTGCCCGCCTCCCCCAATATGGCATGATGTACAAATTTACAATGTAAATTTAAATGAATGTTAGCAGAGCGAAAGAGTGCTGATCAATTTACTTTTACTTTGAATTTTGAATTGTAATTTGTAATTTGTGTTTTGTTTTTCAGGGGTTGTAGCATGATAAATAAAGGTATATGTGCTGTATTTTAAAGAACTGTAATCACATTTTTGGATGAACTACATAGACACGGTATTGGTAGGAAAGTCTTC
This sequence comes from Channa argus, assembly GCF_033026475.1. NCBI lineage: Eukaryota > Metazoa > Chordata > Actinopteri > Anabantiformes > Channidae > Channa > Channa argus. Next base: position 18,948,022 of record NC_090198.1, read on the forward strand.
TCCTGGTTTAAGCAGCAGTCAAGCTGCAGCTGCACTGCTCTCTGTAGGTTGATTTTTACAAGCATGTTGCACTTCTGGCCACATTGAAATCAGGGGTGTCACAGTCATTAAAAGCTGATTGAAAACACCTGCATGTATTATCAGTTATTATGGCGGCACACTTGTGTACTGAATGGATTTCATCTGAGGCCGTTTCAATACCTGTTATTATACACATTTCACTACAAAATTCAGATGGCCAAGTAAACCAGTAGCGACCCAGTAGATTTCAATACCATTAGCTCCCCTGCTCAATAATCAGCTTCATTTGCTAAGAAAACAAACTGGGGCCAGATGGCGCGGCTGATGAGTACTCATCGATCTGGGGTCTCTCTTGCATACATGCTTAATTTTGGAAATGGAAGGGATGGTCTTCAGAAGGGTGAGCAGGGAAACTATGGGGCAGATGTGACTTCCCTCCTCTGTGCTAAGCACAACACTCAAAATGTGAGTGGTATAAGAGCTTTGGAGCACCCCTTAAAGTCTGAAACAGCTCCACTCGTGAGCCTATGTTCACTTCAGTCTATCTAGGTACTTTTGAAATGGCAGCTCGGTACAGTAGATGGTTAGGCCTATGTAAAAAACTTGTGCCCATTGGGAATATAATTTAAACGTGTTAAATATTACCTTCAACTCAGTACACTTTGTTCTATTAAACCATGCAAATAATGTTTTAATAATCTCAAAATCTAATTTGGGAAGTCATCTGTTAATCATAGTAATGTTTGATCAGCTCTTATTTCTGAAGTTGGAGAGAGTGATCCCACATCTAATCTGATCTGCGTTTGTAAATGACATTTAACATATAATCTTTGGTAGTGTTTCCTCTGCCAATTTCATGCATTGATCGGTTTCGTAAAATAAACATTTGTGCAAAGCTCTACATAATGTTAAAAGCTAACATTTACCAAAACACCATGTCAGTTTTTTTTAAAAAGTGTGCATAAAAATGTAGCCCTAATCTAGAGGCTGCACAGAATAGGTCTTAATATTTTAATCATTTTTTTCTTTCATGTTTCAATAGATACTGAAGATTTCAGAATTAAAAGTGAGCAGCAATTTCATCGGGATTTGACCTCAGTGACCCCCTACTTAGGCTGAGATATTAGTCTCACATTCCTGTGAGAGAGAGAACAGTCAGCTTATTAAAAACAACCCTTCATTACCATAAGACATAGCAGAGCACTTGGCTTCCTAATATTTAGAAAGCTCCAGATGAATTTCTAACCAGGACCCAAAAAGTTGTCATGACCAGTGCAGCAGATTGCAGCATTTGCTTAGGAGAAGAAAGTCGCTGTTGATTTTTAGCTGGTGCTGTGGCCAAGTAACTATTGTCTGTGTGAAATCTTGTTTAGTCATGCTATGATTGTCTTTTATTGGCAGGGACAAGGTTGTTGAATATTGGTAACTGTGGAGGAGGCAAAACAGAGGAAAGACAAACAGATGGTGTCAGGATCAGGGTTGCACACAGTTAAAGTTAACAAAAGCCAGAGAACTGAAATTTTTAAGAGATGTAGTTGAAAGAAACATTATGTTTGCCATTTATCTGATTTTCAGGAAGGAACCAGTTATTAAAAATGGGATCATGATCCCAGTTATAGATGAAGGCCAACTGGTGTGTGTAATATAAATGCATGCCAGGGTGTGACAAATGTGACAAGGCAATGAGAAGTGCAGGGTGAAGACCAGCTGATCTGGATACAATGTTATAGCCAGTGCCATCGAGCAAAGCTGCCAGGTCAGGCTTTAACTCCACCGGTAACAAGAGTCCATAAAACAGATTGAGCTGATTATGATGCTGATTATGTTAACAGGAAGACAGACAAGCAGCACTGATAGCAAAGGAGGAACAGGCCCTGCTTCACTGATGAATGAACAACACTAGGTAGAAAAGTGGACCATTTACCATTTACCATTTACCATTTACAACCTGTTTATTTGCTGGGCATAGAAGTAGAGAGAAAAATTATGGAAGCTGCTTATTTCATTGGCTTGACTTAGGTGCCTGGGCTTATAGTCGGGTTTTGTTCGGATACAACCAGTAAAAAAATAAGTATACTGCTGTCCTTGTAATTTTGTCATCATTGTGAAAAGTATTCAAAAGGTAACACTGTCCCATTGAAACAGAGTGTAGGGTTTAATACAGTTTATGAGTTCTGAAAGTTTTTATTTTCTAATTATATATAGATGCCAAATGTTACTTTCTAGGAATATTGACATCTTTCAACTTTTAGATTTGTTATAATTTGCAATGTGTCCATATCAGTGTTCTGATTTGAATTGAACCATCATGTTACTCTGATAGCAAAGTAAGCATTATTATTATTATTATTACTATTACTATTATTATTGTAAGAAATCCATGCACATTTTTGCATGTGTATGAATGTTTGGAGACCAAACTGGAAAACATCATCATTATGTGCTATTAACTGCATTGCAAAAAACATTTACATATCTAAGGTATTTAAAAAATCAATAAATAACGGGTTTCAACAATTTGCTCTAAGGGATTAACAGAGTAAAATGAGGTAATTAGACATACTGCAATATGGTCATGACTTCCTAAAGACCCAAGACTTTTAAATTCAGGATTAAACAACCCACTGGGCTTTAAACTATGAACAGTTCAGTTTGATGTTCTTGTATGCCTGACTTGTTTCTGCAGAGAAGCACTGAATTACATATTGGTAAAAAACATATTATAACTATGTTCCATTTTTCTAAACCGTTGGGGTTCAAATTTGGTATACGAGTCATGGTAATGCTCTAAGACATTAAAGTCACAAAAAGTAATAAAATATATCATAAGAAATGTAATCTTAGCAGTCTTGGCTCAGTATATTTTAATGATTAATTTGATTTTTTACTAGTCTTTTGCAAATATAGCCCGTGTATAGCCAAACACACTTTGAGGAGAAAATGTTTTCTTCAGGCAGACTACTAGCTGACATTACAGTATACAGTAGATTGGCAGTAGAATTAGCCAGCTGGCAAACCTTGAATATATTTTTCATCATAAAATGCATACACACCTGGTACAGCCCACTACGGCGTGACTTTGTGTAAAAAAAAAAAAAAACAACAACTTGTAAATTGCTTGGTTTCCCATGTTACAAAACTGAAAAGAGAATGCTCTTGAATGTAAATGATATAGCAATTTAGTGTTATGATATTGTTTGGTGGTAATGCCTTTGAGGAAAAGACTGCAAAGCGGAGAGTGTAAAATGAATCCTGTGTTGCTCTCCCAAAACTCTATAACAATGTCAAGCTGGATCACAATCAATGTTAATGTAAACTATTCTTCCCTATCTGTAGTTCCAACTTAATTAGCATTAAAAACAAATGGATCTACAGAAACCTCTGGGTAAACAAAACTCCCATATCTGCCCTTGTAATTGAAGGTAAAAAGTGGAAACAAGTGCAATTTCATATTCAATCTCTTTTTCACAGAGCACCGCATGTAAGTTGGCTGCCATACAAGTTGTGAACTGCTTTTAATCCATTTCTTTTAGCTGTGCAGGTGTGGATTGCTGCTGAATCAGAGGTGGGCAATAGAAAGGCTAAGGCTTCAACAGAGAACACAAGGTTTTTCCTGTTCTTCTTCTCCCAGCATTAATGGCTGGAGCTTTCCTATTACCTGCTCTGAGCCCCAAAGATGGGATTCCTGTGGTGCAGGCCGGGAGCTGCTGTGCTGTGCTGCATTGTGATGAGTTCTCCACTGATGTTTTCCTGCTCTCGCTCCTCTCAACTCTGCCAGTTCTACTTTTCTTGCCCGCCTGTCTTCAACCAAGGTGTAGTCGCTTTCTCAATATGCCTACTACTTTTGTGCCTCTTTTTTCTGTCCTCTTGCTGAATTTATGTGTACTCTTTTTTCTTTGTGTATGTGTGTGTGTGCGCGCGCACACATTTTGTTACTATGCTGCATCTTATCTTACTATTCCTAACTCTAAGTGTGGATTTGAGTGAAATAGGATCAACAACTGCAGTAAAAACTGAAAATTGAATCACTATACATTTTCAGCAGGTTTGTGATTCAAAGTGTCAGGTGTCACCATGTGATCTGGACAAAATACAGTACAGCTGTATTTGCTTTTAATGGAGTTCTTTCCTTGACTTTTTGTGCTATTTTTCTTACAACCTAGTCTGCAGTTCTTTCCTTAGAAATCCACTGTTCTTTCATATTTAACACAAGTCATTGTCTGCACCAACTGAATAAAGTGTATTATCTAAGAAGATAAAGCAAGTTTTTTTTTCTTGAGATAAATATATATATTTTATTATGATGGATTATGCTTTTAAAACAGCTAAATGTTTGAAGCAGACTTGCAGTCATTACTATGCTAACAGCGGCTGAACATAATGAATACATACATTATTTTCACTAAAACTGTCTGACTTTTACTTCCACAGAAAGGCACAGGAATTGCAGGGTCTTTGGTCCTTATTGTCAGCTTCTCTTCTTATTTTCAAGTTCTGTCCTCTTCCCAGTTTCTCTCTTTCTACTAATGTTTCTTTGTGTTGTCACTCCACGTCCTGCTATCAGACACTATCATTGTCTCATCTGTTCATACTCTCTTGGGAATCCTGTTTGTCTCCTTATTCCCTCAACATCCTCCTCTCCTATCTTCCCCTCCTTCTTTTTGTTTCTTCCCCAGGAGTCTCCTGTCACTTCCCATGCTCCCTGTGGTACATCTTGGAACAAACAACCTAGAGACTCTAATATGGATACAGATAAAATGAATATAGACACTGGAGGATCTATAATATTGCATTGACAATGAAGTGCTTCAGTAGTATGTACAGGGATGTGTCTCCAATATTCTTCTAATTAAAACTTGTGAAGTGCCAAGTGAAGAATGTGTTTTTATATATGTGTGTGTGTGTTTGTGTGTCTTTTGAAGTCTGTCTCTGCGCATTCAAAGCATGTGTTCTACAGATGGACGTAGTAAAGCAAAGATGACTTCCACAGTCCCCAAACTGTCCCTCACTGCTTCCCCAGGCTCTTACACCCCTACTTTCACACACATCCTTGGGGTCATTTTGACATGGGAGCCATTTATGCTGTGGGGTTGACAAGAACTGATATCTTCACTATCTGAAGTCTGGGTCTCTCATCACAGAACTGGCTGCCTGACAGCTCATCCATTCAGCCAGGCCCCACCAGGCTTTGCCCCAGTGCTCACTGCCTTAACTGGGCCTCCATAACAAACCTCTTTGCTGTGTTGACGGAAAGCAAAAGGGCATGGAGCTGAAACTGGCCAGCCTGTATGGTGCACTGGCCTCAGGGGCTGTAAGGTGGGTGAAAGGGGTGGAGGAGGGAGGGCTATGGGAGTGAGACAAAGAAAATGAAGTAAGGCAGGATGAAGAGATGTTACAGTCAATAAGTAACCTAATACAGCAGTGGTGGGCAGACCTGGCATTCCTCTTCTTAGTCCCATGTGGTTAGCGTAGCAAGCAATTTTTCAAGTTAAAAGAAGGATTTGGGTTAGATGTAGGGGCCCATGAGAGTCAATGTGGCATTTGCACTATGCATTGGGAACTGGCTGAAAAAAGGGATGGCACACTGTAGAGAAAATAATAATTTATCAGTACAGACACACAATGTCTTTACTTCTGCTTGTATCGACGTCAAAATGTGTTATTAATAAGTTATTTATAAAATGATTATAAATACAAGGGAAAAGTCACCAGTGTTCACAACAAGAAAAGTAAAAGAGACATAAAAAAACAAAAATACAACATGAATTCAATTTGTTTTAGTCCCAGTGTAGTAGAAGACAGTGGGAGAAAATCAAAGAACAATACAAACACACCTTCATTGAGAAGAATATGAGCATGAGACAGTGTGTTAATCACTTAGACCTACATACTGAGGAGCTCAACCAAAATAGCTCTGTGTTCTGCCCCGCTTATTCCCTCACGTCTGAGTGGGTGCACCACTGCTGAATAACCTCCTCCACACTCTGATGGTGGCCAGCTTCTACTACAGATGGAGTGAAATTGGATGGATAGAAAAAGAAATAGAAATAGGACAAGCTAGGCCTGAAGCAAATAAAACAGAAATGGGAATCAATTTTATCATCCAATTATCATTTTGGCCTGACCCCTGTGCACTCAATATTACTAGTTTCAATAATAGATTTAAAAGTGCATTCCCTACATCATAATTAGAATTGCTACATAGGCACAAAGGTGGACATCTTATTAAATGACTGAACATTAAGTTTAGTATATAGCTGGACCTAAGTAAAATTGGACACATGCACAAGCACATATAAATTCATTTCAATGAACAATAAATTAACTTTTAAATTAAAAGTTTTACTTTATAGAATGCTTATGTCTATTTCTTCAATATGAAAAACCTGCCTAAACATTAAGCCCAATAAGGAATCTGCATGATTAATCAAAGTGTGCTGAGAAAATGTCCTGCTGTCACTGGTGAAGAACCCTCACAAGTATGAGAATTATTCCCTCAGATGGGATGATTACTATTGTGGAAGAAAGACCATTTGTCTGAATGTGCAGCCAATCTGGTGCCAAAAGAGTTATGCTGATATGATCCTCACACAGCAATCTGCATAACTTGTTTGTTAGATTAAATGCTACCCAAAATGATGAAACATCACTGGCTCATTTTGACTTATTTTAATCTCTAGATGCATGATGAAGTTCGGGGAAAAAATGTAGGGTGGCATTTATCAAATTGTCAGGGAATCAAACTTCAAAATCCTTTGGGGAAGTGCTGGCACAGCGTAACAAGTACACATTATTTTATGCACAGGTATGTCATCTTATTTGATGTGAAAATTCAGATATTAAAAGGAAGGTAGCAATTATGCAGTTTGGGCTATTAACCCAACACTGAACTACAATTTAATGTGTTGGCAACTTTAAAAATGACAAAGTAAAGCTAAAAAAAAAAGTTAATTATTTTAGAAATATAATCATTGGACACTTAACATACTGACAGTGATGGTGTTTACAGGTTTTCAATATTTAGTGTATATGTTGAATCATGTGCTATATTTAAAACAGGAAACAATCTTATTTTGAACACTTGCATCTGAAGAGTACACACTTAGACCTATTGTGTTTTATTTAAGCCTCATGCTATAGAGAATGCAACGTCACGCCATGTTAACTGGTGGGGAACACAGGTCCCATTAATGTGGTTAGACCTGTACCTGCAGCAGTGATTAAAATGGATTACATGTATATGTTTTGTTTGGCTAAAAAGTTGGTAAAACTTAGAAAAGTAGGTGGAGATGGGAAGAGATGAAGGGGAAGAAAAGGAACCCTATCCAGATAAATTAAATCACAGTACCAAGCAATGGAATTTGGAGGAACTAATAATGATAAATACATCAAGAGTTTTCTCAATGGCTTCATGCAAGATCGGCTGATTTGAGTCCAGTCATACCCATAACCCTAAGGTGGCACTCCTCTACTTACCTAAAACAGCAGAAGCACTGATCTACCAAGTCAAAACTTTTTTAGAATCATGACAGAAAGTCAAAACACAGCCTTTAACTCACCAGAAGGAGAGTCGCCTATCAGGTAACAGTGCATGAAATGTTGCAATTATACAAATAATACAACATTTTAACAATATTTCTAACTGTGTACTTCCTGCTTAGGGATTAGACAATATATTGTCAGAGAATTATTTGGAGGCAGTGTTAGTTTAGTCAATACCCTACACGCACACTAAATCATCCCTGCACTTCCTTGTAGCACAAGACACCAGGCGTGTTTATTGAGTAGCTGGGATTGCTGACCTTTAGCCCATATGAACTACAGTAATCCCTCTACCGTCAGACCTTGGAGACAGGCAAAGCAAAACACGCTCACGCTGCGATTATAACATCAATGAGACTGAATGCCAACTTTATTAGTACCCACTCCATCAGAAGATAAAACAAAAACACCAGCAACTACCGTTCTGTTTCAGTGACCGGGAAAATATTAATTTGGGGAGCACCTACACATTATGCATATTGTAATGTACATGATGCAACAATCACTGTAAATAAAATGTCTATTAGAGTTGCTGGAAAAGATAATGATTCCAGGACCACGAAATACCCTAACAGATGTGGGAGCCCATTTACAGCGCACAGTCACAATAAGGTCATGCACTCCAAATACAATGGGAGTATATCCAAATAGATGCATGATAGATTCACTGATACAAGATGCAGGGCTTTAGGCACATTACTCATTACCCACCTTTTACTTGGCATGTACAAAAACGTGTAGAAGTCTTCAGGTACAGTACAGTATGTTAGTGGCTCTGTCAAGTTCTACTGTACAATATCAGCACCCTGACCTTCAGTATGTTAGGATGTTTACTGTCCTTGTATGGTAAAAATTGTATTAAGAACCACACATAAAAATGCAGGTATTTGATCCCAACCGCCCAATCCCCCAATCATGGGCAAATTAATTTACATTTAGTACTTTTGTAGACATTAAAAGCTATACCGCAACACAGGAAATGTTTTCTATATTTCAAAGTATAAAGATTTTTCTTTTTTTCAGCCTAAATAGGAAGCAGCATAAGAGCTCTGTCTTCAACTGTGATTTGTTATTTGGGGGTAAAACTGTTGACCATAATCATTCCACCATCCTGGAACCACTGAGCTGAAGCGCTTTGCTTGGCATCGTTTGCTGTGCGCTGTATGGACCAGATGCCGTTTTCCTGGTGAAGCACAGTGGTCGAGAAGGATTTTAAACCTGGATAAGGGTGTTTAGGTGATGTTGATTTGACCGCTTTCTGAGTAAGTGGCGCAGCTTTGAACCTGATGCAGGCAACTACTGGATGGCAGTGCAGAGAGAGTGAGCAGTGTAACACGCCCTTTTTGCCTGATCAGAAATGAGAATTGCTGCTGCATTTTTGGATCATTTGGAGAGGTCTGATTACACACAGTGTTAGTCCTGTTAGATAGGGGCTGTAGTTGTTCAGTGATGAGAGTGCCTGCATCAGGACTTGGGTAGCATTGATATCATTGATATTTTTAACCATATCAAAAGTTGAAAGATCACCAAAGTTATAACAAAGTATTCAATAGTTGTTGTATTTCTGCCTGGACCCAAGGGCTGAACCGACCTACACCCTGACTGACTGACTGACTGACTGACTGACTGACTGACTGACAGAATCATATTGCTATCCCTTAGAGCACTTGTGTGGATAAAAATAGCAGAGACTATCTTCTCCAACTAAAGAATATTGTTGAATAGGAATTGGAGAATACTACAATAAAATACAATATACCAAAGACAGATTGTGAGACTTCTGAGGCGGAATCTAAAACTATAAAGATATTAGAGTAATAATCTGGTCATCAGGTTTTCCATATGTACCGGTTACTGTCTTTGTAGAATAATTAATTATTACAGTAAAGCTTGGGATTAGAGGAAGATGAGGAAGATAACACGAAGATCTTCCTCAAAGTAAATGCTGCAGATGGACAATGTTCTGAAGTCTGGTCCTGTTTTTCTTTTCAACTGTGTTGATTTATTTGACTTTACAGTAACAGCTTCTAAGCATTGTAAAATTGATAAAGAGGATGGAAAGAACAAGAACAGCTCCTGTACAACCACTAGTTTTGTCAAAGGTTCATTGATTTTGGAATGGCAAAATGTATTTCTTTAAGTATATAAATGTATTATGTGCCAATGCCAACAAATATAAGTGATTCTCATCTGCTTGTTTTCCTTTAATGTGGTGGTATGGGTTACATTTGTTGGGTCGGATGTTAACATTTCAACCACAAAAATTGAGGTAATTATTTTAAGTGTGCCAGGGGAGACACTGCACACAAGCAGGTCAGCAAAATGTGGTTGGAGGTTAGTAATAAAACTCAAAGTAATTGTACCAGTTTCCGTAGAGACTGGTAGTAATCCATATGGGAACCTTGCAGAGATTAAAGCTTTTGACCTCACCATGGACCTCTGTAGGCAGTCAGGGCCAACCAAGTTTCATTTCGCTTAAAAAAAGGACACTGGTGAGAACCTGATGACTTCTGTTTCTGTCTAAAAGCCAGCAGAGTTTGGTGCATATTTTAAACTTTAAAAAATAAACTTTTTACTTGCATTTGTCAGCATAAAACATGCAATTTCTAGTTTGTCTGAATATACTTCACTCAAATATATTTTTCACATCCTACAGAAAAAAAAACTACCAAATAGTTTCAACGAGGGAACAGAAGAAAGAACAGACTTTTTCTTGTTCCCATTTTCCTTCAACAAATTATCTGTTACAGCACCAGCAGAAATGTCTCTGACTTTTCAGTTTTTGTTTTATGACAGCGGAAAACATAGTTGCTCTTGATAATGTTTATGGCACTAAACGGAGACCTTGGGACCTCCCGACACATTTTAAGACTTAAACAAATGAAAAAAGTACTGCTTCCCATGCTTCACATTCTTTTCACAGTCTTTTCGCATTTTCACACTCACATGTATGAGGTTACTGTGTTTTAATAATTTAACTTGTCTTATTGTATATGCATGTAGTATATGTGCAGATTTTGTAACCAAGCAGGAAGTACCCAAAAATTCCATGTAATGCACAGTTATTGAAGATATGACATGTTTATGCTTATTTTATAGTATATTTGTGTGAATGTGTATGCAGACACCACACTCATCTGTCAGACATCTGGCACTTGAAAGACCCAGAAGCTGGTCAGCTCAAAGAAAGCCAAAATGCAAAGAGACCAAGAAAAAGAGTGAAATTGGCTGGCACAGCAAGTGCATAATGCATCCATCACCTCAGACAAAGGGTAATCTCTAAAAACCCTGAAAAACTTTGGCAGAACAAATATACCCTTTTGGAGTGAAAAAGATGCTGTAACTTTCTGCAATCCTTATTTTATATGTGATACTGCATTTCAATGTTATAAATACAATACGTAAAAGAAATGTAACAAAAATGTACACAAGGTGTCATTGTTTAAGAATACTCAGTAACTGATGAAAAAAATCGTTTTATGACATAGTGGCACATCTGGACATATGGTTTTTAGACGAGGGATTTGTGATTGCACTGCTCTCATGGCGTCAGTGAGTAAGTGTCAGCTGATATAAGACAGTGCTACTCAATGGCTCTGCCACCAAGGCCATTATGATTAAGTCCAAGATACTGCTACCCACTGTGATGTGCTGACAGGATCTTCAGTCACCAGTACGAAACAATCACTCCTACGCATGTTCTGTCTGGAGACTTGAGACGATGCCTCGTGAGTAAAAGACAAATTGAAAATACTGTGTAAATTCTAACAGATTTTTCTGAGTAACATATGACAGTGAAACAAAAGCAAAATCCTGTTTTTGAGCCTCAACTGAGAGGCTGAAATATATTTTCAACACAATTAACACCTGGATTCGCACAGTACTTTTTGTTCACAAAAGAAACTATCTAGCCGAAGTGATGGTTTTGACAAGTGGTTCCCATTTTGTAAACTTTTGAAGGCTGTACTGTGCTGCACCACTGAAAATAACCCTGACTTTCCTTTTGTTACTATATACTGTATATCATGACAACGGTCTGAACATTTTGATTTCAATGGTAATTTTTTTTGGTGATTTTATTTTGCTCATTTTCTGTAGTCCTCTGTAACAAATATGGAACAGTATCTTATGTAAGTTTGGTATTCCATGCACAAATGCTTCTGGAGAAGGCTATTGTGTTTTAGTCAATGATTTTCCTTAATGTCAGTGATCTATTCTACCTCTACAATCATATTCATATTTTGGTATATAAAATATTGAGAAATCAATAAATACTAGGTTGCGTACATACTTTCAGCTTTAATCAGTTTTGGTGGCTCATAGGCTGTACGGTATCTCCGGTGTTGCATGGTTTATAATGTACACTTTTAGTTTTTTTAACTTGGGGGCACTTGCACCTGGATGCAGAGTTGTACAACTTAAGTAAGGCTTAACTAGAATAAATACACTCTGAGGTGAGAAAAAACATTATTAGCACACAGAGTTGGAGAAGTTCAGTAATGGTACATCACATCAGCTCCTTTTATTCACTTTAAAAGCAGCAGACAATTTTCTAATGGACAGGAAGAGGTGTCTAGCCAGCCTCTTTCTTTGAAAGAAAACTAGGCAACAAGACATCAAAATACGACTCACCTTTTGCTGCCAAGCACCAATAAAGTCTTCATTCGAGCTAAATTCATTGTAATGCATGTTCCATGGTTTATACACTGTTGCCCATACAGTTGAAACAAAATAATTTTTTACCTTTTCTCATAAAATAATTGTGACAATGTGATTTATTCTTGATAGACAGATGCCGATCTTCTCAAAACTTTATTGATCAATGTCCTCCAAACACAGTGAAAATTAAACCACAAATATCCTTTGCAAAAAAAAACACCGTCTCTAAAAATCAAATTATTCCAACTTTATGGGCAATGGTGTATAATTAATTTTTAGGGGTTTACTGATGTCTGGCCCTTTAGACAACTTCAGTAACGCATATACTATACAAAAGACCCTGTTACCTATATTTTTGTATTTTTTGTGGAATTCATGAAATACAATAAATTTTCTTTCCTATACTAACTGCCCCAAACAAATGTTAAGATTGAAGTCATGGAAAAGACAACAAAATGAAAAGTCAGTACTAAAAAATATAATATAAAATGAATATTTAAAATTAGGAAACAAAGATAATCTAAAGAATTCCGATAAACATATATTAAATAGTTCAGAGCTGTCTCTGTTTTCCTCTATTAAACCTAAAAAAATGAAAGTGGGAACATTACATCACTTTCTTCCTGGTCAGTATCAGGCATTGACATGAGATCAATAAGACTTGCTGTTCTCCTCCCCTGGTGTTTGGAGATCATGTCAGAACTGAGTGATGAATGGCAGAAGAACAGGCTCAGCAGTGGAGAAAAATGAACTGGACAGGGAACACTGGGTCAACCAGGTTAATGATGTTAGCTGTGATTATTTGCAGGTGTGAATGATCTGAGATTAATCATTTAGGAGCAAAGCTTGAATGGCAGGAGGTGAGAAATTGCAATGATCAAACAGGTGGAAGGATTCATGAGCTCTACAAAACCTTTACCAGGGTGGAAAAACAAGAAGAAGTAGGGAAATATACTGCTGATGGCCACTGCATGTGTGTCAGGACAAAATGTTGATGAAATGCAGGACACGTGCTCCTCTAACAGATTGGGATTTGAGAGCTTTGTTGAATGCATCAACTGTGTAACTTTTTCTGAACATGTTTTTTGCATGGAAAAAATGTCTCAAAATGTGTCTTTAATGTGGAGAGTTGCTGTCAAAGTTTCCTGTGACCCAGACTCACTGAACTGTGCAGTGATATTTGCATTTTAATATTTGTGAGCCAGACTCACCCTTCTAACCAATTAGAGAAAATGTAATTATTTCACTTTGATTAGTACGTTTTTGGAGCATTTTCATTCATTATAATTTTATAATGACAACCACCACTTTAAAAGCTAGGCAGAGAATGTTGAAGCGCCTGAGCATAGCATTAATCTTGGATCTCATGCTAGTGCTCAAAGAAAATAATATGCTTCTCTGTATGTACACATAAACATCTAAGTGAACTATAAAGAGAAAAGTTTTATGGGTAACCTGAGGTCGCAGAAATTAACAGAGAAACCAATGTGCACATCTCCCAAATCTCAACAATGTCCTCTGTGTGTCTCTGCGTGTCTACTGATCTCACTAGTTCACCATATATCACCACATTGTCAGAAGGAGAACAAAATGATGAAAAAAAAGAAGAAACACAAAGAATGTAGAGCAGCCAAATGCTAACGGTCTCGGCTAGTAAATATCTTTCCCTATACACAACTGAGTGTTATGATGTTTACACTGGAATAAAATTGCTTTTAAATATGTGTTTTATTATCTTCTGTAGCAATTTGGGTTGCTAAATGTGACACTGTCCCCTTGTGAACATGTATGTCTTCACTGCAAGTATAACCGTACCACATGTGCAAATGTGTACATAACTTTGCCTTACATTGCATATTGTAGCTTTAACTATACATTGTCCTCAATACTGATAATTTTCCGGGCCAATAACTGATATATTGTCAAAAACTATTGTGATCTTACCATTGAAGCAAAAACAAAAAAATAAATGTAATAAAGTGTCTGTGGTAAAAGACACACAGCATGGATTTACTTTAGTTCCTTTGCAGCTGCAAATCAATGACTTACTAAAGATGCACAATCCAGTGTTTAATTTTTAACTGTATTTTTAAAATGCATCTTTCAGTCCCTTAACCTGTCTATTAAAGAAAAAACCATGTCCCATCGTCACCATCTTAGATTTCACAAATTAGCTGCATACAAATGATTATTTAAAAGAGCCGAGGTACTTCTCATGAATTTAAAATCATTCTTAAACCAAACTAAAGGCATGACTTCAAGGGCATTTGCAGAATTAGCTAAATTGTACAAACATCGATATTTGCATATTTTGTTTCTCAAAAAAAAAAAAAAAAAAAAATCTAAGGTGCATTCACAGGAGAATAACCAAGCACCGCAGTCTGACATGACAGACCGAAGCTGATTAGCTGCTTTATAAGATTAGATTTTTAAGACACACTGAGGAGATCCAGGGGCCAGTTGATAGATTTTTATGGACTCTGTTTAAAATTAATTCTTGCATACACAACTGTAGACTGACATTCTGAGGTCACAACAACTTCACCCGCAAAACAAAAGCAAAATAATTTGGGCGAATAAACAAGACTTAGAGAGCTGACAGAGTTCCATCTTTACTCAGCTTGTGGTCTCAGACCTGTTGCACAGTACATGTGGTACCGGCACAAATGGTTGTCCTCACAATTATAGAAATGCAATGTATGTATGTGTGAGTTTATGTAAGCAGCAAGTAAAGCAGGTCCATGTACACATGGAATGTAAAGAAACAAACATGTACACATGGATCCACCCATTCATAGTGTGTGTTGATGGTGTGGAATCATATTTTAACATCTAGACACATTCATATATTTTCCATGGTAATCTTCAAATTTTTTGTGGTGCTATTTGAAGCAACATCTGGCATTTAATGTAATGCAGAGATTATTCATTATTTGTGGACCCATTGACCATGAGTACCACAGGGGTGAGCACGTAGATTGCTTCACCAATACATGCATCAGTCTAGACTCATGGGAATAACATGATTTGCATTCCCATACTCCCAAGTACCACAGATGCAGTTTTAATGTGCAGGATTTAAATTCTTGTAATTTAATGATTATGACTAGTTACATTTTCACAAAGCACACATTTAACCACCAATAGAAAGGCATGATTCTTTTTTTCTGCCAGTGGACTGTCACTATGCTAAATGCACACAGCATGAGATGTAAGCTAATCAATGAAGTGACCTCACACAGAGCTGTTTATGTCTTGTGTATCTGACACATAATCAATTGATAAAAGTGGAGTTACAAAGCCTGCCCAATCAGATGGATCAACGGCTATTCATTGATCCATTTCATACGTCGCAGATGCTACTTGTTTATTCTCAATTGCAACATTTAATTGATTGACTTCTTGTTAATCTTCATGCTATTTCAATGAAAAAAAATCACTTTTACCTCAGGTCATTCCTTGGATTGCAAATTTGTGTGCAGTTACACTGTTGCAGCAGCTCAGAGTTTTCTTTCCACAGATGGCCAAAGCCAAATTAATCGTAATGTATACCTTGAAGCTGTGGTCAGGGACTTTTGTCACATGCCAATTCCTGTGTTTCTTGTTGCGTTCACCTATTTAAATAAGCAAAGTGCAAAAATAATACATTATATGGAAAGGAAAACATCATGCTCAATAAATGTTTTCAGCTTGTACTGTATATGAGAGGGTGGTAAACTTTAAAAAGAAAAGTCACTTTTTAGATCAATAATCTGACACTAACGCAACGTTTCCAGGCAGAAAACTAAATAAATAACTGATTTTATTGTTGTACTTACTGCAATAATGTAGTTTTACAATATTTATTGATGTGTGGTCACTAAAGATTCTAAAGATCACCTTAGATTTTTTTAGGATTTGTTCTCCAGCCATTTGAGTGAGTGGTAGGTCATGTTTTAGGATCAGAGCTTATCTTGCTGTTGTTAAATGGTTTATGAATTTTGTATTTTCTGTAATGATCTATTCTGGATTGTGGCCCTGTAAAATCTCTCAGCATGTCCATGTGAACCTTTATTTCCAAGTTTAAAGTAGATGTAGATCTAAAAGGCTGAATTGACAGAACAAAAAGATACCACCCACACACCCTTGGCTATGGCTAGCAACAGCAACAAGGTAACTGTAGTGCCATTAATTTCACATTGCTTTAAAACTGTACATCTTTCCAAGGACAAGAGATGTTTCAGCACTATGCTGAGACAAGGTCATAAAAGTGACCTTGTTAAATGAAAGGCTGGTTTGAATGTGTACCTGTCCTACGAATCCATCACTTCAGGGCTCTGGTGCTCAGAATAAACACTGGAGGCAGGGGCACGCTGTGTTTGAGCTTGTTCCACAAGCAAAGGTGTAGTCTGACACTAGGTGTGAGGAAGAATACATAATCAGTGGGTGTGGTACAGTTTGACATCTTGACCTTTTAATTTACCTGTTTTCATTCCTAATACAAGCAATGCACTCAGAAAAGGGGTTTTGTTAATGATGCTTTTCTTAACACATGCAGACAGTGAATATACTGCATCTTCACGAATAAGCTTGGTAGGGAAAAAACACATTTGGTTTAGTTGTTTATGTGACCCAAAGTGAGCTCCTGTCCATATTGAATATGTGTTTTAAACATTCACTTCATTGGTTGGAAAGAGTATGTGAAGCCCTAGGCAATGGATATCAACCAAAGCTAATTAGAGCCAGGAGTTAGTAAACCTGGAATCCAATCAATGAAACTAGACTAGATGTGGGTGAAAGCTACTTTGATTCACTAAAAACACTCATTTCGAGTTTGCTTTTCAAAAGAAGCATCTGCTAATGTGAACCATGCCTCACAAAAAGGAGAGCTAAAAAGACTTACAATCAAGAATAGATGAATTGCATAAAGCTGGAAAACATTACAAAGTAATCTCAAAGATTTCAGATGCCTATCAATCGACTGACACATGGAAGTGGGCACTCAGCTCAGGTGACTCCAAGAGTCACTGCATACAATGGTCAACGAGGTAAAAAAAGGCCAGTGTATAAAATTTATCCTGTGCAGGTCAGCATCATGATCAAAACATACAGTGTGTGTGCATGTCGACAACTCTGTCAGCGTTGTATGAATGCTGGCTTTTTGAAGACTGATGTGTAATGGCTACCACACACACAAAACCCTCACATTACCAAAAACATCTTCAGATGTATCATGTAATCTGCAGAATGTTAAAAAAAATATGGCTACATTCATCATGATTATAATTGGTCAAATCATAAGAGATGATTGGAGGATTGGTAATAGCAAAAATTACAGACTACTTCAAAATTGAGAGAGTTGCTGTAGATGTCAGTATTCTGTTATTGCTCAGTCTCCTTATGAGCATATGAGCCATGTTGTTGATGCCAAGAAATAAAAATGATTTCTACAGTATATGACCTCTCTGGACTTTTGTTATCCGACGCTGTAAACTGTTAAATACTGTAAGAAACATTACAAACGAAACTGTGTATGCGATTCAAAAAAGGGTTCGTGAAAAATAAAAAAAAGAGATGTTTATTCTGCTGAAATCTTTAAGTGCAGCGCTGTTAGTTTCATAAATCAAAAATCAGTTGATTCCACCTCTTGCAATGTGAGAAGAAAAATGAACTATAGTTCCTCTTTTTAGTGAAGCTAAACATAGACAGCTGTCCTCATTTATTGACGTCCTCTATCATAATTAGTTTCCTATATACCATTAAATGTGTTTCAGCATAAATACTCTTAGGACCTGTTTAGATGTGTACAATATAAGGCTCACGATTTTTATTTTGTTTATTTTTTATCACAAATCATTATAAACATTCTCCTTGCCAGTACAGACTTTGCCAGTAGAGACTTTTTAAAATAGTGAGTGCCCATACTTAACATATGGTGTAGATAAACAATTTTCTAGAGTGTTCTTTTAAAGGCTATTAACTATAGGACTAAAATAGGCAGAAACACAATGAAAGTTTGCCCAGCTGGCCTCAAAGACACAATTTCGAGAAGAGAGAAGTCGCAAGGACATTGTGTGAAGGACAAAAAAACTGAATGTTCTTCAGTAGTGTTAGATAGGAATTACAATAAGGCTAAATGATGGACATGAAAAAGTCCGTCTGAAAACCTCTGCACCTGTCCATAAAAATCTAGAGGCCAAGGAAGCTCTGAAATCAAATGTTAAGTTAAACACAACAGAGTAGAAAACATTAATTCCAGTGGGAGTTCCAGGGTTATGGGCACACTCCTTCTCCTCCTCCTATCCACTCTAACTAATGAGAAGCCATAAATGACGAGGTTTAGACAGTGTTTATCTATGTGGCTGTGAGGGGGGCCAAGGTGCCCTCACACACAGCAGTGTGTAGTGAGTGTAACTGCTGGGCATAATACTTCACACATCAGCTGCCTCTCACATATGGCTGTCCTCGCCTAGTCCTGGCTCCTGCCCCATCTGCCTTCCCACCTCAGTCCCCAAAGTTTGCGTTTCCAACCTGCGATTGGCTCCCTCTGAATCCTTATTTTGTTGCTACATCACCCAAAAAGCCAGCCGGTCCATCAGTCCATGTCCTCTTCTTCATTGTCATGAGAACATAACAAATCTGCCCTTCTCCACTCAATACAAGCCCAGTCAACCTCCTCCTCCCATAACCTCCCCTACGTCCCTCCCCACCCAGATCACTGCCCTCATCCTGCCAAGCTTTGCGTAGGGTCACATCTGGAATGGAGAATTATTGCCGCCCCATCCTGTCCCTCCCTTCCATCTACTCGCAGATGGCCTGTTGATTTTGAGCCCTCTGCTGTACAGCGAATGCAGTCTGTTGGCATATAGAGAGGCTGGTAAATGTGGAGGGACGCCTGTCAAGGACTGCAATGCCTGGATTGTTTTTAGGAAAACAGATGCAAAGATTATTACTAACCGTTTGCCACTTATAATTTATTCCAGAGTAATGATCTGCTCAGGTGACCGTGGTAATTGACCTGCTGCTTGGTAAGGCCAGAAAGTACTGAACTGAGCTGGACCAGGCTAGGATGGCTTGAACTGATGAAGCAGAGTATGACCTATTTGGCTGCAATTACTGTAGGCTGGGGAGGGATGAGGTCAAACCTCACATATGTTTTCCAAATAGTGACGATTCACTGCCATGCATTTCTGAATACTTGAGCATCTATTGAGTGGCATGAAAAAAGCTATGCATGTGCAAATTAATCAACCCAGTGTCTAAAAATGGCAATGCTATGCAACTAGGTGTGACCTGGTTCCTCCTGGTAATATGTCAAAGTGTCCCTGGACAAGACACTGAACCCGACACCTTGAGCGCGTTGAAAGTAGCAGCCTAGGGATCTATGAACAGCTGCTGGCTGCTCTCAGTTGAGGAAGGTATTAGTATTTACACTGACATGGATGAAACAAACGCAAAGTTGTAGACTGCATATTAGCTTTGTCTCGTTCCTTTTGATTACAGAATCTCAGCAACTACTAGGCATGTGGATATACTTATACTTATACTAGAATGTTTGTGTACTTTAGTATTAGAATGTAATTCAATAGCACACAAATCACTATGAGTGTCATTCAAACATTTAGAGTACAGGTGTGAAAGCCTAGGCTAATGGAATTAACAAAAAATGGAAGTCAGAGATTGACAAAACTGGAAGCCATTTAATGAAACCAGAATAGAGAAGAAGTTAAGGACTCAAACATTTTAAGTTTGCTATTCACATGAGGCATCTGCAGACAGGAACTATGCCTCACATGCACACGCTTACACACACACCTGCACACACACACACACAAATACACACATAAAATGAATTAAAAAGATTTGATCAAAAGTTGTTTGCATAACTGGGAAGGATTACAAAGTGACCTCAAACATTTAGACAGACTGAAGGTGATTTAGTAACATGACTACTGGGCTCCAGGCAGGATGGCTCTGCACAATGTTGAATGCTCAGTGATGTGAAGAAAAGCCCTGAGTTATGGCTAACGGTTTAAAGGAGTCATTGTTGCTGGTTAATACTAACAGTGTTTAGAAGTCTACCATATTTACATTATGGTGTACTGGGCATCGGGTGTCATCACCGAGGAAGCTGCTCCTCTCCAAAGCTTCATAAATAAATAAAACATTAGTTTGTGTATGAAGTCAACCAAAGAGCACCCTGATACTGAGCAAATGTTTTGATGAAAAGATGAAAGTAAGGTTGAATTATGTGGAAAGAACACAGAGTGCTAATCACCATCACAGTGGTGAATTGTTATGATTCTGTGCTATTTTGCTCCCTGTGGGCCTGGACAGTGTGTCCTCATCAAGGAAGGAATTTATTCACAAGTTTATTGAGGGATAACGTCAAAGTGGCTGTGTGCCTGTGTTCAATAAAGACGCAAAATATGTTCTGTGTTAATAGCGTAAGGACATAGTGTTTGTTCACTTAAGATGAAATCGTATTTCACAGGCAACCAGGTCATTTTAGGGGGTTTCCGTCACTTTGTCTAGTCACTTTACATGAATATGAATATTTTCCTGATTAATAGTAAAGCTCTGCTTCCACTAGCATATCCCAAATGGAAGTGAAGTGGATAAAAGCAAGAAGGAAGCACAGCACTGAGTTTACATCATAGTTGGGGTTTTTAAATGTCCGGGTCCAAAGACTTTGTAGCCTGATTGCACTAGTAGTTTTATGTGATAAGTAAATATTCACCTATACTGTGCTGACTGTTATCTGTTATTACCGGTTTTCAAATTTCTCATATTTTGGCCTATCTAGCTGTAGTGTTTGTCTGTAAATACGAAGATAACATGAAAATGTACATCCCCTGCACCATCCTACCAATCCAAGATGAGTAAAGACCTACTAACAGCTACTGTTCTTGCCCAGAAGTTTACATCAACACACCATCTGAAGTCAGCAAAGTCAAGGAATGACTTTGGTGGCCTGGTATAATTATTGCAAATCTGGAAGTTAAATCCAACCAGTATCGCAGTTAATGTAAAATAATAAGCAAATAATGTTGAATATTCAAACAAATTTTTTATAACCATACAGTAAGAGTTTCACATACACATTTCAGCACAGTTTGGTTTTCATTATCATTACTATGTCCTTTGCAGTGTATCCCACAGTGACATGCAACATTGTTTTCTCAAATTTAAAAACCGTTTGTACTGTACTGGCATGTTTTATATTCGTACCAAAAGTAGAACATGTGAACACTGGGAGTAAGCCTAACAACAAAGCAAAATAAAAAAAAAAAAAGGGGGGGGGGGGCGGAGCAGTTATTTTAAAAACAAAGTTAATAGATTTTTTTAAATAAAACAAAGAGAAACTGAAGTTTGCATTGATTTAAACATTTAAAGGATTTTTTTTGTTTTTTTAGAAAATGAGGTCATTGGTGTTTTTAAAACCCCATTGCAATGCAGAAAGGTTCAAAATCCACCCTCATTAGTATATTTTCAAATGTTTCCTTGACTTCTGGTACTGGCCTGAGAAATTGTGGGACACAGGAGGTAAAATATTTACAATATAAAAGGTTTAAAAACACATAATGAAGGAAAAATATCGCAAAACTGAGGGACATTCAGCATTTCCACTCAACCATTGCAACTTGATTCATCTGCAGCAGCCTTTTGTCACTTTGAAACAGTTGGCCTGGGGAATTTCTGAAATAACATTTGGCAAGCTTCCCTTAAACACCTCTTTCCCCTGATAGATCTCTGCTGGTGGATACAGCTCTATCTATATTTAGCATCAGTGATTATTTTAGTATTTCTGGCAGATGTTTTATGATAAGTAATATACTGTAGGCTATTCAAACGATACAAAAAAAGTGGGTAATTATTTAGCTCTGACCTGAACCTCATTTGACCCCAGGACAGGCTTGGTTAGCTGCTGTGCATGAAGGTGATAAAAAATGCCAGACTGTTTACCATCATGTTATTCTGTGTTGTCAAAAATTTGATCTCAGTCTAAGTCTTGATCTGACCCCATTACAGCTATTTACACATTTTAATAATCTCAGAGAAAAGTGTCATTTTCTTTTTTCCAGGATTGACCAGAAGGGCAGAAATGCTTTGTCACTGAGTAGCCAAAGTGGGACTGTGTCTCGTTCAAAGCCTTTTTAACAAGTCGGATGCTGGCAGACACAGGGTCCTGAAACTAGGCCTCCCAGCTGAAGTGTGGTCTTCCTGCTTACAGCAGCCTGCTGCTTATTTAATGAGATCTGGTGACAGGGAAGGCAGCAGTATGTTGAGTTTGTCATGTTTGTGGGACCATTCCTGGCCAGCTGTAGCCTTGTTGAATGCGACATTATCATGTTATAAAAATGAGAGATGGATTCATTACTGCAGTTAAGGAATGCACCAGCCTGGCAGTGATTGCAGTAGAGCTTGCATACCCACACAGTCAGTTTTGTGAGTCATGGCATGTTGTCAACTTGGAAACAATGGGCTAACTTTAGAGATCCTCTTCACCCTTTCCTACACTTAAATGAACAAAAGCAGAGACAGAAAATCAGCTGATTCAGCTTATCAGCTTATTATAAGTAACTTAGCAGAACAACATGCAGATTACTTGCCTTGTTCAGTTTGACTGTGTTTGTTATTTATTTTCATAAAGTCAGAGATGTGTGACATTTTAAAAGGTATTAAAAACTAAGATTTGGTCTGAAGTGCGTTTGCATTTTTTTCCTGGTCATCTTTTATCAGTGTCTAAGATAGTAATAGTAAGCTGTCCTTGCCCCACATGGAACCAATTTCCAGCAAACGGCTGTGGTTATTGTCTTCTTGCAGCCAAAAATGGAACAACGTTTGAGTGGGAACATGAAATAGAAATGGAAAATTAATAATCCAATATCAGTCCCTTTTTTTTCTTTACAGATTTACAAGTACAAATTGTAAAAATAGGATACTTTATTTTATCGAGCATTCCTCTAAATCACTGTGTTCGATACATTTTATGCATAGTGAATATTAAAAAGGTAGCAAATGTTTAGATAAACTGTTTTTAGCAGTAGTAGTATTATTAATGGCCAACAAAAACCACAATGAGTCTGTTGTTACATATACTGCAGAGACAGAGTGGTCTTGTTGCCACCATGAATAAAATAACCCAAGGACAGCCTCTGGGCAGGATCTGCTTAGCATATGCTCATAGCCTGTTTCTAGAATGGCGATGAGGAAACTGTTAAAAGAAACAAAAGGGTGAAATCTGTTCAAGTTCAGTATTAGCCCTTTATCACAAACAAGACAGTTTGAAAGGATGTTGCAGTGGAATGAAACAGGACAGCAGTAGACGTAAAACGTGAAAGACAAGAAAAAAAAAAACACATCTAAGTAGAGTAAAAGAACAACCAACTAACAGGTCTGTATTGTCAGGGGGTATTTGGGACCAGCCTAGTAGTGGGTAACCTCATCTGGCATCACTCGGCATCATGCCTCAAAACAAAGTCAAACACTTTCCAAACAAGCTTTGATAGTTTCGTAGGATCCTGAACACTTGACACCAGTAGAAGCCCGGAGGTTAGAGAAACAGTAATCTGACTGAAAATGTGCCAGGTCTGGACTGGCTACAAAAAGGTGAGTGAATACAGCTCTTATCCTCAGCAGCTGATATCAAAGTGCAGTTGAGCAAGGCACTGAACCATCAATTGTACTAGTGAAGCTGCACAGTTACCAACAGGGACAAAGCCATAATGGTACCGAAGCAGTGAATGTAAAACCTTGAAGGGGTGTCAGACTCTAGCTTTTGACTGTCTGTTGGAGCTGTTGGTGTATCAGTAAAAATATCTTCAACTTGTGTTGTTAAGTCAGGATTAGAAAATCAGTTGTATTCTATCAAGAGAGAGAGAGAGAGACCGAAAAACAACACTGAGCTCTCTTCAGAAATCATCGTGGAAAATATACTGTAACCATGAAGCTAAATTTTATTATTCATAACATTACCTTACCTCATTTTTGTATCATTGTGAGAATGGCAAAATATGTGAGCTGACTACTGATTTACCTTCATTTTGCATTTGAAAGTCACAGCGATTTGTGTTATTACAGCTCTGTCAGGCTGATGGAGTCTGGATTGATGGGGCGACTGAGCTGTTCCCGAAACGAGGTTACAGTCTTTTTCTCATCAGCACCTATGACACTGTGATGAGCAGAGGCTCATAGGTTTGACTGACAGCCAAATGCAGAGGCCTGCCACACACTTATATTTGGATAAGAGGCAGCATGTGACTCTAATTTCAGGAAAACACTGGTTCGCCAAGCATAGCAAGACACGGTTATAGAGTTGTGTAAAGAGAGGAGGTGGAGTGAGGAGAGGAATGAGAGACGAGTGAAGAGTTAGCAAAAGAGTGTGAAGTCAAGAGGAGCAGAGACACAAAATAATGAAAGAGGGAGAAAAGGAGGTAGAATAGAGTGGAAGGAACACAGCACGAACTTGTAGCATCAGCAGCATGGTGCATAACTTTATTAGCTGTCTAGTGTAGGACTAGCCTTGTTTTACACAACAGCAAGCAGAGGTAAACGAAAAAATGTCCAGCAAAGGCAGGAGCAGAGGACGCTCATGAAACGCTTGTTACTAACCAAGCAGAGCTTTGCTACCCAATTGACCCCAATGAAAAGAAGGGGTAAACAAAAGCAGGTGCAGGAAAAGGTTTTGTCTGCAAGATTGAGAAGTGATGACTGCCACAGCAGTGAGGGCCGTAGGGAAAATTGGACTTTAGCAGTACAAAGGGGAGCTCGATTTTGTCCGGGTACTGATACCAAAAAAGCAAAGAAAAACGATAGAAACATAATATTCAGTATTTTACTATATCCATTTTTACAAAAAGACCAACATAACTTGATGTTTTTAAGAGCATATTGTTCATATGTTAACGAATCTGCTCATAACCAAATTGCCAACAAACATTAGGACACATGAAAGACTGGTCGATCATCTTTAGTCAGCCACTCTCCTTAATATTGTTTGCTTGGTGAATTAATGCTGATATGACCTATTTGATTTTCTACAGTGAGAGCTAACCTAGGCAGAGCTTAGAAGAGAAGCAAGAAGACATATGGTCACCATGATGCTACCATACATTTCTCGCCTTTTATCTTTTTCTTTGCCTCTTTGCCTGGTTCAGTCTTTTCTTTTTTAAAAAAAAAAACACAAGTGCCTGTATCACAGATCCCAGTCCTCTCTAAAGCACACATCAGTTGGCAGTTTATCTAACTCCACAGCCCTCCTCCATCACAACAGACCTCCAGCTGTCATAGTAGACATCCTTCCAGACACCACACTGAGGGAAGAAGAGGTTCAGTCCAACAGAGCTGCTCGTGTTCCTTTCTGACACATCAAGCCCTCCTAGGAAGTAGGAAGCAGGAGCAAAGGGAGCTTTTTTCTTTTTCCTGTGGCTCACAGTGCGCAAAGCTAGTTATTATAGGTAGGAGGAGGTGAGGGAGCATCTTATGAGGCAATGAGGTGCTGAATGAATTCATCTCTTTCTTCCTTTATTTCTTTTTTTCATGTTCATACCCTAGTGTTTCACCCTTGCTGTGCTCCTCTTTCACCTCTCCTCCCTCCATGCCTCCCTCTCTGCTCCTATTCCACACAGTTGACACCAACACAGGTAATTCTGACTAATGTGACAAATAAACTCTTCTAATCTCAACAAAGCGGCTGTTGCTTTCTCCCGCGCATTCATCTGTGTTAAATCAAAGGTTTTATGCAAATAAAGGTTTTTGCAGGGTCTTATTTTTTTATCCAAATGTGCAGGTATATCAGGTTGTAAGCCGGACAGCTTTAAACTTACTGCGTAAACAAGTGTCAAACCTCCCCAACGTTCACCTGTCAAAAGCAGACTTTTTTTTTTTTTTAAATTACACCTTTTCTAATGAAGAAACATCTCCTGCGGAGAGGTTTAAGTTTTTAATCAGGTGTGTCTGGTGTGTGATTCACCTGCTCTGCTATTTGAAAGTGCTGTGACCTTAAAGAGCTTAGCACACCATCATCACTTCCACTGTAGAGCCTGACTGTATATGCAAAGCTTTGCGCTGTCAGCTGTGCAAACTAGATAAATTATGTCAGTAAATGCTACAATTTCATAAGTAAGGCTGTCAGATTTGTAAGTCTGTGCAGTCTGGCCACTTCTTTTCCCAACACATAAGCTCCATATACCCTGTTTTTTCCTTTTCTTCATCTTCTGCTGGTGGGGAAGTACATTACTGTGTTTTTTTTTTTTTTATTGGCATGGCAGTAAAAGCATTTAAACATTAACAACAATACATCAGAATATATGGGGCCTGTCACGGTGTGTGCAGTGTACAACTGGGAAGCACATTGCCAGAGCACAGCTGTCTTGTAAGCGAGGGTAGGTTCAGTGCAGCAGAAAGACAAAGCGTCACCCTGCAGTATTTATGAACAGTTTTCAGAGGGGTGGTGCTGAGTGCTCTCCTTTGTGCTCACCAGTCTACATATCCTGGCCTACATAACCTATGTGTGACAACAAGCAGTCGTCTGTTGAATGCTGTGTGCTCTCCAAGGGAGAGTCTTGTTTTCCTCACACATTGGCAGCACATTGGACTCAGTTTAATGTGCCAAACAATTGATTCATTGTAATACAGGTGCACAGTGGAGCTGCAACTCATGCTAGTTCGTCCAAATCGCAAATAAACATATTTCCCAGTGCCGTCTAGCCATGCAGATAGTTCTGGGTTGTATTTGCCAAGGTTGTGTGATTTCTGCCAGTGAGGAAGCCACATCAATACAGTTAAAATTAGTGAAATTTTGGTCAAGGCTTTAAGATTCTACATTTAAAACAAAATTAAACAGATGTTGGTTTTTCTAAACAGTGTACTGTAGAGTATAAAGCATATATAGTTAATTGCTGGGGGAGCACTGATGCCATCTTGTGATCTTTGTGGTCTGTTTAACTGTGCCTTCTACAGGGACTGGAATAGGTTACCTGCTTTCTTTTGGCTAAAACGTTGGAGATTGGAGAAGATGTAAAGGAAGAAAAGAAATTAAATCGCACTGCAAGCAACAGTATATGGAAAAAACTATTAACTATAAATGCTTGAACAGTTTTCCTCTGGCTCAGCGCAAGATGTTCTGATTCTAGCACAGTTGTACTTGGAAAGATAAGGCAGTAAAACAGCCTCTAATTCACCAACAGAAAAGCAGGGGAAGTCTCAAAAGAGGCTGTTACAGTGACGTCAACTTCACATTCTCTTTATGAAGTAGCAAGGATTGTGTGATATTTCACAAGCAATTCTACAGGACAGCGCTTTGCCATGGATCATATTGAAATAGTGCATCTTCTTCAGTATGTTCATTTCGAGCCTTTTACATTACTCTGTCAATTAAAAAAGCTTAAAAAAGGCACCTGTTTTTCCATCCCATGACCAACTGCCATGAAACACACGACTGTGATCCAGCAGGCTATCACAGAAGGAATAATGATGTCACAAGCCTCTTGATCCAACAGACTAAATTTAGGTCAACACATTTGGATAAGTCCAATACCAGAGAGACCCAATGTGTCAAGCTGATCTTTTTTCCATCCATATAAATGAAGAAGTTTGCCTTTTATGAAGATTTTTTTTGGATCATTTTGCATTTATTGAGTTACCCAGTAGCACTAAAAAAAGCTTCCCATACAGTGTCTACCCATATAGTTTGCCTCTAGTCAAACATTTACACACAGACTGTGCATAAAATAGGTTAATTATTATTTTATTTATATTCATGAGTAAATGAGCACTAGCTTCTCTCTTTGACAGTTTGTAGGCTCGTCGGACGGTTTTTCATATGACCCTGACAGTCATCCTTGGATAACAGTCTGCGCCCCAGTGATCCTGGACGATGCCATCAGGAATGGATGTGGTCTAGATACCACACAGGCCTCTTAGTCTCATGCCAGATGCAACTTTGCCACCCGTGGCACCATCTCAACCTTTTGAAATTTAACGGTTCATGTACATCAGGGCTAGACCATCTGGCCCTCCAAAGAGCCTTTGCATGGAAAAATGACTTTGAAGGAGGTGAAATGGACAGCCCAGAATATGCACTTTTTAATATTTCAATTTGATTGTTTCATAAAACTCATTTATGATTATTTGGGGGTATGCCAAACTGTTTAAGTCTATATTTTCTATGGACAAGATAGCTCCAAAGTCTGAGCATCTATTGCAGAAGAGATTATCTTGGCAATAAAACCATCTTGTCTACTTTTTAGGGAAGCCAATGTTCACTTAGATTTGTTATAATAATGTTTTTTGCATGGCAAGTTTCTTTTATCCATTTCCAATCCTAAGAACAAAGACCCTGTGAGTTATGTGATCTGCCACGTCTATGGTTAGGAGTTAAAACTATTTGGTAATATTTAAACATGTGGGAAGAAACACCTCCACACCAACACTAACTTCTGATGGGAGATGTTTTATGATGGAATAACAATGTCATGCTATATTCTTCTCTAACCTTTTTGACACTAAGGAAAAAAAGCAAAAATTTCTGCTTCTCTAGTCTCTTCTCCTGAATGAAAGCACAACCTAGTTCATTGGAAATATAATTATTTTTATGTTTTTTACGACAAATATCGACGTGTGGACTTGGCACTTCTGAGTATAGCCAGGGTAATTATTTAATCAGAAGTTTCATCTGCTGAGCCTTCATCAATAAATTGTTAGGTGTAACATGATTTTTAGACACAAATTAAGGCATTGGAGCAATTTGGCTGATTTCATTTTTTGATGTACAATGTGAGACCTTATTTTAATGTAGTGTCAGGCACTACACCACATGGAAAGCAGATCTGCAGATCTGAGACAGCACTGTCACTGTCCTTCTGCCACTCAACTGACACTTGAAAACAGGGTGTTCAGATGTGCACAGGGCTGTGATCTGAGCTGTAACACTAGCCCAGATGCACGGCACACACACACACACGCACACGCTTGTGTCATTCGCTGCATCTGGGTGGTCTGGGGGAATAGGGAGGCAGAGAGAGGCAGAACCAGAGCAGTATATCTGTAGGGGGAAACATTAGAAAGGCATCTCTTATGTTTTCCATTAAGGTAACTGAGATGTGATGATGGTGATGTTGGACCAGATAAGTAAGAGCAGAAAGAGACATAAATGGAAATGGAACAATGTTTTGTTTTTTTTTCCTGGATAACCTAAGGCTAGCATGATTTCACTGTGATGCCAAATGCTCACCTTGTGCTCTCGTTAGCTTTCCTCTGCCCTGCACACAACACAAGCAAAAAAAAAAAAGTGCTATGTATTGTAATTTAACGTGTGCAGAACAGATTTGCGGCTCAAACCGAGAAACACAGACAAAAGCTAGCACCACTGTTGAGCCAAATTGAGAATCCTTAAAGGTAATTTCACTGTGGTTGGTAAGTAAATGTCAGATAGCATTCAAACAAATCAAACACCCAAACCCGGGAGTCTTTGTGTTATGTGGCACACATCTCAGGGGAGTGCCTGTTATTTACACCTTCTCATCCTGTCTAGGTTGGTGCTGTGTGGATGCATCACATTCTCACTTTGTTGTAGATCAGCTTTAGACTGCTTTAACTGTCAGCTGCAGCCCTTTAAATCCCTCAAGGCCCATTCTATTCGCACCAGCCATTAGCCGAGGAAAAGGCCTCTGTCTGTTGCCCGGCTTATTTAGCAACTCTTTGTTTGTTTTCCCTTGCTGATTCCTATTTGATCGTCCCATTCCTCACTGATCCTCATTGATGCGGACTGCATATTCATTTTTTACCAGTATTTCAGAGCGTGAATTTGGGGAACAGTTAGGGTTGGGTTTGGGGGTTTCAAACCTCTACAGGATGGTCTAATCATATGCGGGCATGCTGTCAGAGGCTTTAATCGCCTTTGTCGGCCGTGTCTCTGAGTTCACAGAGGGGCCGATGTCCCTGCATGATACCCACTGCTGTGCTCACACTGGAGATGCATAAACTTTGAAAACAAAGGGAGGAAGGCAGAGAGAGGCACAAAGCTTTGATCCGGAGAAAAGTGGCCAGTTTCAGTTGTTGTACAAAAGCACGAAAAGGTGCCAACAGACAAATGCCTCACAGATTTTCACTGTGGCCATTTGACTCTTAAGGCCAAAGACTTTAGCCATCACAGTGAAGCATTCACTTGGTAGCTGCATATGCTCCAAGGTGGTACATCCTTGTGAGCCACCATAACTTCACTACTATTGACAACAGAGGAATATATCCAGACTCTCATCTTTAACGTAATGGAACTGCTTTGGTTTCTTCTGAAAAGTCTGAACTAGCAAATTTGTGAACAAATATTTAAAAGGATATGAAATAAACATCTGACATACAAAAAAAAAAAACAAATTGCAAAAGAAATTTCTCTACTACAACCTGTCGTAGAACAGCAGCACTAACCAGGAGAAATACCAAACAGAAAGAACTCCTGGCAATGAATCACATCATTGCTTAAATATGTCATTTATGTTCTTCTTTTAACAATGAGAGTCAATATGGCAGATAAAGACCACAAGCTATTAAGGTAAATTTAATTATCTGCCCCACTAATTTATTTGTTCTTTCATGAGATTTATCACAGAGGTGTGTGTGTCTGTGTGTGTGTGTGTGTGTGTGGGTGTGTGTGTGTGTGTGTGCGTGCGTGTTCATATTCTGCATGCATGTGAGTGAAATTTAATTAATCTCTGTACATATTGTGTTTATTGGCTTGTACTCACATTGAACTGAATGATAATTGTTCTAGAGGAGGAATTTTAAGAGGAGATTATGTCAAGTATAAGTTTCTAACTCTGCTTTTACCTCTAACCTGAACATGATGATGCTTTGGCAAACTTCCTTTTTCATCTAATGTTTAAATTTAGAGTTGACAATATGCGTCAGCTGAAGAGAATGCTGTCAAAATGACATTGTGGTAAAGCTCAGTTAATGATGCCATACCTAATTGATATTGGAGCAAAGGATCAATGGTGCACCTCCGCCAAAGGAGAACAGCTTCAGCAGTAAGAAGTTTGTCCCCAAGGTCATATTCTGTTACTGTAATATTGACCTTCCTGTTCCCTCCTGACATTCTGTCCAAATCACATCCTGTTGTTATCGTACAGCCATTTAGCTATCTGCCTTCTTCATCCAATACATCCTCTCAGTGATGGCCTCTGTGGCAACTTTTCAAAGTCTAACAATAAAATCACTCTAGCAGTGACAGTAACAGACCCAAGCAACTTATACTTCAGGAATAAATGAAAATACTCAATTTGCCCACTATAAGCAATAATGTAGGCGTAATGAGGTCTTCAGTTTTAAAACCATTTAAATTTGTCTGCATATGTGAACACACATTGATGAAAACATGAAATGTTAAACTATCTAAGGAACCTTTGCATTAAGTAATGAAACAGCTAAGGCCTGTGTAAATAAAATTAAACATACTATACCTAATGAAAGAACCAAAAGCACAAAGGCAAAAATTCTGAGACTATATTTGACAAACACCAAAACAGTGAGTAGAACCAAAAAATGAAAAGATAAATAAGTGAAATACAAATAAAATAAGAAAATGATTCATAATAAAATAAAAATACATGAAGCTGATAAAAGTTTAAAATCTGACAATAAGTTAAACTGAAAAAAAATGGACTGAGCTAAGAGGAAAGTAGTGAATTATTAAGTATACAAGGTGCAGGATGTAAACAAAATGAAATATAATATTTCAAAGTGACAGTTCTGGGATTAATGAGGGGAATGTAACAGATACTGTAAGTAAGCGAAGGCGTAACAGTAGATGATTTAAAGAGGCCATATTATGCATAAATTAGGGCTTATATTTTATTCAGTGATTGAAAGGAGGTTGTTTGATTTTCATTTCACAAAAATGCTTATCTATCTTGTATCTTTATGCTCATCGAGAGGAATGGTTTGTTTCAGCTCCCATGTCTTCAAGCCCCCTCTCCCTGAGTCTACTCTCCTTTGACTGGCCAGTTTGCAGGAGTTTTCCTTGTTGGTGTCTTTTGTGGGCACGGGTACCCAAAACGAAGATCCATTTATTGTCCTCCATGACGATTTTGTGTTACACTGTCAGGTATGTAGAAATGACTGATCACACTCCAGCCAGTAAGGCAAACTTAAACCTGGGCTTTTCACTTACAGGGAGCATGTAAAGAACTAGCCACTTCAAGCTTCAGGTCTTTGACTATGTGAAATATTGACTCCCGACTTTACAGAAGTAATTGTACATATATTACATCAGACCATTGAAAAATAAAAATTTGGCCTAATCTGTTTAGGAGGAAAATAATCATATTTGATTACTGATGTTTATTGACAGTGGTTCTATAACCCCACAGCAGCGATGATGTACAAAGATCCATTCTGTCCAAAAGTCCTGGCAGGTTACACATGATGTTGAAAAAAGTAATCAAATACTTCAGAACTTATGTTTAGGCTAACAAACGTTGTGACATGTAGACAATAGACTGTATATAAGAATTATAATAAAAAATAAATTATTTGGTCTCTGTATTTTATATACTAATTATACTATACTATTATAGTTATACTAATTTTATATATAATTATACTAATTATACTAATTATTTGCAGTGTATTTTTGTTAAAGCACTGTGTAAAACTATGGCCAAACTATGGCTTAGTGTTAATAGTTATTCAGCATCACAGTAGGATGATAGCACATAAGCAGATTGTTATTCTATTTAAGAAGTATTTTTGAAACTTTTAAAAGTATCCAAATAAAAAAATAACATGTTTTACAGGCATGTGTCAACACTACACTAGTGTTGCTCTTGTCAGACAGAAATCTTGTGCATTTGACACCTTACAGAGTTGACAGAAACACCACACTGCTGCATATAACTCTTCTGGTATAATTAGGAGCAAGTTTATACCTCGTCTGTTGTAATCTGCCTCTGCCCTAAGGTCTCACAGGTCTACTCCTCATTTAAACTAAGTATGGTAACTCAAAGCAACATGCAATAGGCTAAAATAATTTTAAACCCATGTGACTATATGAAAATGTTATATATATATATATATATATATATATATATATATATATATATAGAGAGAGAGAGAGAGAGAGAGAGAGAGAGACAGAGAGAGATTGATTGATTGATTGATTGATTGATTATTGCCTTATTTGATATTATTATTAAATTTTTCACTAAAGCTGTTTATATTCAGCACATATTCTATCCCAGCTGTCGGCAGTCACTTTTACATTTAGAGTCCAGGTGGCATTTGCTGAAAGGTCCTCTTGCCTTGTGAGTGTTTTATATATGAGACACTGGATATTTATGAATTGATTCAGCAGTGCCAGTCAGTCTTCTACTTTGCCAGGGGCACTAATTCACATGATGGAATTCATATGTCTACTTCATATTAAGTTTCCTCTGTTGCTTATTGACCTTTTCATCTAGCATTTTCCCTCACTGATGCCAGCTAGCACCTTCACAGGAGCTGTCTGGAACCATTATTTCGCTGCTTTCTGTTCAGCTTCGGGTGAGAAACACTCGAACACTTAACACACTGCTTATTTTTGAGGTGACTGGGGAGTAGGGTTTGAAAGTGAAGGAGAAGTAGCAGTCGAGGTGTTGGGTGCTATCACAGGTTTCTTAAATCGAATAATGCAGGGTAATTACTGTTTGTGTGTCCTTGTCTGAATCGTGCTAATTTTTTAGGGGATCAGGGTTAGATGTTGTCATTTCTTGCAGGTTTCAAAGGAGGAATAAAATTTACAGATTGTGAATTAAACAGGAGGATATGTGTCAGAATTAACATTAACTCATAGCAAGTAATCCCCACAAGACATTGTTCATAAAGTATGTACAGCATTAAAAGCTCACATTGTGTAGCATTGTTTTCTCAAAGCAGACACAGGGTGGATACAGGCTGAAGGATGGAAAATATCTTATCGCTATGCCATATCCACATAGATAGGCATAGATACTGTAGATATCTGATCCTAACGGCTAATTCACAATGTGAATTTCATGTAGAGCAACTTTGGCTTTTGTTTATTTGCAAAGCTTTTTATATCAGTGATCAAATCAAAGTCATCAACCATGTTAGTTTTGATGTACTGTATGTTCATATTTCCAACCACTGTTTCTCTCATGTTTCTTTTATGCAATCACACAGTCGTCCTTTCAAACAGCTCTCTCTCTCTCTCTCACACACACACACACATGCACACAGTCACACACAAACACATATTAAATTTGCCGTACCTTCTCCAGCATTAGCACAAATGAAAGGAGGACCCTTGTCCTTTAACAATAGAATATGATGAATACCTTCTCTTCTTCATGTTGAAAAGACCTCCTCTCCATTTGCCCTTTTAGTCAGCTCAATACCGAACAGTACTTGATTAAATCCCATTAGCACATATATTTGGATCAAGGACCTTGATTAAAATACAGAAATATGCTTTTCCTATCTAGTGCAACTCTGAAATCTCACTTTGCCTGAGACAAACATCTAAATAAGTGGTTGACTAAATTATCCACCGAAAGTGTATGTGACATATAAAGTGTATTTGTTCAGCCTGTATTTTTAGCTAGCTTTTGTTTGCATTGCGTGCTTGCTGCTACTCTTTATCTACCACAGACCATCACCAAATTAACAGTTCACATTTTGTCAAAGTTCATACAACAAGTTGTGTGATCTGTAAAGTTCAGAGAGACTATGGTTGTTGGTGATTGATACATAGATGAGGGCAGGCTGTTATTTGCTTAAAGGTATGCAGTGGGTTTGAAGGAAACTCATGCTACTGGGTCAAATGAGATTGTGCTTCATGTAGCCACTGCAGTCCTCGAAATGGTGTTTTTAGTAAAGTTCCATCCTTTTAATTAATATGTGCCTTGAGGCTAGTTAGATACAAACAGAAGAAAACCTCAGTGAATACCAATGGTCGGCTGAATCCAGTTTGGGGTAAAACATTCCCTCTGTGGTCAAAATGAAAATTAATTTCATCAAGTCCCCCTCAAATAATAAATAATTCCATGAATAATTTATCTTGATGTATTTAAATTAATT
Source organism: Channa argus (assembly GCF_033026475.1). Classification (NCBI taxonomy): domain Eukaryota; kingdom Metazoa; phylum Chordata; class Actinopteri; order Anabantiformes; family Channidae; genus Channa; species Channa argus. The sequence continues at coordinate 18,983,299 of NC_090198.1, forward strand.
CTTTTTGGCACTGGATTTTTGTACACATGACACGCTAATATTTCCATACCAGTTCATTTCAAAAATCCAAGATCGTGAGAAAACTACAAACATGAACTATCTATCGAATTATGTTCATTGCATATTAAAAAAAAGAACAAAACAAAACTTAATATGGCCTGAATGTGTCCTGAATGAACATTTAGAAGGAGTGTAGTCTGAGAAACTTTAATCCTTAGACAGCAATTAATGAGAGGAGTCACGAAAGGATACATATGTACTTCTACAATTAAACAGTGATGATGGAATAGTTTCCTGAGATGAATGTGTCATTAGCTATAATGGTCTATCATTTCGTATTGAAAAAGCAGTAAAAATGACATTAAAAAGCCATTTCAAAGCACTAATGCTTTAAACGTGAGTCAGCTCCAAAAGGTTTGTTTACTGTTCTTCTTGGGAAACTAAACACCACCAGGGAGGTCAAATCAGCCACTGCCAGTGTATGTTCCACTGTCAGCATTTGCCAAGTAATTGCCATAAATGACAAATTAAGCAATTCTGATTTGACTGAGCAAATGGGAAGCATACAATATATTTCTCCAACTACAGGCCAGTGTTGAAGAGACTTCAAATTGGCCTCTGAATGTGAATCTAGCTGAAGGGTGGAGCGCTACATCTTATCTGAGAAGCATTAGTGCACATAATTTCAACCGCCAATTTATTTGGCTCTGAGCAATTGGGGGAAAAAACTGCATGAACTGTCGTCTTATGCGGGACCAAAATGTGAACTAATGTGATCAAGAGTCCTTTGCCCAAAGCAAAATTGAAACTCAATGTGCATGTGTATGCTTGGGTTTGGGATCCATTGGCATCTGTGCATTTAACACCACAGAAGGCAATTGACAAAGCCCATTTTTATCTCTTCCAAAAGGAAGCACTGTGAAAGTAAACAATGCAATCCTATTTGACATGGCGAAATTGGCCGCGTAGTAACTTGAGAGAAGAAAGTATCAGGTGTGGGAGGTTATCTCTAGAGAGAAGTGAAATTAAATCAAAGCCATGACTACCTATTCTTCAAACAACTCATACAAGGACAAGGGCAAACAGTATTAGTAATTGCTTTTTTATTTGATCTTTTCAACTTTTTTTCAGATAGATCACAATGAACACAGCCTTTAGACAATAGCAGTTGAAATTATCCATACAAATGAATGTCTCTGGTCTTTTCACCAGTTGCCCATTGTAGCGTGGAGCCCTATGATATCAGTGTGGGCTTAGGGGTGAGGGGACGACATTGACAAACATCGGGTGCTTGTTTTAACTAACCAAAATGTTGTCTTTATATGTGTGTGAAGGAGTGCCTGTCTGAGTCTGTGAGCACCTGCATTAGTGTGAGTCAGAGACCAGAGGCCGTAAGCCACATTCAGTAAGGCCCTGTCCTAATCACTTGGTAGAACCAACAGTCTCAAGTGGGCAAAAATAACCCACTCTAGATTTGAGTAATGCACTGCCAACAGCGTATGATGCCAACAGTGTGTAATTATACAATAATGAGAGGCCTTACATTATGCTCCATCTCCAACTATGTGTTGATCTCAGCAGCAGCCTCTGCTCTATTAGACAGCAAATAGCCTGAGAGAGGGGCCATGGCTTTAAAGAATACCTTCCATCCACTGGACCCAGCTCATTTCCTGCCCACAGTTTGAGTGTACGGACAGTGGCCGGGCCAGGGGGCCACCATTAGAGGGGACAGCGCTTAAAATGTGCCTGAACTGTGACAGTGACTGGTTTCTGGCAGCAAGAATTCTGGAGTGACCTGCACTTTTTTTTAATTAACGACAAAATAAATGAGACCAGAGCAACAGAGTTTTAATGTGAGCTGGAATTAAATTTATAGCAAACAGGAAACAGAAATAAATGAGATGAAAGGAATTGTTTTGTCAAATCGTGAGGGAACGAAAGTGAATCAAGCACACAAACACACACATGCATAGAGTGTAGAGAATGCTTGATCCAGCATGAAGACTGAGCACAATGAGATAAAATGAAAATAAACCATGAAGACAAGTGTGGAAATGTCACATTTGTCTGGTTAGTGCTCTGCCCTCTCTTTCAGCCTTTACTTTAACTTTAAGAGGCTATGCATTTAAATAAAAGGCAGTGTGTTGCTGAAGTGCCCGGGTGTTTGTGTGTCTGCTATGTGTATACATGTATGCGTATCAGCATGTTGTTAGGATCACAGTTGCAGTGGATACTTTGAACAGCGCATGTAAACAGTTTATACTGTTGGTATGATGCAAGTGTCAGGCTCGCTTGATTTATCCAGATCGTGAGAGATAAAAAAATATCAAATCATTATTTAAAAATAACCAAAACATTTCCTGACTGCATCAAATCCTCCAAGCCCTTCTCTAAAAAAACAAAACAAAAGAAAAAAAAAGCCTCTGCCATCTCCCAGAATAAGAGCACGGGTAAACCAAAACCAAATACTTCACAGACGAAAGAGAGGAGGAAAGACAAGTCACTTAGTTCCTCTGAGGCGATAAGCAAACAGATGAAGAGCAGAAAAGTAAGCAAATGAAAGTGAAATTTAAAAAAAAACATGGCAGGTAGAGAAAAGATACAGCAGAATGGCAGAATGACAGGAGAGTGTCCAAACATGTACCTCAATTAAGAGAGCGAAGCAAGAAGAAAAATATCGAAATACTCAGATGTGACATGTCTGCAGGACAGAATGTGTCATATCTGCTGTCAAGCTTCCAGCTCAGCTTAGAAGCGTTTCATACAGTAAACGCACCAGGAGCCATATTAATGTACTGTAAGTCACTGTTCCCTCTAATGGCTGCATTTTACATAGATTTGGTGATTGTGGTCACATTTTCCAAAACACATCTAGTCTAATAGCCTAATGTTCTGCGTATTTTACTGTCAGAGAATAATAGAAAAAGCACATCCCATTATTATTTCAGAGAGTGGCCGAAATGTGCCAAAATTTTCAAAAATAAATGTCTGTATAATTTTTTTTTTAAGAAAGCCTGAATGTGAAGACACTGGGTTGTATAAACCATCTACCTAAAGAGCAAAGACATCAAATCCAAAGTAACTTCAGATAGACTTTCAGATGTCAAGTTTCTCTGCAAAGTATGAGAATTCGAACATGTATCGAGAAGGAGTACATACATAAACAACACAGACTGCTGAAAAAGAACCTCCTTTGGTCCTTCATAGAAAATGCACATTCTGGTGGACCAAGGATTTATAAGCAGTCACAAGCTCCACAGATACAACAAGCTCTCCGCAGAGACAGTAAGGCAGTTTTATGATCACCAAGGAAACCACTCCACTTTCCATATGGCAGGTTTCTTTTTGGAAAGAAAGTAAAAACATAATGAACACAAAATACGCATACTAGATATTGTTAAAGAAAATAGCTGCCCTGTAAAAATCTGCTCAGTAAAAATATTCAAACTGTTATCTTGTGGTTGTTGCTTTTTGTTGTTGGTTTGAATTGTATTTTAGATCAGCCGGCTCATTAAGCTTTCAACAGTTATTGTATTTGATCCAGCTGGATCTCAGGGTAAAAAGAGGCGACATCTCAAAAGCACTGAAGCCAGCCTGCAAAGATGCAGAATAGCGAGGAAAGAAAAAAAAAGATACACCAACAAAAACCCAAACTAAAGCAAACTCACAGAGTTCGACAGCTACTAAGGCAACCTTTGCCAAATACAATATAAGCCCATGTATATTGCAACACAACTATATATTAATTTAATAAAATACACAATATAGCTTTTGTACACATAACAATTTGGCTCAAATGCACAGAAATTGAAGTTAAAATCAATAAAAATATGTCAATTTTTTGATGTAAACACATCTAAATTGGATACATTTACACATATAATGAGATTATGTATAGTGATAATGTGAAGGGACATTTTCTTGTTTATTTATATTTTTGGATATTTGTCTTCAAAACAATGGCAGTGTCCTTTGCAGTTCTTTGAGTTATTACTCCGTCTTGACCTCAACTCCAGGACACTTTTTGCTGAGATTCCTCATTTCTTTTTTTTATTTTTTATTAAAATGTATAAATATTTTGTTAGTATTTGGACACTATACATGGATTCATACATATAGTCATCTATATAATCATATAGATATGTTTTCACAGTTGAGGAAAAATGTCCCTTTTTATACAACTTGTGATTGCCTTAAGGCATAGCCACACACATGGTAATCCACTGTACACAAGGGACTGAAAGCTGATGATGTACATGTATAAGACAATTTCACAGATGTAGTATTAGTGTGTTTGTATGTATTTGTGTGTGTGTGTGTGTGTGTGTGTGTGTGTAGGGGCATCAGTGCATGTGAGTGTTTATGTGCAAAGTGTAGTGCACATTTGTCAAACTGTTGTGTGCAACTACACAGGTCAGCATCATGGACATTAAATAGAAGCGTGAGAGAGACACAGCTTACACATGTGGCTACAAATGACAGGTGAAACATGGTTACACTAGTAATTATTCTCCTTCAGTGGAGCATTTAAGCCCCTCCAATCACGGGTCAACCCCTGTGAACAAACTCCTGATTAACCAATCCCTTCATGTTCAGACACAGGATCCAGTACACATTAAACACCTATATTAAAGTGAGAAAAGATAAAGTTGTGTCTTTCACTGTCCCAAACAGATTAGTTTCCACATCGATTGTCATGTCTGACCATAAATAGTCCTTTTCATTCAGTTTCTGTGGCCATCACACATAACAAAAAACTGCCTACACACACTTAGATATGTAGGATTTCACGAGAGACCATGAACAACACACTTATGAGCTGGTGGGCACTTAGATAATAGCTTGTGAGGTGCCAGAGGCATAAACCTCTGCAATTAGCTTTAAAAAAAATGAGTTTTTAAATTCAGCAGAATTTAGATGTTCCTTTTTCTTGGTAGGGATCTTAGCACCAAAACTGGTGCCAAATGACTGATACAGCAAATGTTCCCATTGTATGTCCAGTGTCAGAACTTTTCCAAAACAAATACAGTAAAAAGAGCTCATGTCATAAGAGCCATTTAACCTTTATGATTTGTTTTGGTAACAGTTTTGGGAGGAGAGTTTCTAGAATAGCATCCTATTCCTCTCTCTACATCCATACTTATTTTTGTTGGTGTTGCAGTCCTTTGTGTCACTTCCTGAGTGTGCCAGTGGCCTCACTTCCTCTGCAGTCTTGCAATAGTTTGTCGATGTCTCTCACCACCTGGCCAGCGTCCATTACGTCACGATTTGCGTTGGGCTCCACATGCTCCAGGACACACTCCATTTCTCCTGCCGCCTCTTGACTGATTCTAGAGCGGGCCTCGGCGAGCACCTTGGCCACTGGGTCTGAGGGAGGCAAAGGCGGGTAGACCCCCTGGTCTCTGCTTTGTTTGGTTGGTGACAGGTATTGACCATCAGGAGGCCCATAGTGGCCAGAGCAGGTGGCAGGAGGCGGCTTGCCCTCAGCCCCGTCAGCTGGGCTTTTGACTGAGGAGCAGGGAGACATGGTGGAGCAGCCCTTGGTAGGACTGTTAGAGGCTGAGGGAACCTCTTGGAGCAGTGGGCTTAGAGCACGTTTTGCCTTCAAGTAGGGCTTGACATTGGCGACCAGGATGGTGTGGTCACGTCTCTCTTTTCCAAATGTACAGAATGTCTTCTTGCCATTGGGGTTGACAGTCTCGTAGGTCTCTGTCTCGGGCACAGACTCCATTCCCGCTGGCACAAACATATTGTTACGGTAGTCAACACCCTCTGCCTGGTTTCCTCCAGCAGGGAACTGGGGCATCCAACAACGGTCAGAATGACCCAGTACTCTGCACTCCTCTGTACAGTTTACACAATCCTCATCTGCAGATAGAGAGAAAGGGAGGGGATGGATGGAGAAGAAAGCGTTATTTATGTCAGGTGTGTGCATAAGACAAAGTAAAGCCACGCAGTGTGAGGGTAACAGAATCATTGTATTACTATGAAACTGAACTGTAAAAAGGGTTGGAGTCGAAACTTAAGGAAGTAGAGCCAAGCCTAATCAAACCATGTGGAAAAGGAAGCACCAGCTACGAATGTCCAATTTTAAACACACATATACATGCACACACACGCACGCACACAAACACACCTATCCAAGGGACTAGGGGACACCTGCTAGCATTTTCCAAAGCTCTGATCAAGGGGATGGCAGAGCATACAGAAAGGATGGAGAGGGAGCGACAGAAAAACAACAACGGTTGAGGTTTGGCAAAGGCATAGTGCTGTTATCATAAATTCATGTCAGTGGGCTTTGAAGCCCTCCCTAGACAGAAAGTCTGTGCCAAATGGCTTGTGCTTCTTCCCTGTGTGTTTGTGCCTGTTTATTTGTGGGCTCCTTGTTGTTGTTGCGTGTGCATGCATGTGTGTATAAGTGTGTGTGTTCCCCTCTTTCATCTCTATTCACAAGGATGCACACTCTGGCTGATTGTGGAAGTGTTTGTGCCTGTGTCAAACAGATCCAGAACTTGGTTAAAAAATAATAATAAAATAAACAGAGGAGCACATTTTTCTCCTCTTGGGCATGAAGTGAAAAATAGGGTGGGAAAAAGGAGAGATAGAGCATCTGTTGTCCCAGAAATGGATTTGTACCATTGGTTGGGTAGTATGTAACCAAAAGAAGACAAAGAGAGACAGGATTCACGAAATTAGTACAAGTAGATCTATGTTTTTCCTCCAAATGCACAGTGTACAGTTATACACTGTAAGTGGTCATTTAAAAACAAATAGAATTTAATTAATGGATTTCAAAACACTGATTGTGTATCTTTCCCTGGTGTTTGTTGTATATATTATTCAAATGAGCTAAAACAGATCATTTGCACAGGATATGTGACACATCTAAAAATGCTGCCTCTACAGGTCACCGTCAATCATTCCAATAAGTAAAGAAGTGTAAATTTCACAAAGTACAGGTTAAACAAATGCAAGGAATCCAATAATGCAGCAGCATTTAACACTGATCTCTGGTAAAATCCAAAGGTTGCTTGCACAGGCTTCTAAACAAATGCAGCAGCTCTGGCTAATTTGCATATCGGTTTTGAGAGATGCGATGCATCTCTGCCTGTTTGTGGAAGGAAATGCTGCAGACAAACAACTAACTTCTCGCAATGTGAGGCTCACTTGTTTGCTAAAAGGCAAGGAAGACAAACTGCAACAGAACTGAGGCAGCTTTTGTTTGTTAAGAGGAATTAAGAGAGTCTATTTATATGAGCTCAATTTTTTTCCTCAATTTTTTGGTATAGTTTATACACCTCCATGAAATTGTGAGTAGCACAAGTGGCAGAAAGTATATTTTAGACCAAAACAGTCATATTCATGATTTTATAATTACCAGAAAATTGTGTTTTGTCACCAGTCATGAATGTAATATCATAATCATGTTCTGAACATTTATCCTCATATTCTGAGTGTGTGACTCAAAAAACACTTCATTATATGTCCGAGTAACAACTGTTTTCCGATTTGAAGTCTGAAACTAAAGTTTTGAGTGTTAACACAGGGACTAAATATGTTTATATAGCTTTAGTTTTAAAGGTAACTTTTAAAAGGATGTTAGATCGAGGCTACTAAAAGCTGTACAGCTATTTCACTATTATTCCCAACTAAACGTGAGAAGACAACAACATCACTGTTAGGAGCTGTAAAGCCACCCCATTAATTCCATTATGGAATGCATGGACCTTTACAGCAGGGTGAGAGTGCTGCTTAAAAGACCACAAACTTAGGACTAATACAATCTTTCGTTGATGCGAATGAGCGGGCAGAGTGGATGTGCTTGAGTGCACTTGGCTGGGCTGTCTTTGCTGTGTTGCGGGTCAGCAGCCTAGATTCCTGAGAGACTGCCCTCCTAAGCTGTAGAGATGAGCTTAACACTTCACAAATGTTTGAAGAAGCCAAACAGCACTGCCAAAGAGAGCCTGACATTTCCCATGTCAAGGCATTCATCTGAAGAGAAAATAAGGTGAGCTGGAAAGCGAAGGCCATACCAGCCTCAGATGGGCTACATTTAAATTGTCTCTGTGTGTGTGTGTGTGTGTGTGTGTGTGTGTGTGTTAGTGGGGCTGGGGGTCTGAGAATGCATCTTTACACACGGAGAAGCATTTGAGTGTGTGCCTATGTTTCTGTGTTTGTGCAAGAGTGATTTGAGATTTGAGTATGTAAATATAGACTATATGTCAAATAGCAAAGATCGATGATTTCGTCGAAAGCTTGTACATAAATAACACAGGCCTGAATACAGTTTCCAACCACAACAGGCTATTGCTGCAATCCATCACCAAGCCACAAAACATGGACCCTGCATGTAACCAAGCCTAACAGGTAGAGAACCACTCGCCCAGCTTGTCCCTGCTCGCACGCATTTCAGACACACACAATTAACTCTGCCCCTACAATGTCTTTATGCTCTCAGAGGTGACTGTCCATTCAGCGGGTGCATATTAAAGCATAAATAATCCATGCAGACACATTTCCTTCTATTTAGTTGGAGGAAACCTCTGATAGATTATTCATGTGTCAGCTGCACGTTCAACCTTGAGGCATCCTCCTCATATCTATGGCTAACAATATGACATATGAGAGCAAGGGTGACATTCAACCCCCACCCACCCCCTGCTGTCTCTCTCTCTCTCCCTCTCTCACTCTCATTACCATGGCTCCACTAGCTCTCTGGGATGGGCAACAGAAGCCTACACCAAGGACACATTTGCCTGTGATGATTTGGCTACCAGGGGTGTGCTCAGTTGTTTCCTCTCCAGCTTCCCTTTCAGTGCCGTGTCATTCATCTCCCTCATTGATTTGTAAATACACGATGAAGAAGGCACTGCTGCCCACCAACTGGCCGGCTTAGCTTTTCTGTGGGGAGTTTGCATGTTTTTCTATTGTCTGCATGGGTTAGATTAGGTTAACTGTTGACTCTAAATGGATCATAGGTGTGAGCGTGAACCTTTTTCTGTCTACATGAGAGCCCTGTGATAGACTGACAATCTATTCACGGCATACGCCATGTCTCAGCCAATAACAGCTGGGGTCAGCTTGAGCTACCCTGTGAGCCCTAACAGTACGAGTCCTTCACATATTGGATAGATGGCTGATGATGAAGAAATACACAAGCAAACTGCAAAAATGCACAGTAAAGTATATATAAAAAAAAGAATAATGGTAAATAATCTTACCATTTTACCTAAATTAACTTTAGTTTGTCTAAATCACCTTAAACGTGCTGTTGAATCGCATTCTGCTTTCATCTATCAGATGAAATTCCACTTCTTTTTTTAATATAAAAACTTCAACATAGCGTGAACATTGAGATATCAATCTGTGTTTACAACAGGGACACAGCATTCGCTCTTTTATCACATTTGCAACTTGGGCACTGATACTGTGTGTCTGAAGAAAAAAAAAGTCCTTAAATCTCATCTTACATAAAAGCCTTGAAAAGGACGGTACATTTTATAACCACATTGGCCCTGAACCAAATGGGAACAAATGAAAAAGACAGGGGGCGATGCAATGACAGGCAGCAGTTTAGATTACTCGGTACAAAGCGTGACCAAAGCATCTTAGACATCTGGAAGAAAAGAGCTTCATTTAGAAGTGTCACTGAAACTCTGATCGAAGTTCCCAGTCAGGATACAGGCAGAGTTAGTGTTTTATCTATGTTGCCCTGTTCAAGACACTTGACCTGAATCCCTTATTGAAATCAGATATTTATTACACCTCTATTGCCAACAAAAAGTTTAATTAACTCCACGCAGTCTTTGTGTTTGCTTCTTTAGGATGCTTTTTTAAACATCAAGCGGGCAGAGCTATCTTACTACTTCTGGCAGGGTTAATTGCCTTGCTTTGGGGCAGAATAGCAAGACTGGTTAACAATGAGCAAGATAGAACAGCTATGTAGCTGCAAGTTATCTTTACTGCTAGAAACTCATGAAACAGATATAACAATGGCAAAACAGCTGTAAGAAACGTTTGGAGCAAAAGCAAAAGGACACACCGTGTCAAAGAAATTGTTACCAATTCAGAAATGCTCTAATTGCACAACACTGAAAAACACAGTAAAAAAGTAAACGATTCTGGTTTTCTGTAGTTTGACTGCATCACATCCTGTAACACTACTAGGTAGTGTTACAGGATACAGTGAAAGATGAATTAAGATTTTAGAATAATACTAAAAATCAGTCCAACATCTATCTATTTAAAGCAAGTGAATAAAGACAGTTGCATTATTAATTCAATTTAAAAACAGAGTAAAACAACTAAAATATCATAAATAGTGACTTCCGAACATAGCATTAGAGTGTTGATGATTGAACTGTAAACTGATTTTGTTTGTGCTTCTGTTAACCCAGCCTCATTAAAAGACGCCTTCACTGATTTTGAACTTGCTTCTTTTTGTTCTAGTTTGGGTAGTAGATGTACACAAATGTCATTAAACGTACCATTTACTTCCCCATTTTAAAATATCTCTCTACGAGCTGAAAAATGCATCCATATGACATCACTTGGAGGAACCTTCAGTTCAGTACATTTACATCCTAAACTAAAGACATAAAGAGCAAGTTGAAAAATTATGAAGTTGCCATATTATATAAATTGAGAAGACAAAATAAAAGAAACACCTGCATGCCAATATGTTACATATAATGTAGTGTACAGTAATTTGACAGAAAGATTAACTACTTTACATCTTACTACTCCAACTAGCAACAAACAGTTTCAGTAAAACGGAAAAACCTCCACTGTGGAATTAGACTGTTACTTTTAGTTTAGTGGACCACAAAAAACTGCCAATTGACTGGAAACGCTATTCTTCTTAATAATTTATAAGAGATTTTTCTTTCTTTTGGTTTCGAGTCTGACAGTGTTGTCCTCTCTGCTTCCTGTTAGTTGAATGGCCTGATCGTGAAGATCTGGAGCACAAAGTCTTTGCTGTGCGGTTAAGGTGGATTTACAAGAATAGGAAGCTATTATTGGTATCTCATTTTTCAACCTACCCTTTACTAATACTCCTTGAGGAGCACCATGCAAGTGCAGATGCAACAGAAAATTCACAACAAAGACTTAAGTCTTTGAGTCACACACACACACACACATGCACACACAATATCCAGTATCATAACTGCTTGATAGGATTCACAACCCAGTGTCCACCGTAAAATGTCAAGATGGAATGAGGTTGATATTAAAAAACTTCAATAACCCCTATGGGGTGAGAAATAAATGTTGAAGGAAAAATTAAACCCTGTGGACTACTGAATTGTGTGCTATGCTGTCATTAAGCAAGTAATTGTGTACATACAGCCTCATTTTTATCAGCATCTCATGTCATGAGAGTTAGCAGAATCAAGAAAACCTCTTGGAGCTATCTCAGCATCACAGCAACAGTGAAGGTGTTTCTTCTACCGAGCCATAAAAATGCCTTTCATCTCTTTCCAAATTATACACAAATGTCTTTCTGTTTTCCTTCCAGGTAAAAAGCCTTGTATTTAATTAACACATTATTAAAGAGGAGCACAGGACACTTAAAATCAGACAAGAAGGCACTGGGTTCTACTTTAACTAAGACGGGATGTATCTGTTCACAATCCCTAAAATCCGGAGTTGTTTTTTCTCCTCTCCTCAATTTAATTTTTCAGCCTTTCAGGGTGGAAGCTTTCAGTATGGTGCATGAAGGATGTGCACCTAAACCTGTGAGTGTAAAAGTGTGCTTGTGTATCAGTGTGTGTCATAAAGCATGGTGTGATTTCCCTAAACACCCTTTTCTCCCTCCAGACGCCTGCCCCCCTGGCCCTACATGCCCATCCCTCCTCGCTTTATTACCCAGCCCTGTGATTAATGTCCCTCTGTCACACACTGCGTTTCCTGGAGAGGGAGGGAAGAATCTAGAGAGAGTTGTACACACACGCTATTGCAAAGCAGCAGCAAAGTGAACACAGTACAAATTCAATGTGGTGAAGCTCTTCCAAAGTTCAAAAATAACGTGCAAGAAAAAACAGAAACACGTTAGAAACATTTAACAGTTTAGCTCCCATCACAGTGCGTGGCAAATCATTTTATCATCATGCACACCTGTGTAGTCATTAGACAGACCTGTGGGTCCTAAAGAAGTCTATGAGATTGGAGAATGAGCCAAGATTATCTGTGTGCGTGCATGTGTGTTAAGGTTGCGTTATGGTGAGCATCCCCCACCCCACCAAAGGTGGACAGGAGGAATGGCAGCTGACGAATTGTGCAGAGCATCTGTGACAGACCATGACTGCACCTGTTCACCTGAGGGAGCTCACAGTGTGTGTTTGTGTGTGCATGTGTGCGTGTTATTGTGTTTTTAATCTCCTTGCCTACTGCTATCAAACCCAGATGATCCAGGCACCTCCAGCCACCCCCGAACCAATCAGGGTGTCTAAATATTTGAATTGCACAGATGAGAGAGTCTTCACTCTGACTGGGCCTAATGTTTAGTAAATTTCTTATGACTTCTCAGGCCGCCAGTACAGCAAACAACAGCAGTTCAACTTGGGCTTTTGCTGCTTTGCTGATTTAAGAAATCTGTTGTTCTGCTCGTTCTTTACGTATAAAAAATAAATAAAAAAATCTATCTTTCTACCCACCTACATATCTACCTACCTACCTACCTACCTACCTATCTATCTATCTATCTATCTATCTATATATATATATATATATATATATATATACACACACACACACACACACACACACACACACACACACACACACACACACAGTCATTTTTGTTAGGGCTGTTGTCATATGAAATGTTCCATTTTTTATTCTGCTGTGAATTTGGTTTTAGTATTATGCATTTCTCAGCACCTCACACATGAGTTCATACTCTCCTTACGCACCATTGTTATGGTGGAAATGAGAATATTACTCAAGTGTTTTGCTGCATCTAATACTATGCCTCTAAAAAAGGCATTATGCTGAGAAAGCAGTTTATTCTCTACAGTTGACCGGTTTGTTTTGCCAACATTGTTTCTTAAGGTTGCAATGCAATAGTGTTTCCATGAAACTGCTGTTTCGGTGTATTCTCCACAGTGCGATGTGGGACCAGTATTTTTTACCGGCCTACTGCTCTGCTTGAATGCTCTAAACAATATTAAATGGTGCCCATGATGTGATTGACAATGGTAATTCAGATTTTGAAAAATAACTTACCTTTTTTTCAATTTTTTTCTTTTAACTCTCATTATTTGACACAAGAGCCCACAAACAAATTACAATATCTCACAATATAACTGTACACTTCACAGGAAACCAATTTTATATTATATGATAAATAGTTTTTAGGGGGCTTGGTGGCTCTGTGGTAGAGCATGGGGTTGGGGTGCAGAAGGCCACGGGGTGGAATCCCACCCCACCACCACTTTGGTGGCTGGCCCGAGCCCAGATTAAAAATGTGGGGGTTGCAGCAGGAAGGCGTAAAAGTCATGCCAAAGCAATGTGCGGAACACGTTCCGCTGTGACAACCACTGAAGGGACAAGCCAAAAGCCGCAGATTATACATTTTTTTTACAAGTCACAATTATTAACTCAAAGTTCTACTGCACGTGTGATTGTGTGTTGAGGGAAAAGGTTTGCTTGTTTTTGTAGTGGGTGGCACAATGAGAGAGAGATACTTCTCTCCATTATAAGAGCTTTTATCACATTGGGAAGCAAGAGAATACCGATGCATAGCAGGAAATGCTTGGCAGCATCGGTGGGGTGCCCAGTGGCTGGCCATGCCAAGACTGAATCAAGGACGTATAACTCAGGATCAAACATGGCCTCTCTTCAGGCTTTCCTGCAGAAACTGCAGGCCCCTCCGTCAGCTAATGCCTGGCTAAGTTGTTCAAAGAACACCCTGAGGAGAGTATTTATGCATAGGAGAAGGAGTCATGAAACCCAAGAGGAGGAGGAAGAGGAGCATGAGCTCATATTCAAACAAAAACAAACACACAAAGCCTATTGAATGATGAGCAAGCAGGGCCTGTGTGCTGTGGGTGGAGAGAAAGGTCTGTGGGTTGTGGAGATGAGGGACATCTGGACAGCTGAGGTGTTGTTTTCAAACAGCACTTTCCCTTTAACACAAAGCAGAGAGGGCTATAAAATTCACAATGTGGTCCTTATAAATACACATTTTTACGAGTGACATTCCTGGTTATATAAATGTAAGTATGTTTAGTGTGTGTGTGCATTTGCATGTTTGTCTGTTCCTGTCTAAACGGAGCACAATGCACACTTAGAATCTGCCAGTGTCCATTTTGTCTGCATCTTGAGGGCATATTGATTGTTTTTTTTAAATCAACCTCATTTAAAGTTACACCATCACAATATGAATAGCCTCGCTTTTTCATTCCATATCTTTTCACTACATCCTTGAGACACCCCATCATAATCTCAGTTCTCAGGCTTCTGTTAGATTTCAATGTTAGTGAAGCTCAGCCTTGAGATAACAATGTGAAAAGGAAGAGAGAAAAAGATCTCACGTTTTCTCAGTTATCTGTTGGCAATCAGACCTCCAACTAGAAAAAACAAACAAAAAAAAAAACCAAGAACCTTGACAAACAGGTTCAACAGTAATAAACAGCAATGGGAACCTATCTGATGCCAAAATGTGCTGAGAACAGGTTAACAGATGTTTATCTATAACCGCATCTGTGATGTGTGACAACACTTCAGAAAATTCCCACTGCTGTGTTTGAGCAACCAATTCAGCTAAGTTTAAGTGTTTTTCATTGAGTTTCTTCCATTTCTACATTGTGTGTGTGTGTGTGTGTGTGCGAGCATGCATACAGCACCTTGGAGCATTCATCGTCAGTCAGGGGCACTAAATAAATATTGCAAGGTCAGTCAAGGAAGAACCTTGCTTCAGCCAATCAAAAGCCCTCTGCCTCCTTTGCAACCTGTGACTTAAGACCTTGTATAATTCACATTTCCTCTGGCTATAGCTCACTCTTCAACTGTTCTTCTTCTTCTCTCAGTCCTTAAGTGTTCTAATGGTGGTGCGACTGCAGCACATCAGCCACAGGCAAGCTATTAGATATAGATGTCTGAGATGAACCACCCTTACATCATTCCTGCAGCCATCAATCTATTTATATCTGCAATTAACATGGAAAAGCTATAACCTGAAAGAAAATACATATCAGATGTGCAGCAATATATCTATACTCTGAATATTGAAGTCGGAATAAAAGGAAAAACTGAAATATGCAAATGAACTACAGATAATTACTTAAAATCTGATTACAGACCAGCTAAAGGTTATAAAAAATAACATATACACTTAAATACAGTAGAGATATACAATAAATACTATAATATTTACCTGAAAAGTGATTTATCACATTTGCATCACTTTTAATGGGATGTTGTATGAAAGCAACTTGGTCTCAACATAATATACAGTATAAATAAAGTTGCTTTGCCATAAATAAAACATGCTCTGTGTACTATATTAGCCAATGAATAGATGAACTCCAAGGGTACATTTAGCTAAAGCTGAACAAATGAATGCATGAATACGTATGAAAGTGATCCTATGTATTACTGATGCAAATGCTGTCTTATAACGTAAAATGATTAGAACAGCTAGCAAAAAAACCCTGTAGCTGAGCTTGGTTTTCAAACAGGATTATGCGGTCTTGTCTGAGACAGACATGTAAACAGGTAGGAACAAAAAAAAAAAAAAAAAAAAAGACAAAAGGTCAATAGTATCTTGCAACCGTTACCTGGAGAGACATGTGGAGGGTAGCACAAAGGGTGGCAAGGAGACAAGAAGGGGACTTATTAGAAGATGAGGCGAGAAGCGTGGTGAATCAGTGGCTAATCCTCCGTTTCCTCTAAGCCTATGTAATTAGGACATGGGGGATTGCACCATGACAGTGGATGCTTCTGGACTGCCTTGCTTTTTTCCCTCCCTTTTCCTTTTGTTTATTTCTTCCCTCTTTAGCCTGGGTTTATGGCAGTTTGTCATCTAAATATAGCACGCTCGTGTGTGCCTTGTCTTTATTGAGTGTGTATCGCAGCATGTTCACTCATAAGCAACATAAACAAACACAGCATGCCTGCACCATGTTTTATTTCTACTCACTACTACTTACTGTTTGCAGATGTGAGTGAGAGTGCACTCCTTCCCCTCCCCCCACCCCCCATCCCTGTTTTGGTCGCTGCATGACACTCTCAGATTGTATTTGGGCATTTTTGTGAGAATCAAATAGGTTGTTTCAGTCAAACAAGACCTCCTCTACTACACACACACACACACACACACACACACATACACATAAGGAAAGAATAACACCGTGTTCAAAGCGTGTATATAACTGAAGAGCCTTAGGAGAGAGGCACAGTATGGACCAGACATGAGACCAGAGACCAGAAAGGCTGATCAGCATCCTTCTGCCTGTTAATAGCCTTAATCTACTTCCTTCCCCCAGTAGACGGCAAGGAAAGTTGCCTTGGCCCATTTAGAGAGATAGTGAGCACAAGAAATAAACTGAGAAAGATAGAGAGAGAGGGAGAGAGATAAAGAGAAAAAGAGGGAGAAAGGGGAGGGGGCAGGGAATTAAACAAAATTAAGCCAAGAGAATCTATGACTCACCAGCTCATTACAAAAATCCTGTTTCATCCAAGGAGAAAACAGGTTTAAAACAGCCCATTAAAGAAAGAACGGAAGAAAGAAGGGGAACCTTTTGTTGCTAATTCGCAGAGGGTCGTCTTTTGAAGTGCTTCACTCCACCAAATTTTTACATTTCAACTATGCTACTTTAATGATGCTGTTTCCAACACTCTAGATTTGAGGGGTCTCTCTCCTTAAACTTGATTGGTTTTGGTGTCTAAAATGTGGCAGATAACTGGCCTAAAAAAACAAGAAGAAAAACATTCAGTTTTGGGGAGGCGCCATTCAGACAATCCTTACAATAACAAGATCCATCAGACATCATACAATCCTGTCACATTTGCTGAATTAAATCACTTTGTTTTATTGTTTTCTTCTCTCTCAGTCTGCCTCTCTGTTTGTCGCTCCCTTTTGAACAAAGGGATTTGAACAACTCGGGGTGTCATGGCTTTGTGCGAGTAATCATTCCCATGTGTACTGCTTTAGCAGGATTAGGGAAAGTGCTTCTGATGCTCTGTCTCAACAGAACCGTCACTGTAATACACCAGCACATACAGTATAAACTAGTGTTTGTCCTTACTACTTCATTTGGGTTCTGCAGTATCAGATGACCTTGATCGTTTTAAGTGTTGAGCTCTTGTTGAAGGCTACAATGACGCTGTAAGAAAAAATTGACATTGAACACACTAATCAAAAATCAGGCAAAAATATAAAAAGGGAAGTTCTGTCATCTTGGTACTTATGAGTCAGTGTGCTGCCACTAGCAATATCTTCCTCTTGGAGACTAAATAAAGAACGAGCAGGAAGCTGAAACATGTCAAGATGCTTGACACTTGGAGCACAACGAAATCCAAAAAAAGCCCCAAACCCCGAAGAATTAACGGGTCATGGCTAGTGCAGAGTTTGGGTTTTAATAAACATAAACATAGTGACAGAAAATTTGGATTTGTTTACATATAAATATATAATTTAGAAGTCAGTGCATAATGCTGATCAACAAAAGCATCTTGATTTAAAACTCTTAAAGTCTTGATTGTACTAGAAACCTAGCTTTACCATTGGTGGAGGACACCATAGGAACACCAGTGGACTGCAGTGTTATTTCTTTCTGTTCAGATTGGATTCTGCAAAGGTTTTCATCTCCCTCAAATGCAAACTGACTGAAAAACAGTGACAGAGATATCTGCTTCTAAGCCTATGTGAACCAGGCTCATCCTTCTAACCAATCAGATAATTTAACAATTTCTGACACCATTCTCATATATTGTATTTTAACCAAAGACCAATACCTAGAGGGCTGTGCAGAGTGTGACCAGTGTAGCAGATGGTAGAAGAGCACAGCAGAGCAGATGGAGGCCGGGTGGAATGGCAGAACGTACTGATTTCAAATCTCATGTTATGCATGTAATTTTTAGACTGCAGATTTAATGTAAGAGAAGTACACAAAAGTCTTTCACAAGTGTCACCATGTTCCCGAGGTTATTTCAATCACAAAAATGTAAAAAAAAAATTACACACTGTAACTATAATTCAGCTGTGTTCAGTACAGCAGGCTTAAGCACACACAAATGATGTACAGAGTAACTCAAAGTCACCAGAGCCTTCAGTCAGTCGAGGGGAGGAAACATGAGCATTTCTGCGAACACTGTCAGATTAGGCTTTTTGAAAACATCTAACTGGTGTCTTATCAGGTGTGTGCTCTGCTTTAGTGACTAACAGAGAATGTCAATGTTGAAAATAAGTTTTTAGCCAAATGAAAATGTGTGTGGTTCAAAGGGTGTGAAGTATCAACTGTGCTGCTCAAAACGTAGGAACGTGAAGAAACAGTAACTTTTAAACCACCTGCTATGCCACAACGCAGTGCACCACTTCTTTTAATACATGTACTCATGAGACTAATATGTGGAATAAGAAAACTGTTCACTTTGGCATGTAGGCATTTGATCAATTGTGCCAATGAACAGCAGTTTAGCTCCCCTAAGGATATCGGCGGGTGTTGAACAGAGGCTAAGTGGAAAGGTGGAGAGAGGTGGGTAGAGTCGATGGCGTTGGCTTTCTCAGCCCCGGGGCCTAACACATTTAGAGAGCTAACTGACACACTTTGGATGTATTAGCCACAGTGAGCTCTGCCAACCTCTCTATTTCTACTGCGCCTCCTCCTTCCCCTCCTCCTCCCATCGCCGTCTGTCTGTCACTACAATCCCCTCTCCATGCAAAACTGAGGAACATGCCTAGTGTTTCAGCAACATTGCTTTAGCATTGATGTTCCTCCATGCCCCAGCCAAATTGGTGTTTGCTGTCTAGACACTGGTTGCTTGTGTCTCTTTATGGATAAACATATGCACACGCTAACACTCTCACTCGTCTGTTTATAAGTATGATTAGATTAAGAGAAACTGACGGAAATGCAATAACGGTCTATTAGTCTACCCGTCAGGGGGGATAATCATTTCAAATAGAAATGTGTTTTCCATCTCACTATCTAATTTATACTTTCTTTGCCTCTCCATCTGTTTCACTCCTGAGACTGGTGGGTTATCAGCACAAGGCTAATAGGCTGGGTTCAAGTCCAGGCCACCTACATAAAAGACAAATAAACAAAAATATATATCAGTAAATACCTCTCAGACTTGAGACCAAAAGGCTAGAGGACCCCAGCTTTCTCTGACAAATATATGCATTGAATTTGAAGGTGAGAAAAACAATTCCCCTCAATCCATGCTGCCCTATTCTATGTGGTGGTTTAAGATTAGGGTCAAAGATTAGAAGGCTTACATGAGATAAGAATGGGATTAAAAGAGCTCAGAGATGTAAAATTGCAGATCAGACAACTGGTGAAAATACACCTGACCTGTAAACAAACTCATAACATGACAACCACCTGTATAGCTGGACAATCCCAGCATCATTGGAGACATAAAGGAAAACAATGTTTTCCTGACAATTGAAATGGAAGAGAATATTATGGACGTAGCATCCAATATTCCAGAGAGGGATTCAGCACACATCAAAGGCTGCCTCTGCAGTAAGTCTGTTAGATTTGGGATTAATGGACTCCAGAGGGGCCTGGACACACACATGCAGGCGCATGCACACTCACAAACACACACACACCCAACCACACAAAATCTACTACCACAATTCTTTCTGATAAGATTCACAACCCGGGCTAGCAAAGCACTGCAGTGCAGTATACTTCTAGTAACTCTCCACAGCAGACTCTCTACTGCAGTATGATACTGTCTTACCACATGTTCTAAGTTCGTGAGTGCAGTTAATGTAATTTCTTAACATTCTAATAAACTCTGGTCAGCAAATATTAAAACTGCAATGGTGGTTTGAGTGTCAGAGCTCCGTGAGTGCAGGGCAGGCTCTTTACACTCAAATTTATTTGATTGTTTGGCCAAGTGTCTATATTTTGCTTATCAAATTATGATGCACATGACCAGAAACGAACAGAGACACACACACACAGACACGCATGCTTTCACACAACTGTAAGTTGCCTCCAAGCTCCAATGAGTTCATGCAAATTATAAAAATGCAAATGTGTGTGGTAAGGCTCAGCTGCCCTCTGATGCATTTTGACGAAAACATGACAAAATAGGAGAAATCCAAATGAATCTATTTCGTTTAATCTCAACAGACAGAGCGACAGCCTAATCCCAACCCTGGCTGTCTTTCCACCCCAATGCCCAGCATCTCCCCATTCTGGCACCCCCCTCATCCTGCATCTCCTGCCCTCTGGGCTAAAACCACAGGTGCAGGCAAATACAAACCACTGGGTGGAAAATGCTCGTTGACAGCATTCTGGTGTGTTTGTGATTGGTCAGTGAACAATAAGGGAGTTTTCTGAAACACTTGTCGTGCTGATGGAACAGCTGGACACCAACACCAGACATGGATCAGGGTGGAAAGAGACCATGTGGAACAACAGGGAACTTAAAGCTAAAATGAGATTCAGTGGAGCTTAAGGTCACAGCCATTTCACAAACTGTTGAGTGGTAATGAAAAAAATTATATCAGAAAGGACACTTAAAAAGTTATTTGCAAGAAATTCTCTACTTAAATGCTTTGATTATATTTTATGCTGAAGATATATTTTCTACTCAACAGGGTGTTCTGTGTGCAATAGCTTTTGTATACTGCAGGGTTTGTCTAATTTTACTGTCACTTGAAATTGTTGTATATTTGAGTAGAAGTGCTCATAATTTAGCAGCTCAAAGCTGAAAAAAGGAAGATGGAGGCAATCACCTGTTGTTTGATATGTCTTGAATTCTGATGTGGTTGCCTAGATACAGCAACAGCAAGAGTGTGTATTTCCCATCAGTCGATGTGTACTAATTCACTGGCTCCCTCTGCTATTGTCTGCCTCTTCACTTGTGAGCACCAACATGCAGGAACACAAGTACGTGCAGGCAAAAACCCACAAGCGTGAGCACACCCAAGCCCGCTCTCATTCCACATGATCATCCTGAGAAGCATTATCACAATCTAGGGAACTAGATTATCCCCAGGCTCAAAAGTTCATCCTCTTTGATCAGAACCTCGAAGTGTTTGAGAGGCAGCACATGAGACCATCACCTAGATTTCCCACTTGTTAATCAAGACAGTTTGTTTTGTCACCTTAAGGGACAGATGGACAACTGTTTTGAAAACATCAGCACCGAATGGGCATTATGCCATTGAAGATAATTCTTCCAGTAACAACCCAATAGTATTTTCAGAATACTTTAATAAGCTCAGTAATTTTTGTTTTCTAAAACTATTTCCGATGCAGACTTTTTGCTCAGTTTCTAATTTCCCTTATGCACCATACATTTGTACATTCTAGGACATTATTCTAACTATTGCTATAATCTACACATCTGTAAACCATCTGTATCACTGTGGTCTGAATTTCAGTATGCGTGCACGAGCGTGTGTGTAAACCAAAAGCGAGGTGCAAACACCCAAGAGCACTGTATGAGGATCCATCACACTCAGTTGTTTACACTGCAAGTCTTCTAAATCTCCATAATAGATCTTGTGGTTTGAGGTGGAATGGTGAGGTCAGCTGTTAATTGGCTGCTGGTAATTACTGATGCATCTTAAGCCTGCTGACATTGTCCATTGGGCTTTGGAGACCTGCCTTGCAACTAATTTACCCCAGGGAATATTGCAATGTACAGAAAATCTCACAACTGTTATTCATGCATACTGAAGTAGCAATTAGACCCCCCATTTTTTAAGTCTAACCTGGTTTTCACCCTGTCATGAAGCCCTTGTAGGCACATGTATAAAATGCATTTAGTGACTTAAATTATATTTAGCTACACACGATGAGATCACCCTGCCTCTGCCCCACCTTTATTTTTTTGAACGTTCAAACTTGTCATTTCTTCAACGCTTCCATCCTTTGCCAGTAGCCATGAGGGTGTTTTTTCAGCTCTGTGGGGTTGGTTCCCAGAGAAGAGAGGTGGCGCAGGGACAATAGCAGCCACCCAATTAAAGCTGTGTTGGCCTCGCAATTCCTCAAGGTATTGCCATGTGACAGTTTAATTAACCAAGCCCCTTATCTTAATTTAGCAGGATCAAAAAGTAACAAACTGAGGTTATCGAAGAAAAACACTCCCAGTCGCCATCCTCACATACTCACCAAGCATCACACATACACATATTCTCCCTCTCAGTCTGCTACAACGAGAAAGTAATACTACAGTACTACATGTGTATTAGACAAACAATATATGATGAAATTCCCACAGCTTGCTTGTATTGCCATCCATACGGATTCCACAAAGCAATACGGTGGAAAAGCCTAAACCCATATTTATCACAGCTGCAGAGGTCGGCCCCTTTTTTGCACCCATGCAGTGCTTGCAAGTGTATCTCTGTGTGTGTGTACAGTACATGTGTCTAGATCCAGGCTATAGTACGTGTTTTCGTTGAAATGGTTTTCTTCTGAATTTGAACTGCCAGTTCAGTGCCTGCAGGGAGTCAGACACCATGCTACTTAAGCCAGTGCTGTCCCACCCCACTTCATCCATCCTTCCCCCCATGACCTCTATTGACTCATCTTCTGATCACTTATCAACTGTTTTCCATGATTTCTTCCCTATTTGTTTAATCTGGTTTCTTGGAGCTTTATTTTTATCCACATATTTGATCCTGTATTTCATATGTATAAATCCCCATACTATTGCTCTAAATATTGTTTACATGTCATTTTTTTATATTTCTTACCAACATAATATATCCAGTTTGTTTTAATGTTTCTGCTTCTTCAAATAATCTATTATCCATATCACTGAAGGCAGTAAATGAAAGGACAATACTAGCTATGGATGAACAGAGATGAAGTCCTGTTGCCTTGGAAAGGCCAGGCCCATTTATCTCTCTGGCTCCTGATGCACTGTAACATGGGGAAACAATGCCCTAGGGCACCACAAATATTCATTCACATCAGCCAAAGAAACAGCCCGGACAAAAGCACCCGTCCTTTGTATCTCATGGTTAAGTTGTGCAGAATTCACTGTCTGGGGAATTTTCTCTCCCAAGCATTTCATTCTTCGCATAATAACAATCTGAAAATGGTTTATTGCCAAGTAGGCTTTCACATAGAAGGAATTCATCTTGATGAGTTGGATAATCAAGGCTGAACAATTCCCCCACTTTGTAGCAGCCTGCACAGAATTGATCAAACAATCTGTCGCTTGGCACTTTTATTAATAATGTTTTTTGTATTCAGTGGAGTATAACCGAGACCAGCAAAGCAGAAGTCATTCCACGTGCATCATGTGCTCAAATTTCAGTCTAGGCCGCTTTTCACTGCAACTGTGACCTCAAACCCAAACAAAAATATATCAATGTAACTGCACATTTACAGATACAACGTTTTCCACTTGGTCTAAGTTTTTCGGTTGTCAGTAGCTAAGTTTCCAATTTGTGCCAAGTGTTTGTGGCTAGATAAAGGCACACAGCTATTAAGTTACACATCACAATATGCTGGTATTGGAAAAAAGAAAATGCAGTAAAAATGAAGAGACAACTTGGAGGTAGGACATAAATTTACTAAGCAAGTATTGCGAGGGAAATGCATGTGTACAATGAGAGAAAGTCAAGCCAAGAAAAGATCGGTGCAACCCATGATGTCACCTCTCCCAGTATTTTTACCAGCTGACAGGAAAATCGTCTCCCCGGATTGTGAGAAAATGCAACAAGTGTTGATTTGTTATAGGAAATACATCACTGTTGAGAACACTTGTCTGTCCACCAGTCTCTCTGTGATAAACTTTGATGTGGTAGGTCCTTGATTTGAAATCATATGTTTAGATGAAGTTGGGTTAGGGCATAAAACATTCCTCTGCCCAATAAAAATATAAAGTGGACAAGGACTCTAAAAGCTTGGAGAATACTTGTAGCACTCTGAAAAACACCAATTCCCCTTCCTAAGCTTTTAGTGCAAAATAGAAACAAGTGACAAACAGTAAACAAGCACCTTATCTAATCGTATCTTTATTTCCACCCCAGAATATAAAAACTACATCCAAAAGTGTAAAGTAAATCTGTTTTCTTTGTTTTGTTAATGTAATGGCATGAACTAAAGGACGATTAGTTTGCTCAGAACAGCCTGAAATAAATCCATGTCAAGTATAAATGTTTTTTTTTAAGAGCACTTTACCAAAGCTGAAACTAGACAGTACTTTTAAATATCTTAGCAAGTCACTTGTTTGGTGTAAAATAAAGCCATCTTATGGAGTAAGGCAAATATCATTTTACCTCTTTTTGTTTTGGTTTTCTGCAATTCCTAAACAGCAATTTTTCACTTAACAGAGTTTGAAACTATTTTTTTTTCCCGGACATTTTGCAGGCTTGTAAATCAGTGCTGAAGGACAATATGGTACGACTGCAAAATGGCAGGGAGGAAGTAAAGCATATGTAAGAGAGTGTGGTTAATGTTCAGAATTACAACCTAAACACGCACACATATACGCATGCACAAATGCCCGGCTGTCCACGGACACAGGACAGATGGCTGGAGGATGGCTCTGGTCCAGGAAGTGACGATGTTCTGTATCATTATAATCTGCTCCGTAGTATCCTCCCTACTGCTGTGCTGGACAACATGTTTCTCCCACTGAGAGCAGATTCTGGAACAGCTCTTCTACTGCTCTGTCACACATACTCTTAGAGAGATGCAGGACAACAAACTAACTTGAATTGTGAGTGTTCCTTCGTTTAACCCTTAGAAAAATGGGGGGATTTTACAGCCTAGAACTCAGAATTCCACAATATTTTTCTTAATGCAGCGAAAAACACAAGGGCAGTGCAAATGTGTGTGAGGCAGCAGCATGTTCTAAAACACTCCAATCCACTCAGCCTTTTACAAATCAGCCATGGATTGCTCACAGGAGTTATTCCTGTCAGTCGGTCTGTGTATCTAACCAACACACAGACACAAGCACAAGGCTGCAAAGGACTGATTCTGATTCACAGTTGTTTGTTGCTTTCACTAACAGCTCACTTGGTACCACCCATAAGATAAAAAACTCCAGTCTTTGAAAAACATCTCCAGTCTCTGAATCTAGCCTCTATGTATCTTAAAAGATACTAGCATTAAACGTTGTGACGACATCCTAATTGTTTCTGCTGTAATGACAAATTTAAGCTGTTCAATGAGAGGTACTGCCTGGAGAAAAACACACTAATGCAGGTTGCACTGCCAATGGGCTTAGCCACACAATGATAATTAATTTCATTTATAGCACAGACACAACTGACATCTACAAGGTTGTTCCTGTGAATACAAAGAGAACAACTGGAAGCAGAAGCACGTCTGCTATGATGGCTACAGTGATAAATACACTAGATTTTCACTCTTGCTGCTCCTTGCAGGGATTACTCGTTATACATGTGTGGTGAAACAAGTTCAAGTATTATTTTTTTAATTAAATTTTATTTTATTTTATTTTGCAGTTAACTAGTGCGGAGACATACCCTGAATGACAGTGTAGGCTTACTAGTCTGTTTACAGCAAGCAAGTTTGTGTGCATGTGTACAATGCAAACAATATGGAATATGCAAACTAATCAGACCACCTCGTCTCACTTTCTGAGTTCGATTACACACAAATGAGGCTTTAAAAGCAAACTAATTCAAATTCATGCGAAAGTAAAGCTTCCGACAAGAACAACGACAAAGGCACAGACCTACATGTAAGCATGAAATAATGTTTAATAATTTGCTGTGGTGATTGATTTTCACAGAGCTGAGAGGGGACTGTTGAGCAGTGTATAACTGGCAGTAAATACTAACAAAAACTTAAAATCCTATAACTGACCCTTTATTTGACCTGACAGTGGATGAATATTAACAATATGGTTGAAGAATGATCAGCTCTCCATGACTCTGAGCTAATCCTCACACTAAGTGCGCCCTTTTTTTGTTTTTTTTATTGGGTCTTGAATAACATTTCCACAGCATGAAATGGCTTTGTGTTTTTTTCAGTGTCTGATATGAGTGAGCACACACTTGGATTAATACCCTGTAATGTTCTTATAACAGAGAGGTGTGAGGAAAGAAGGATGAGCATCCGTAAGCATCTTTGGGCAGCAGGTCTTACTGGAAGTTCCAGCAGAAATGCACTCTCAATGGAAGGTTTTATTTTTAGATGGAAAGTCCAACCAGGCTACGGCGAGAGGTTGTAATGGTGCTTGGAGGGAAAAAGACATATTTTTGTTCATTGCTTCCATAAACATGCCATAATTATTCACTGCAGCTACCAGGGAGAAGAGATAATGTCAGAGATTTATAGCTCAATTGGTAAGAGTTCAAGATATTCATCAATCCTCTCCAATGCTGTGGTGCCACAGTGCCTGAAATAGGCTTGACTGGCTGAGGATCAGGGGGTGAACTGCCATGCAGGCGGGCTTGGAGGTGGAAATCACAGCCCAGATCCAGCCCATTCCAATATCACGCATACTGGGCACAAGAGGAAGGACACAAGAATGGACATTACCCTTCATGAACCACAATCATAACAATGGAATTTAATAAAACTTAAAATAGACTAATCCCTTTAAAGCTTCCGTAATGAGGGAGAAGAAATCCTAAGACTGTGATATTTCCCCTCCCTTCACCCCACAAGATTTTAGGCTTTCCGCAGGATTCCACTAGCTTAGCCGCAAATCGCCTCACTGCTGTGCGATACCGCCATATCCTCTAAGAATGGGGTGAGCACACGATCTGGGCACGCACACACACACACACACACACACACACACACGCGCACACACACGCACACAAACACACACGCACAAATCTTATTTGACTTTGAGTGATGCATCCTGGAAAAGTCCAGATTGCTGATGGTTCTCATTTTCCCCACCAGGAAAGTAACTGGTCATGTTGCCATGAATCAGGCTATCAGCGCAGCCAGGGACAGGCCACGGAGAGCTGAGAAGATGAGGAGCTGGAAAAGATGAAAGGCTCAGAGACAAATCCTCTTTGACCAATGGTTCACACAAAGAATGAGAAGAAACATGAGCAGCTGGCTGCTGTTTTCAGATGTTGCTTGTTTTTCTAATCTACTCCCTAAAGCCAAACTACGGACTTTTTGATAGATTCTTTGAGGTGGTTTGAGTTCTAAGTAAAATGCATACTTCATAGAAAAGAAAGAAAATGGGTATGTTTTCAATTAATGATTATTGGTAAAAGCGGCTGACAAGCAGAGAATCAATTTTGAGTCGAAGAGGAGCTCTCTAATGAACATTGTGCTCATGCTGCTATGAGAGAGTTCACAAACGTGTCGCCATTAGAGCAACGGGTGTATACAAACTCTGATGGGCCTCAATTAATCAGGTTTAAACAGACAGATGTGATAGCATCACATAAAACTATGACTCTTCCATATGCTACCTGTTCAGAGTAATATTTATAAAAGAGACTAATTACAATGCACTCAAATGGAGCTTCTCTCTCTCTCAGCAGATGTTTGTCTATTAACCTGCTAGAACAATTACTTTAACGTCATGTGAAGAATCGCACATTAACAATGCCCTCTCTGCTCTGGAGGGTACACCCTGAAGGAGGCTTTGAAAAAGTTAATTGCTCTGACTTGCTAATAAGACATGTTTAGGAAAATAATAAACTACGTTTGCTTTACAAAAAAGTATTTGCAGGACTGATTTATGGAGGCATGTTATTTACCATTCTGTTTTTCATTATTTTATCCAAGTGTAAATCTATGTGAATATTTGTTGTTGTCACAAATGATCTATACATTTTCTTGGAGGACGAGAGCTTTGAGTAATTTATAAACTACTGTAAGATTTTTGATTGCGTGGTCACGGCGTATGAAAGGCTTGGCTATTATTGACTATTGTAATATTTAGTTCTACGACAGAAAAGAAGGAGCTATAAATGGTAATGAAAATGTTTACAAATTTTACTGACCCAGCACTATGCTTCACACTCTACCAGTTTTTCTCTGAATGTCTAATAGTCCGCTTCTCTGTCCACAAGATGTGACCGAGTCACAATCACATCTTCACTTTGGATCCAACGAAGTATATTTTTGAGCAGCAGACAAACTTTGAGATGCTATGTTTATTTGTTTTGAATACAATCTGTGTCTGATCTGTGTGTTTTATTATCTTATCTCTAAAGTATAAAGAAATTAATTGACTTATTGACAAATAAGTCAATTCTTCTCAAAACTTACAAAAGTACAACTCCTCAACCGTAGTAAGAGCAGTTGACTTTTAATGTAATTATAAATTTAAATATCTCCAAATTAGACGTACAGTACATACAATATTAATATCATTAATGTAATGTACTGTATTTTATCTGTACGTCTAATGTGAAAAGGGTCTGATCTGATCTGACTTCTGACCAGTCAATTAATTTTAGAATTACTTTTTTTTAAATCAAAGATTCATTCGTGATTCAAAGTTAATTGCTCCCAATAAAGACAAAAATGAAAAGATGGAGATTGACTAGACCTTAAAAGTACAGTAATGCCAGAGTCTTAAGATTAAGACTGCCACGAGGGAAGACGGGTGAATATTAAGATGGATTAAAGTCTGAATATTTAGTTTGTTTGGTCTCAATGTGGACTGGCAGAGAAAATCTATTATTCAACAAAACAACATATAAAGAATTAATTTTCTCCTGATTTTACAGACTAATGGATGTGAAGTGTACCGTAACAAGGACTCAGAAATACATTAACGGAATCACTTTTTAAAAACATATTGTGCTGATTGTTTGGGCTACTGTATTTAATTGAAAATGGTAGTAATAATAATAATAACAGTGGTGAAATTCATCAACCCTCTGAGATAAATGAGTTTTCATGGACTCTCTTTGTTCCCCGAGGCCTATGCCACATGAAGCACTTGCAATAAAATACTTTTTTAATGTTGTTACAGACTTTCATATTTGACAAGATTTGTTCTGGTTACATAAAGTATAGTAGCATTTTTTCTACTCCTAATAACTTCATGACCACATGTTGGTTATTTTAATTTTATATTTCCCAGTCACATAGCTATAACTAAAAGACTCATATAGAGCCAAGGACCTCTGTTCTGTTTGATGAGATACAGACTTAGACATGAAGGACCACATTGGGCCAAAACATTTAGAAATATCATGAGTATCTCCTGGACCAAACAAATTATATTATTCATAATCTGGATTCTAACAATCTGTTACTAATAACAGGGAAAAGTCCATTTCATAGTTTTCTACTGTGCTGTCATGGGAACACACCTCAGGCAGTCTCTTCTCACTGTTTCCATGCTGTCCTTGTGGTATGCTGCCCCCCCCCCTCCTCTGTCCCACTCATGCCTCCCTCTTAAAACAAGGCAGGAGGCGTTTTGATTATCAGACTCCAATCGCAGCTAATTAGGATAAGTCAGCTGGTACAGTCAAACAGTATCCGTCTCTCTGTGCTCTTATTTCTTTTTTTCCCCATCATCCCTCCTTCTCCATTTCCTCGGACAGCCCTATCAGTGGGAAACATCTCTACACCACTGTTGCCTGTCTGTTCATGATAGGGACTATGGCAGTCATCTCCACAGAGGCAAGCAATGTGCTGCCAGCCACTCCGCCGGAGCCAGACAAGACCGTACCAACGTCTGCTGCAGGCGCGCTGGAGCATCAATTAATCACCGTTTAAAACTGGCAAAAAATGCATTTGATACACTTAAGCTTAATTAATACATTGCTACCAAATTTGCAGGGCTAATTAATCAATTTGTTACTGGTCCCTGGTGTGAAGATGTCCAGATTATGTTGTCTGGAAAGAAACTGTACTGAACATAAGAGGAAAAGATGAATTACAGGCATGGGGATGGGGGTACGTTTGTTCTATCACTGCCTATTACCAGGCAGGAGCATAAATACTGAAACTAGTTAAAAAGACATCTAAGAAAAAAGAAAAAAAGGATGGCAAAATAAGAATCCTAAAAAAGAATACACTGTAGGCTACAACCTAGTGGCTGTAAAAGCTAAGAAGTGAAACAGTGTTGGGGATAGATTGGGACTTGAACTACATGCTCTGTGCACTTGTAGTTGTGTTTATACTGAGCCAGTGAATGAGGCCATAGTGTCCTGGCAGGCAAGCAGAGAGAGCTGGAGAGTAATTGGGAGGGCTAGGCTTGGAGAAGAACAGAGGACTTAAGATGGGATGAAGGAAACAAGGATGGGGGCTTGGAGAGAGGCCTATGAAGTAGACGCTAAGTGCTGAGATGTGAAGAAAATAAGTCTGCAGGAAAATGACCTCAGGGACAGTGACCAATCACAAGCTCCCTTTTGTATTTTGTTTCTCCATAACAGACATACCTGAGTACTTCTGTGCCTTATTTAAGGTACGTGTGTGCTGGTGTGTAGAGTGCATGTGAACGCAGAACAGCACATTATACCACATTTCCTCAAATGATTATGTTTCTGTTTTTTTTTTTTTTTTTTTATGAACTAAGCCTCATTAATTAGCCAAACAATTACTATAAAATATCACCTGCACATGCACGCGTCAGCTTAAGCCCAAAGAGCAGATGGAACTACTCCCGAGCTTACCAGACACAGGGTGACCATCTTGCGATTCATCTCCAACAGCTGGGCAGCATAGAAGCAGACCTTTGTAAGTGGATGATACTGAAGTTTAAGAGGCAGAAGATCACAACATAATATTATTTCCTCATATCAATATTAACTCAGAGTGAGGCATAATTTGTTTCTTTTGGGCACTCAGCTGGTATCTTTACAACTTAATAAAAATGCACTGGAGCACTGCCAGAACAATGTTCACCACCCCTCACTCAACATCACTGCTCTTGCATCATACCTTGGCCTCCTGCCCCTGCCCTCCCCCACAGCTTAGCTAAGTCCGCATGTTATTGGCTAAACACAGCCAGCTGCAGCCAGTTAACTGTCTAATCTCACATCAATCGATTTCCCCAAACAAGTAGAGGTGGAGAAGTGGAACAAAAGTCATAGAGCGGACGGTGAGAATAAATAGGAGGGCAGCAATGAGTGAGAAACAGGCAAAGACAGGTTACAGCCTCTCACCGAGTTTCCAGCACCACTGGCCGCGTGTGTGTCTGTTTTTGTATGGGCGAGACAATGTCTTATTCAACACCATCAAAAGGACACTGATCGAAGACAACACACAGGAAGGTGGGGAGACAGGATGTGGTTGGCAGCAGGCAGTGCACATCCATCAACAACAGTGTATTGGGAGAATTTTTAGTGTCTGACAACTACCCGACACACCCTTAGCTCACTTTGTCATGTGTGTTATCTGTGATTTTTTCCACTCTCTCATGGACGATTAAATGGGAGCATTTCCAAATGAGAAACATATGGGGCTGTTTAATTGGCCAATTTCTCTTTCCAACATGTGTGGATTTTTTTTTCTCCCATTCTAAAAATCAATGAAATGGGAAAAAATGCTGTCTAGTCAGACATGCATATTGCACCACAGAGCGTTGCCCAAATTGTCACTGTCCTTCCGCAAGGAGTAAAACAGCCCTTCTGTTCCCTGGATTAATAGCACCATTACAAAGGATCCATGTTCAGTATACAGTGCTGTGCTTCTAGATCCAGTCAGTGAGATACATACTTTTTGGTGTCTGCAGTGAATTTGTATTTCTGGGGGAATGTCTGTTTTGCCAAGCAGGTAATGACCCTCACCAAGGAACATGGCTTGCTGTAACTGCAGTGAGAAATTTACCATACCTCCTGCCCTAGTTTTTCTCTACACACCTATGTATGACTGTGGCTTTCTTGCCTTCTCTGATCCTGCACTATTCATGTGAGGTGGCTAAGGTAAGGAGAGCTGCAACCACTCATATCTGGGGAGTTATTGTTCTACACATGTCATGTGTAATCTGCCTGACCCACAGCTCTTAGAATAATTATTCATATTTAATCACCACACTGCGAAACTACATCGCCTGCCGCTCACTAAGTCATTTTCCATGTTCCATTATCAAAGTTTCAGAAATGGGTGCTCAGGGAAGGGGGACTAAATGGATAGGCTGAAGTAGTTGGGCTTATAAAAACATAATGGGCTTGTCTGCTTTGATAAACTGAGGACGTGTATAGAATGCACATTTGCTCACACCCTCAACACACACATTCAGAGATACATACACCCCAACCACATTAAAGGAGAAAAGTGGAAAGAAAAAAATTGAGAAAGAATAAAGTATTCAAGTGTAAGTTCAGATTGTGAGCATTCAGGCAAGTCAAGAATAAGAAATAACTGCAGCATGGAAAACAGATTACGGAGAGTAATTTGGTTCAAGTGTGTTTAGCTTGCGTGGCACCTTTCATTTCTCTTGCAGTCAAATTTGCCACTGAGCGCTCACCTTGCTCCAAAGGTGGCGGTTTCACACCTGTAGCCTTTAACTTGAGGGCTTCTTTTGCAGACATATCACAGCAGGAGCCTTTGTTGGTGTCTTGGTCACTGTCAGCCTGGTCGCTGTCCCCATGACCACTGTCCCTGAGGCTCGCACGCTCTGGGTCTTTGAATGTTGAACTGCTAAACAAAAAAAGCACAAAAATAAAAATACACAAAAAACATGCAGTTATAATGGAGAATTTGTCAAGATTGTTTTTTTAGTTTACAGACAGAATGAAACAATGATGAGCATCCCCGAATGCTATAATAATAATAATAATAATAATAGGATTTAGGATGTAATAAAATGCCTCACCAGCAGTGTAGTCTGTAAAAGGAGACTGAAGCTGAGTGTGATTAAAGAAAATAGTTTGTGTGTGGTTATATTTTATCTATTATATAAAATTCTGTCAGTAACCACTATTAAATCTAATTATATGTACATGCCCTCCCTGTCCCTGCTATGACTCTGTACTATTAATTGTCAGCTTAGTTACTGTTTGAGCTGTGTTGGGACTATTGGAGAAAAGAAAACAAAGGTCTGACATGTAGTGAGGGATATAGATCCCAGCTCTTACCTTTGAACAAACTGTTGTCTGCTACCCATATAATTAGGCTCAGTGGGGAAATTGTCCGTCTGTGAAGAAGAGAGAGAAAAAGAAGGATGTAGTGGGCTCTACAGAAATGAGTCCTGTTGTGAAACAAGATTTTTGCATGACGTATGATTAATTATGAATAAAAAATGAGGTAGAGACAGAGTGGGAGCAAATAAAATACTGGGAATATGAGCTCTATATCATTTAGGTTTGAGTGTTTCATCAAAACAGGCCAATTAGCCGTTCAAGAGTAAGCAGCAAAGCTGAACACCAAATCTGGGAGACATCATACCATCAATCACTGAGAGAACGTAAGTTTTGATGTGCACAGAAAAAGTTACAGCAACATTACAGTGAAAAACTGTTGCCTTTCTGAGCCTCAACACTTTTCTTTTCATTTTTTATGCTTGCATGTGTTGAATCTTGTGGTTTTTATTTGCTCTTGATCAAACTTAAGTCACTTCATGCTACGAGGACTGACAGAAAAAACACTCACCGCATGCAGAGAGAGACGCAGTAATGTAGTTTTAGATATACATAAAGAGAATATATGGAAAGTATAATAAAACTGAGGGGTATATTGGATTACTGGTGGAAACACTGTGCTGTACAAACTGCCCAAATATTTCTCCATCAACAGCAGCGTATGCAGCAGAACATCACAGACTCGATGAATCACACTGGTGCTTTTCTCCCCAGTTTGTATCACTCTTGTTAATTTTATCAAAGTACAATATAAGAGATGTTTAATGATGTCAGCTGGGATATAAATTCACACGGACTGAAGAAAAGAACCAATGTAAAAGAAATCAAACTTATAGACTTCACTTTCAGCTATGAAGAATACCCAAGAAAAAAATGATGTGTTTAAACTTTGTTAAAGCTATTACCATCTCGAAGTGACTCTCACACAGAGGTAAGAATGAAACAAATGCCTTCTAGAGAAATTGCTTTCATACTGTGTTAGTTGTATTCATCACAGAAACACAATAATTACCCTACGTAGTGCACAACTCTCTGTCTTGAATTGATAGCAATAAAATGTCATGTTTAGTGAGTAATGTCTCCTTGTGCCAGGGTTTTTCACATGCACAGCTTGACTCACAGTCGATAGAGTATTTCAATGTCATCCATGCTCTGCGGTAGCTCAGTATGAAAAAGCATGTCTGAAGGTCAGACAGGCCACCTCAGTACTTTGACCTTCCATGCTTTTGCCGACACCTTTATCTCTGCCTAAACACGTTATTCCACCTCAGCCTTCGCCAAGATTAAAAGAAAAACACCCACAGAATATATCAAAAGCTGGAATCTGACCACGGAGTAAGAGAAGAATGAATGTTTGAAATCGCTTGGCATTGAAATTACAACAGCTTGAGTTTTTCAAAAAGAGGAGATGGAAGTCTTTATATTCATGTGTCCCTTCTGTTCTTCTATGACCAGGGCCTCATCCTTGGACATACTTTTCAATCAACTCAGCTCTGTTAGCACTGAATCTGATCAAGATGAAAGGACATTAACAGAAAATGGATTCTCTTTATTTTTAAATGGTTTCATTTACTTTCCCTACCTGTTCACACAGAACAAATCTCCAGATGATATCCTTTGTGCACAGAACTTTTTTAGCCCCTATATGAGTAAAAAGGTTCACCAGTTGTCATCCACTGTGGTTTACATTGATGAAATAAACCTAAAATGGCAATGTCTGTATGTAAAAACTGCATTGATAGTGTGTTAAATGGAAATACACCACTGATACCCACATAATGGCATTAATGACTGTAATTTCCCCTCCCCAGCCAATAAAAAGGCACATTACACCACTTCATAGAAAGCCCTTTCCTGACAATTAGGGTCTGGGCTGATCTTAGGCCTCCATCCTTTCCAGTATGTCTATACTGGCCAGCCCTTTCACTACCATGAGCTACTTTCCAATTAATGGATCGATATCAGCTAGCATGGACTGCTTTGTACTTAGCCAGTCAGAGCCCACAATGAATACAGGATAATTTGAGGGAGGGATGATAAATACTGGCTAAAACCTCCACTAGTTTCATTACTATTATTATAATACAGTACATAAATTGAATTAGCTTCAGAAGTATCATTGAGTATTTCACGTTGCATGCTTACACTTAATTTTCCCTTGAGGGACTCCTTGAAATGATCCAAACTGAAGTGAGCTCAACTAATGTGACCTAAATTGAACTGACCCAGACTGCAGCATCTTTATATTTGGCTTTTAATGTTTTAAAATCTGGCTTGCATACTGACCTACAGTTAAATATAGTATTTGACCTCACCACTTACGGGACTAAACAACTGGATACAAGCTGAATCCAGTGCTGTGCAGATATCACCGGAGGTTAGTTTGGTTGGTAGTGTGGATGAAAATTGCAAAATCATGTTGTTGAATTGTATTTAAGAGATGTGTTGTGTCTAGTCCGTGCAGAAAGACCACAAAGGTCAAAGATATACTCAGTAGAGTGACACTGAGCAAGTGTAAACAGCTGCATTCTGTTCACTATTCCCTATTGAAGTCCTAAAACTGACCAAACAGACAGCTGGCTGGATTGAGACAAATGGGACAAGCATATTTGAGTGCTATTCTACTCTCAGGCCTTGTTGGTGCACTCTTTATTTCTACGGGGCCATGTTTGTGTGTATATGTGTGTGCACGTGCACAGGTCTGTTTGATATCTTAGGTTTGGGCGGTGAAATTGCAGCTTCTCTTTCACACATCATTGGACTGCTCTCTTTTATTCACAGGAACGAGATTACACCACCTCACTCTACACACCCCGCTAGCTATGATACATGCATTTGTCCTCTACTGTCTTCCAAAAACACACATTGCTCTCTGTGTGTATTTCTGAGAGTGCACATGTTTCTTCATGTCACAAGGTATGAGTGGTTCCAGCCTCACTATAACCTTGTGAGAGAGCCAAAAAGGTCTGGACTGCAGTTTTTAATTTGATAAACTATCTCTCTGTTGTGTGTGTGTGTCTGTAGCTGTGTTGCTTAAGCACAGTCCAAATTGAAGAGTGGGTTAAGGATAAAACCGATTGAAACGGAAGTTAGGGGAAATAAAACGTGGTGGTGAATTAAATAAAGATGAAAACAGCAGAGGAAAAACAAAGTGAGAGGATGATAAAGGAAGTAAGGGAAAAGGGGAGGAGAAACGAGACAATAATTAGACTGCATTGATTACCTGGTGGCCGAGGAGCAATTGTAAGTGATCAAATCTAATTAGCTGGTCCTATACATCTTCCTGAAGATAACAGACCAATCAGTCAATAAGCTTAAGTGAACTTAGAGCCATTGGTCTGCTAAATATCTTCCATTATCTTCTAAACAACTGAGAAGAAGTCCAGTCCTAAGGAATTTTAGACAAGTAAAGAAGTGCCAGCGATGCTGGTAAATGGAGACTAGACAGATTTCTGTCACAGTCTTATCAGTTCAGATGGACACCTTGCTAATGATTCTGGGCAGTACTTAATCATAAAGGAGACTTTAGAAGAAGATATCTTACACATCTAAAGACAAGGATTTTTTTTTGTTGTTGATCGGGTTGATAACACGTTGTCGTTATTTTAAAACACCTTCTTCATGGTCACATTAGGAGGAAGTGCCTTTAATCCTTTTGTGTTGATGGTATGCTGCACCTGACACTTTGTAACAAAACTAATGACTGTCAGTGACCTCACTTAGGATAAATTATTTAAAACAGAATAAAACAGGAAAAACAGGAACAAAGCATTCACACCAAGTGTGTTGGCCTATTCATATGAGCCAGACGTCTTTAGTTCTAGTGGCTTCAGTTAAGATCTTCTTATTCATTTGTTTTGTTTTTTCAACACAACCTATGGCTGTTCAACTAAAATAAGTTGAAAGAATATATGTGTTTTGTCTGACCCAAGAAGTAGGTTTTCTTTATAGCTGTTTTGGGTGCAGCCCTTATTATCCAAGTATGGTAAGATGCAGGGTGCATCAATGCTGGTTGCTTGGTATTGGCGGTGTTTAAAGTTCAGTTGCCGTCTTGACTGATTTCATTTTCTCTTTGCTAGTCACACCATGGCACAAGATAAATGAGCAGCAGCCCTTTGTGCCGAATGATTTGTTACAGTGAGTCACCTGCATACAGTGTGTTGATTTTCCTCCAGACCACAATGTTTGTAACAGAATGGCTGGTCACCACATGCATAAATAAGTGAGCTGACATTTCATGTGACTTATGTTTAAAGCTCTGGGTTTGCTTGATATAAGGCAGTGTACCACCACAGACAGACTTGATGCATTTTGATGCATGTCCTGTGCAACTTCTCTTGGTATGAGAAGGCTGTTTTCAGTATGCAGCTGATGCTGGACACTATGTACCAAGAAATGTCTACAGAAATGAAAGAAAATGCTTCAGTAATGCGAGAGAACATGCTGAGAAATCTATGTCAGTGTAAAGACAACACGTCACTGGAGACTGGATCACAATATATTGACCATTTGTCCTAGCCCTGGTGATTAGTCATTTAAATTACCCCTCTTATTGACAGTCTCTTCTCTCCTCTCGATCCCAAACTGTGGTGAACTCAATTTTTGTAACACAAATTTAATACTCCTCATTTAAATAATGTCACCCAGATTTACTATGTGTCCTACACTTTTTTTTTTAAATAGAACTACTTTTCTAAAATCTACTTTTCGTAAATTTGCAAATTTAGTAAATTTAGCTGGTGACACTGGTAGCTCTAATCCAACTCCATGGTCTCATCTTTGTAATCATGGCTTTCCATGATTCATAATTCATAATTCATAACCGCATGCTTTTCTTTTTCATTTTTTGTGTTTGTGTTCATTTGGAGGAGAAGAGGTTTTTTTCCTCTCTCTTTATTGAATAGGGCTAAATAGCTCTTTGGAGGCTTTTATATGCACTTGCATGGACAGCATGGCCTCTCCCTTACATATTCCCTGCTCAAAGCAAAGACACAATATTCATAATTAATATGCAACCACTCACATTAATTGGCTATTATTTACACTATGTTGACCATACAGTGTCATTAGAGATGCCTATTAGGAGCCCAGTAGAAAACATCAAGCCATCCAATTCTAAGTGGTAAACTTTTTATTTTTATTATTATTAACTTCAGTCTCAAGAAAACCACTTCATATAATGAGAAAATGGAGAGTAAGTAGAATAGCTGACCCGTTATTCTAATCACACACTAAGTAGGAATTAAAATCATCCATAGGTGAAAAGTAAAAAAAAAAAAAAAAAAAAAGAAGGACAAGGTGGTTGTAATTGTGTCTCTTCATCAAAAGAGACAATAACACTACTTCAAAGCTAATTCCCTTCAACCTGTGCAGTCACTGCTACTATAGTATTGCGTTTGAGCAAGAGCCAGGGCGAGCAAATTTCCGCTTCTGTCTTCAAATGACTACTTTGGTCACATTTCTAAGACACTTTTCTTGGATGTAAAAGTGAGACACCTGCATTTACCTTTAGAAGTAATGAAATAGCTATAGTAGTCTGTAGTTTATGTGCTTTTCTTTTCAGTTTTCTAAATCTTCTTTTATAGGGAACATTCGTTCTTCGTAACAATGTTTGTCATTTAATTTTTGGAGACAGCATTACAAAATTACTAAAGAGTGTGAAAACTCCAAGGTAAAACCATACCAAGAGCCTGAGTGATGGTCAACAAAGTGCTGTTAAACCCCATTCTGAAACCTGTCATTATCATCTTGAGAATCAGCTCACGCAGAAAAATGCAAAATGCAAAAAGCAATTCACCTGAGAGAGTGCATACTTTTCTTTCTCCCCCTCACACACACACAGACACAAACACACACATACACACACACACACACACACACACACACACACACATTAAAAGGTGCTGGAGATCTTACAGTATGGTCTATTTTATGGTGCATGAAAAAAAAGGCTAAACTAAATCATGCAAAAACAAAAATGGTTCAAATGCTTGTCTTAATATGCATATAAGACTAGAGAATAATCTGTTTACAACAAATATGAGCAATAATGTGATTTTAACACCTATGCATGTAATTGATTCATTAACAGGCAGATTAGGCTAATATTAAATGAATCATCCTTATCTATCAAAAAATAAATAAATAAAATAAAACAAAACATTAGCCATGAACCATTATGATGTTGACCAACCTCCCCTCGGGTAAAGATTACAATAAGCTGCCACTGGAAACACACAACTGAGGCTTTATACTACAGCAAACTGTCAACTTGTTTTTTCAAAAAGGACAGTAAATAAAACTAAATTGACTGTGACCCTGCAGAAATCAAATAAACTGAATTCAAGATGAGTGAGAATATAAGAGTTATTGTTTTTACTAAAGTCATGCTGATAAAAAAACAACATTCTTTTAGAAGAGCAGATTGATTTAACTATATTTTACCCACATGGACTGTAAATGCTCTAAAACGTATATGCAACATTCTACCAGTTTAAATCAAAATAACTGTCTCTCACCGAGTTTGAGACCATCAGCTGTTTGTCTGTAACAGTATGTTTATCATTTCTAATATAAAAACACATGAAATATTAAAAAAAAAAAAAAAAAAACATAGCTGTGAACTTAAATATTTGATTATATATTTACACTTTCTGCCATTACATTTGTCTTTAGGCCAGTTGGATGCGAGGATCAGTAAAATGCTATGTGAGTGGGATATTCAAGTAGCAAAATTAATTCTAGTTTCACAAGGGTGGCATTGGCACAATTCCTATAACAAGCTGCAAGCTAAATTCAAATTGAGTGAATTCATATGCCTGACCCTCGGGTTTTGCAACTGAGTGAGAAGTCTGCCATAATCCTTCGCTACCAAACCAGGGAATTGATGTCTGCATGTGTGAGGGCGTGTGTCTGAGGGTGTGTGTGTGTGTGTGTGTGTATGTGTGTGTGTGTGTGTGGGTGTGCTCTTGTGTGTATACACCTGGTAGGTGAACAAGTGAAATGTCTTTCATGTCTTTTTATGTCTGATGACATTACTGCCAGTGCACCATTTCACAAGAAGAACTCTGTGGAACACAGCACACATGTATGTATATTTACTGACATAAGCATATGAATACACTGGGGTGTGTTATTCCTTAGCCATTATTATGAGGTGGAATCACACCTGTGTGCAGTGCAATATAATGAGGAAGCCTGTTCAGGCACCGAACACATCACCAGACAAAAAAAAAAAAAAAGGAAAAAAATTGTTAAATAGGATCTGGACGTGTAAAAAAAATTGCTCTAAGTCACAGTCCACTAGACAAAAAGTGTCTGACTGGAACAGGCTGTGACACCATCTCGATATCTTAAAAGCTGTTATTTTGGCTTTCAGGTGTAAAGGCCAAAAGCCTCTGTCATTCTCATGCTTCTCAAGAATTACAGATCTTCTTAAATTTTTGCATGTCTGCATTTCCTACCAGTTTTATCTTTTAAAACTCAACAAAACTGATAATTCAGCAGCCAATCCAGCCTCAGTTGCCATCTGTGAAGCCAGCTAAGAGGAAACTTTTCTGCTCTGAAGAGGAGGGGTGACATAAGACAGTGCGTTTGTACTGCTACCAATACAATACACATCTGTGGCTGTTTCGCCCCAGGAGTAAATGATAAATGTATCTTTTTGAATAGATATTTATTCCAACATAGGAAAACTCCTAACACAGCAATTTGACAGCTCTCCTAAGATAGCTGTGTTGCATTTCCTCACTACTTGATATGTTCTGTGTAGACACATTTAACCAGTTGATCTGGGCAGTTTATAGAGGGGACCAGTCTTATATAAATATATATAAAGACAAACATATAAAACATATTTAAGACATATTAAAGACAAATCTGTCAAATCTGATAGAACCATGGGACGATATGAGTTAAGCGGTAAAAAGAAAAGTGTGCAGCATGTGATATTTGAGTGTAAGCTACTAATCATTCAATACATGCTCATCAAGTGTGGAGTCAGCGCTGACCTTGCTTCACTCTCATTACTCCCAAACCAACTAAACCCAAAAGTCCAGAGTAAGGCAGAGGTAAGGCATCTTTAAATGTGTCATACTGTATGAATGAACACAGTACAACATGTATGTATGTTTTGGCAGATTTTGTATAAATTTTTTTATAGAAATACACAAAAAAATATATTTTTTTTCATATTTTTAAATTTTTCTTATTTGATAACAAAAGTAGGAAAATGGGGGCATTATCTGATTTTATTTCACGATTCAAGATTCAAACAACTAGGGAAATTGTGTAATTGATGACTCATTATGGAAGTTGTTAAACTTTACTAAATGCCTTTTAAGTCCCCACCTTGTAAGAAAGAGTGTGTGGCCTCATATAACTGGAGAAAGATGCATGGAGAAAGATAGCTCTTCATGAACACTTAAAGTGCAGCTACTAGCAACAGAATAAAAAAAAGGAAGACCCTGATGCTGATTACTAAAATTAGCATTTAGATTTGTTAGCCTTCATGTGAGATGTCTATTGCACCAGTAACACATCCTATAATGTTTCATAAAATAATGCTCCAGCAGCTGATGTATCTTTGCTGCTAAAACCTTTACTCTTCAGCTCTTTATACAAGTAATCCATGTTGCTTCCTGCAAACCCAGATGTTTGGTCATTTCTGGCTGTGATGCTGTCCCCTGTAGATCATCTTATCTAAAATCAATACTCCTCTAGACATGTTTAATAAATATGTATTGTATGTAGTCCATTATGTTTTTCCTTTTGTGGCATGTGTCACCGTATTGTCTCAGGATCTAGGAGTAAACACAATTTCACTCTGATATGCACCTGCATGTTTATGGCTTTTGAAGACAACAAAGCTAAATAAATTGAACTCTGCAACAAACAGTGTAACAACTGTCTTGAAAAACATGTTTCAATAAAGGTTTGTCAATCCTCACTGTGTTTGACTATACAATTACAAACTGTGGCATACTGGTGGAGATTGTCGGAAAAGTTACAGTGTATTGTAGTTACACACATTTATAAACGTGGACTCTCCTTGGACCCTTCACTATTCTTTTAATAGAAGGATATTTTAGGCTTGTAGACACTGCATGGAGCAAAATGAACAACACAAAAAGGTTTAAAGAAGGATGCAGCCTTGGTGAAACTTTGTTATTCATCCTGACCGAAGACTAACTACTGCACTTGAATTCTGACTAACTTTTCCATATATGGTAGAAGATACACTAAACGTTGTGGCTAATACTTTTCTCTTTTGTAACTATAGTTAAGAGAAGTGTATTGCAGTGGAGCAACAATTACAATATTGGTCTCTGAGATGTAGCCTCTCAGTAGCCTCCAAGTAAAGAGGTAGCATGACATGGTACGATTGGAAAATAATTTTTTTTTGGCAACTCAAATTTATACCTGCAGTACTTAGGAAATGCACTTTTTAAGTCGTAGCTAACAAAGTAGATCTTCAGAGTGTGGTTACATTTGAAAAGAAGCAATCCCATAAACATCCAGCATATTAATTTCAAACCATTCACTTAATTTGCTCAACAATGACATGTAATAATTGACAGCAAAGGCAAACATTGCTTTTTATGATTTTTTTTCAAAACTTGAAGACTTAGAATTTTCATAGTCTCTTACACCTTTGGCTATATGCACTAAATCTACTTACAAAGCCCCTGAATTATCTGGAAAAAAGTCTCATTTTTTATTTTTCATACGTTTTAAAGCGAAGATCACACATCAGCTGTGCGAGTATTAATCAAAGAACCTGAACCTAGTGCATCAAACATCTTAAATGGAGGCTAACGAGTTTTAATGTTAATAGTCGGGGTCTAATCAGCATCGGGGTCGGATTCTATTGTATTCTGGTGACAACGGCTGCATCATAAAGTGTTTATGAAGACCCGTCTCTCTCCATGCCAAAACACAGAGTCACTTGATGTAGCCAATATGTGAACTGTAGCATGGAGCTCTACCAAGCTACAGACTATTGTAGATGTGTATTTACATGAGCCCACACACTTCTTCCCACGAGCTGGGGATTTGAAGTGCATTTACTGTAGTAAAGTTTAACAACTTACACCAGTCGTCTCTGTCAGTGGCCAGGGTTGACACTGTGCCAAAATCTACTGTGGGAATCCAAAATACACTATGTTACATTTGTGTGCGGCTTCAACTTCCAGGAAAAAAAATAAAAAATCAAAGCTAACTTACAAAAACAAACATTTTAAACCTGATTTTCCATTACAAAAGGCAACAAACAAAATCAAATAATGGCTCAACTGACATGGACCTACTGTATTTCCTTCAGTGTTTGGAGTAATATCTAAGCTGCCATTTACAATAAGTCAGCATTTCACCTTATGTTTGTTAGAAATGTATATTTGCAGCCTTGCAATGTAAAATGAAACGGGAATAAGCAGTTTTCAGGCAGCTAAAAGCACAAATGTTTATTACACATTTAAAATGAAGTTGTTAAACCTTCATTTCAAAAGTATATGTATTAAAATTGACTAAAGAAAAGCGTCCTATAATTTAGAGTTAAAACAAGCCAGGAACAAAAACATTAAAGGACTAAAATTATACTGTGTGAT
The DNA here is from genome assembly GCF_033026475.1 of Channa argus. Lineage (NCBI taxonomy): Eukaryota > Metazoa > Chordata > Actinopteri > Anabantiformes > Channidae > Channa > Channa argus. The sequence goes on from NC_090198.1 coordinate 19,027,051, forward strand.
GGAGGAGGAGCTGCTCTGTGGATGAAAGGATTTTAGATATTTCCCCAAAGTCCAGAACCAAGGCCAGGCGCAGATATAAAAACACAGATGAACAGATTGCACACATACACACATCTAATATCAATGCAGGCACAAATGCACACACACACAAACACACACACACACACAAGCACACACACACACCTGGGTTCTCCCTTCCCCCACTCTATGCACATATACACAAAGCAGATGGACTTTGTCTAGTTAAACTTCAAGGTGACCTATCTACTGTATACGTATCAAGTCAGCAGGGATGAGCAATTGAGGGAGTGTAAGATAGAAAGGATACTGTCTGTACACCTGGGTAAAAACTGACAGAAAGGGCTTTAGGATAATGCCCCATTGTCAAAGTACTGAATGCCAGTTCCTCTCAGTGTCTTTTAAGTGTGTCTACGTGCATTAAGAATCTGTCAGACCAGATTAAGCATTAATCAGCTAGCCCACAGAAGAAACAATCACACATAATCTCAGGCTCTACACCCTGCTGACCTTCTCCTCAAATGCACAGATAAACTCCCCTTCAAACCCAGTCATTTAAAGACATTCGCAGACCTTTTTTTTTTTTTTTTACCCTCCACGCTTCTACTCCACTGTAGCCTATCTGATTGGTTCCTCCCACAGCAGCACTCATGTCTCTCCACCTGGGAGTACATTGACTCAGTATGTCAACATGACCTCAAAGAGGACACATTTCAGACAATGTGTGTGGGGAGAGGGGCTGTTTTACCCTATCAATCCGGGGAGAGGAGAGGAAAGGAGAGGAGGAAAAGAAAGAGGAAGGGCACAATGCACAAGTTCCATTCATCATTTTAGTAGTGTTGAGAGTGTATAAATAGCAAGATCTGTTCAGAGTTATCATTGAGCCAACGCTTCCATCGTGGTACTTCATTTATTAAGACTGTGCGCAGATCAATACGGCAGACATATACACTCTGTACTGTTGACAAGATAATCTCATCATTATGAATTTGGCTTGGGTCGTCAGTAACATGAGCAATTGCCATGCTTATCTGGGATGACAAGAGCAGAGAGAAAGAGAGGGATTCCAAAAAGGAAAAGAGTCAAAGCAGGAGAAGTAGGAGGGAAGGAAGCGGGAGAGCGAGCACTGGTTGTTTTTTACTCAACAATGCTCAGAGCGATAGATAATGAAATACAGTATTTCAGTACCAAACAGAGCAAAAATCAATAAGAAACGAAGCAAACCAGCATTTGATCTGAATGCTAAAGGCCCAAAAAAGATTTCTCTCCAAGATTTAAACCCAGTGAGGGGCAAATTGAGTACAGCTGTGTAGTACAATAGAAGAAGATGAGAACGGTCAAATATACCATTTCCAATACGCCATTAGCTTTCTGCATTGCCACTGCAACCTCGGAGTGTAGACACAGTGAAACATTTGACAACAAATCTTGCGCGCCCACCACTTAGCGGGCCTTTTGTTTAGGCAATAACATCCGAGAGTGCCGACTTATTCGCCTCCATTGCCACAAACACATAACAGCCACTGCAAAATACAGTGGCTGTCAATTCCCTTCAGACACACACACACACACACACACACACACACACACACACACACACACACACAGCTTTCGACATGGGAGTCAGATTTCAAACTGTGCTACAGATGTAAGCAGGAACAGAGGAGACAGTGGGATTCCTCCTATTAGAGTGTCAGAGTTTCTCAAACACACTCATACCCCACACACAAACATGCAAACATACACTGGCAGAATTACACCGTTTAGAAAAACAGTCCTCAAATGGCCAAGCAAACTGCCGATACAGGGTCGGCCAACTGTAATGCAGTCCAGTAGTTGTATGAGCGAATGAGGCCGGTTTTTATACTGTAGCAGCTTGTTTTGACACGTAGTTAGGTAAAATTAGTGCAAATGAGATGGCATTCATGGTATATTCCTCCAATCAATTAATCACATTACTGATGAAGCTGAAGAAGTGCTGAACTGTAGAAGGCAAGGACAAGGAGAGGAGATTCCGGGACAGAGGGATAAATCATTTCTCTTATACTAATGAGATAGAAGGTGAGAACAGATTCACATAACTCATTCTTTGAGCCGCGTGTTGTTTCTGCAGCACATGCCTAGGGGGCACAGTGAAGGAAGATGTGGCAGAAATAAAAGCTTTCTCAGGTTGGGCCCATGCCAAGACACAGCAGAGCGAGTTCCACTTTGTTTGACTTTGAAAGTGTTTGATTTACAGCAAGGAGACCCAGCTGCCGGCAGTTCAAGGAATACATCACCATGTCATGTACGCCTATGTAGCCTTCTGTGTGCTGTGCATTTCAGCACACTTTACTGTGAGGTGACTCCTATCTATACCAGTCTATTGCTGCAGATCCAGCACCCTGCCGCTCAAAGTGTAAAGTCTAAAGACCCCCAGAGGGATCTAACGACCCTCAGGGGGCAGGGGGGCCCTACAGCGAAGCCCATTTCAACCTGAGGGAACCAACAAGACTGGCGCTTCAGAGCACAGCTGGTGGTTGCGCAGGTGCATGCGTGTGTGTGTGTGAGCGTGCGCGTACATACACACATAGACACATGGCAGCTGAATCTTAGATTCCTCCGCTGTGAAGGTTATGTTTTGTTCTCTTGTTTTTGTGACCTCTGTTGATGCTAGGTTTGCTCCCAGTGTCTGAGCTGTTTGAGCACAATGCCAGCAGCACCAAGGTAAATGCCTCAAAATCTACTGAGGGCATGCAGTGATTTTTTTTTTTTTTGTCACAATCTTCTTTTCTTGTATAAAATATCAGGTATTGAAGGAGCTGATGCTAGAAAGAAAACACTTCTTCAATAAATGGACTGACAGGTACACTCACTTCCATCTGGTGTAGGTGTGCGCTGCGATAGAAATATGGGCAACTGGGCAGGGTCAGGAAAACAAGACTCACTGTCACACAAGGAAACAGCCACAATAAACAAAATGACTAGCAACAGAAGCAAAGCGCTCTTCTCTGGGTGGCTCTGCAATAACATAATAAAAATGTCATTACTTAGTTTTATAAGACTTGATCTGAAACGATTTTAAATGCCACTTTTGCCTTTGGAATGTAAAACAAGCTTAATAAAAAAAAAAAAAAAAAGAATGACATGACAAAGCAACATGACATTTTGAAGCCCTGGTTTCAATGAATTAGGCAGAGGAGTCCTAATCATCCACTTCCCCTTTATCAGACACATACAGTCATGCACACGCAAACACAATAACTTGAGTGTGTCCGCTGACAATCCACAGTCTTATTATCGTGCCATGTCATCTCCAATAGACTACTTCCTATTGAACCGAGCAAAATTGTTTAATATGTCCGGCCAATCTGCCTGTCATGGAGGTCAAATTGTGTTCTCATATCCTGTCTTTCTCTACACTTGGATAGAACTACATTCCTTTGTTGCTCTGCATTGCCAGGTTCTGAGGTCTGTTAAAATAATAAAATTACCACCACAGTTAAATCCTGTGTTCGGTAAGTGCACAACAGCTGGCTGAAAGGTTTTCTAGTGGCTGAACAATAACGCCAATATACACAACCCTCAGTCATCTTTCTACCCTGCGTCTGGGTCTACCTACCTCTGACTACTGTGTGATTCAATCGGAGTTAGTTATAAGCTACTGGGGGAAATTGTTTCTACTGGGGGTTGGGGGGGCACTGTCAGAAGGCTGCATTTATATTCAATTATTTAGCATAGTTATTTGGATTTTAGAGAAGTTGCAATAAATAAAACATTTGCTTCCACCGCTGCCTCTGGTCTCCAACAAATCTTCTGGGTACTTATTATTTGTATCTGCAAATGAACTATTAATTGCATGAAGAGTTGCACTGAGTTTTCAGTCTTAGCCAGTTTAATAGAAAAGTGTCCAAAGAATGAAAGGGAGAAGATTAAGACACTTATATGTATTACAACCACAGCAGATTTCTTCTTTCTTTCTAATGATTCCATTGCCACATACTGAAGGCATTGGGAGAATAAGCAATTTTAAAGGTCTACCACAGTCCTTATATTTCCCTTTCTCCCTTGCTACTTTAAAAAAAACCTCAAAAATGTAAGGCTGTTTAATTTAGGAAATATCTATAGCTTCTGTATTCCACTTCTTGTGTTCTGCCCTTCTTTCCCCCAACTATGTTAACAAATGTGTAGCCAGAGACCTCTCGTGTTTACCACGACATCTTCCACTTTCCTCTGATCTGTTAAACATTATGATTTATTAATGAAATAGGATGCAAATGTACAGAGGCTGCGCTTTTGTGTAGTGCGTTACATGCTGCTTCAGCTTCAAGACATAGTGTTGAATCTGTACTGAAAAAAAAAAACTAGCAAGCAAGTCAGAATACAGCTAAAGTACCAATAGCAGTGGCTAATTAATGAAACATTCAATGACAACATTTCTATGTGTTGGGTATTTTGTATAGAGATAACATAATTTACTGCCGTTCCCTAGAGCAACATGCTGTGGTCTGACTGCACTTCCTCTCAGTTGTATCTATCATATGAGCTTGTGGGAGAGGGGGGAAAATAAAACTACCTATTAATAATTCAGAATTTCAGTGTGTAGTGTTATGTACAGTACAGTAGCAGCAGGTTTATTTGAGGAAATGTGAAGATACACCCTAAGGCAAGCTAATATTTTTTTATTTATAATTTTTTGTGTAAGTGCAGAGCCCAAATAAAACAAATCCGACCTAGTCACCCAGAAGAGCTTAACTGTTGTACAAAAAAAACACAAATTATAAGTGACCTCTCGAACTGTCTCTCATTTCTATAATTGACTGTTTGTGCATCTAGCTGCTGAGCTGCTCAATCCTGTCTGCAAGCAGACTTCAGGACATACAGGTTTACCAAACTCATTCAGTAGAAAGCTCTGGAGGAATGCAGTTATCTAAAGATGAAGGGAGAGGGAGAGAAATGAAATAAAGAGTGCTTTTCTATTCATTGCCTGAGTGGCCACTGAAGTGTGGGAGCAATTTCAATACAATATACAGCGGAGGCTTTGATAAGACTTTTCGGTAGAATCCTCAAAAACAGCCTGGGCCCAGTTACTTGTGCATCTCTGTGTTTGTGTATACATGTGTCTATGTGTGTGTGTGTGTGCCCGCGCGCATTATTCTTGGAGGAAGGGTGTTTCAAGGTTCGGACAAATGCAAGATATTGTCACGCTCATAAAAGAGAAGGGCTCTGTCACGAAGGCTGCCAGCTAAATACTTAAATCACATGCCTGGAATGCACAATGATGTTACACCCACTCTCTCTTTTCACACGCACACACACACACACACTCTCCCCCTAAATTATGCAGAGTAAGACCATTCCTGGAAGCATCCATTTTCAACATCTGCTCAAGCTAGATTGTTGGCATGCATGTACTCAACCTAAACAGATCAAAGCAGTAATTTTTTATAAACACTATCTAAATGATCACAGTCGTACATCGTAACTGCTTTTTTTCACTCAGTATGTTTATGAGTTATTTTGAGCAACCACGTTAAAACCTTGGTTTATTGTAAATTGCTAGAAGAGAAATGTGTCCCCCCCCACACTGATGTGCAGTAAACCTGAGCTAATTTTAAATATAATGGATTCAGTGTCTGCTTGATTAATACAGTGACCGACAGACAAATAAAGTATAACAAAACACCTTCGTGCACATATTGTTCTATATTCCAGATTACATTTTTTGTTGAGAGCAGCGAAAGCCCCCTTACGGAGTAACAGTGTCCAGTTGGCACAGACTAGAGCCCCTTTTCTCCTTGACACCCTCATTTCAATGCCACACTACACAAGGCAGAATGTCGCCACCTAAAGGCAGCTTTTATAACCTTTCAGACTTTCCCCTTTGCCTCAGTACCACCTGCACCTTATTAACATGGATGATCTCCCACTGAGACAGAATTCTGTTTAATTAGATTTTCATGGTGAATCAAATTACAACACCAAAAACTTCCAAACAAATCAATATGATAAATTATGGGCCATTTAAAAGTAATGACACAGGAGTCTTTGAATGTTTGGCAACAACGGGGGCAGCTTCTTGAAAAGGTAGGACAGGCAGTCAGTGGGCCACAGCATGACACAGCTGGTGAAGCTGAACATAATGTGGGACAATATCCTAAAATGTATTCAAGTGGGCGCAGGCTCACTCTTTGGAGCACATTACTGAAATCCCTTCTTCCTGAGCATTGAGGAATTTTTCAGCAGATTGGTTTTAACCTTGATTCCACACTAAGTAATTCCCTTCAACGCCTTAAGCGGAATTAGGCATCATTACGTATCATCCATCTCCTTATCCCAGAATTCTCTTCACAAATGAAATGAAGCTCTCCACTGGGCTGGGTGCTGGCACAGTGGTGACAATGATAAGGCCAGCAGAGCTCTGCTGATATGTTTATATTATTCCCCTCGCACAGCTAGAGACCAGCCCAGCCCGTCTACCAGTGCGCCACTATAAAACATCATTAGAGGCCAACAGCAATTTGGAGAGAGACAAGGAGTGGCAGGCAGCTACAGTAGGTACAGATGAAGACAGCAAAACTAAGGTGCCCTTGTGAAACTGACTGAGCAGGCGATACGCTCTCCCACTTTATCCAGCTCTTCATTTATTTTTGCATTTAGCCTCTCCTCCTGTGGCAACCGTAGTGACAGATGGACTGAGAGGCCTTGGGATCGATGGAAGGGGAATTCTGTCTTTGTTTCCTGACATTTTTCCCATAGCCACTTTCCTCTGACTCAGGTTACTTACTGTCCACACTAACGGAGACTGGAGGCAGAAGCAAAAGCAGGGAGGAGGGAGGAATGTGATACGCTTCTGTACAGCTTCTGAAGAAACTTAATGCCTCAGGCCATCTCCCTCTACACAGGTTTCTGTTGAATAATACAATAGAGCACCCTGCGCGCCTGATGCGTTGAGGGGACCCTCTGTAAACAAGACACTAAAGAATGTGCTTTTGCTGCTCCTGCTTGTTTTCCTCTTTGACAGTCTGAAGGGAAATAGTAAGGAAGTGCTCAAAATGGGTGTGCAACAGTGTCATGCCATCATATTCATCATCACTACATTAGCAGAGGAACAGGCTGCAGAGTGGGCCAGCAATTGTTCTGTCCCTCTGATTAGGCAGCCTTAACGGTCTTGTTCCTGACCCTTGCCCTATGCAGCTGGCTTATAATAGAAGCATGACTGAGACTGAGGGTGTGAACAACAGACAGTAGCCTTCATCTCTGGTGCAAACACATCAAATCTGATCACATTATCATAACCCTATCCAGTATGGGATAACCCTATCAAGAGTGGGATAGAAAAAGCAGGAGTGTACTGGAGAGACTAATTGAGTCCATCAGGACATAACCGAACAAAAAAAAATCAGTTTCCAATTATGCCAAACATAATAGGAAAAACATAATGATAATAATAATAAGGCTCAGTGAGAACTCTGTTATTTCTATCAAATCCTATTAGGAACATAACATTTTATTTGTTAATAAAAAGGTGAACATTAGAAAAGGGTTCAACTACCTGCAGCTGCCCATTATCCCCAGTGTTACCTAGTGCCGTCTGCAGCGGGCCTTAATCCTTGTCTGACACGACAGACTTTTAATGGGCTTAAGGCCAAAGACGCAAAGAAGTTATCACGTTAGAGGCTTATACACCCAAGTACTCCACACAAAGACGTATAAAGTAACTGTGAAAATAAGTACACTCTGCTAATCTCTTGGAATTACAATCACAAGTATTAACCTGAAAAAGCTATGGAATTTGATGGCTGTGATGGTGTGAAAATAGCTTAAAACTAAACTTGGTAACTTTGCTCTCCTGATAAACTACCACTAATATAGAGAAAGGTATATTTAAAATTGTGCTGGTGTAAAAAAACAAAACATTTCAAAATATTGACTAGTTATTGGATCATTGCATTGCGTAATTGTAATTTAGACAGGAATCGGTCCTAAAACAACAAATATTAGCTTATAGCTAAACCGAAGGCTAAACTTTGTTCCACTGGAATGAGACAACAGTGATTGAGTGATTATTGAAAAATTCTACAGAAAAACAGATTTCAAAAGCCTGCCGTGACACATGTCATGCACAACTGATTTGTGTTGATGTCACTGGCTTTGTTCTATGAGAGCACCAGAATGACTGTTTAATCCTACTAATGCTTACTTCTCCCTCCCTGTGCTCCTGGGCCTCTCTGCTCTGCCTGTCATTGTCTTCTTCTTTCCTTCAATTTGCAAATCAAGGGGCAAACGTTTTTATAGAAAGTGGGAGCTTGTGGGGGCTGCGGCGTGAAAACGGTGGCACATCAGTGAATGAGCAGAGTGCAATTTCTCTTACCTGTATGATGGACATGCGGTTAGTAGGTGTGTCTGTAGTGCTGGTGACTGGGCCTGTGAAGCTGGTGTGGCATCCCACGTGGCCTTGGGGCACGCTGAGGTTATTGGCAGTGGGCTTGAGGTACATGACCTCTGACCTTGGTGAGCTGAGTGGCAGGCGTGTCTGGTAGTCAAAGTACATGGGAGAGGTGGCCAAGGAAGGGCTGCTTACCACATTCATCACATTCATGGCATCCCGCTCCTCCACCTCGCTCTGCACCAGCATGATGTCGTTCTTGTTAATCTTCTTTTTCTTGCCTTTCCCCAGCTGAGGGTGCGAGTACTCTGCAATGCGACAATTATAAGTGCGAATCTCCTTGTTTTCCCGTTTGCACTTGATGGCTATGGTCACCATGGCAGCCAGAAGCATGATGGATATGATGCTCAGAGTTACAATAAGAGGCAGGGACATATCCCAATTGTGATTCTCGTTCATACGTGGCAGTCCATCAGGAGGACGTCCGTTGGAGGCCTTGATGATGAGCCTGGCGGCAGCAGTGAGGGTTGGCTTGCCGTGGTCCGATACTCGGATGATCAGCTCGACAATGGGGCTCACATCGTCCCAGAATGGGTGGGCTGTTCGCACCTCTCCAGTCACTGGATCAATCTCAAAAAGGTGCTCCTCGTTGCCATCCGAGATCTCATAGGTAAGCCTCCCACTCTCACCATAATCATTATCCACTGCCCTCACCGTGGTGACAATGTAGCCAACGCCAACATTACGTGGCACATGAATTTCAGCAGTGTCATTTAGGAGCAGGGGCAGAACTATGACAGGGATGTTGTCATTGACATCCAGAACACTGATGCGTACTGTAGAGTTGCTCTCCAGGTGTGGAGATCCTGCATCTTTAGCAAGAACCTTAAAGTCAAAATATTTTATTTGCTCATAGTTAAAAGACCTCACAGCATAGATGGCTCCATTAGCAGCGTTTACATTAACATAGGTGTTGACATCCCCGCCGCTCACATTGGAGTTGATTATGCTGTAGTACACTGTGCCATTCTGGCCAAGGTCTGGATCATGTGCCAGAACTGAACCCAGGTACTCCCCAGGGATGTTGTTCTCAGGGATCTGAAGAAGGTAAACTGACTTGGTAAAGCGAGGAATATTGTCATTCTCATCCAGAATCTTTACGGTGAACGATTTTGTAGAGTTTAAAGGAGGAATGCCATTGTCTTTGGCCACAATGGTGACGTTGTACTCATCCTGCACCTCTCTGTCCAAGGGCCTGTCTGTCACCACTGTATAGAAGTTATCGTAGTTCTCCTCGAGTTTGAAAGGGACATTACCCAGCACTCTGCACTGAAGCTGCCCATTTCTGCCTGAGTCCTTGTCTGTGACACGGACCAGAGCAATGACAGTGCCTGGAGGTGCTGCCTCGCTGATGGCTCCCTGTCGCACAGACACAAAGCCTATAGACGGCCAGTTATCATTCCTGTCAAGCACTTTAACAGTAACTTTACAATGGCCTGGGATTGGATTAGGACCTAGATCCTTCGCCTGGACATCTATCTCAATAACCGGGCTCTCTTCATAGTCAATTTCGCCCTGAATCTTTATGACCCCTGTTCTAGAATCTATGGAGAAGAGCTCCCTGATTCTCTCTGGGGCATAGCCACTAAAAGAATAGACTACTTGTCCATTGTTGCCCTCGTCAGGATCAGTGGCGTTTAAATCTATCAGGACTTTACCAGGCGGTGAATTTTCAGGAATTTCTACAACATATGAGGGTTGATCAAACACGGGGCTGTTATCATTGGAATCAATAACTTTAACATTTATCTGCATGGTACCTGACCGGGGGTATTCCCCCCCATCAGTGGCTGACAAAATAAGGGTGTGATGGCTTCGCTCTTCTCGGTCCAGTGGTCTCTGAATAACTAATTCTGGGAATTTTGTCCCATCCCCGCGGGATTTAACCTCTAGAGAAAAGAGATTGTAGTCGTCGCGTGTTATCTGATAGGTTTTAAGGCCGTTTTCTCCAGCATCTGGATCATGCGCGCTGGTCAGGGGAAAGCGTGTCCCTGGCACTGCATTTTCAGAAATGTCAATATCGATCTGATCTGAGGGGAAAGTGGGTGAGTTGTCGTTAATGTCCTGAATATCTATTTTAATCATGCAGATCTCCTTATCATTGGCAAACACCTCCATGGAGAGCTGGCACTTGGGGTTCCTCTTACACAACGTTTCCCTGTCAATGCGCTGCTTTGTGTACAACAGACCACTTTGGGGGTCCACGTCGATGAGATGAGGGGCCGAGTTCTCCAGCACCCTGAAGTTGGCTTTCTTACCCTGTCCTCCCTGCCCAGTCTGTTCCAGCCCAAGTCTGGCATCTTTGGCAATGTTCCCTATCACTGTCCCTGGACCCTGTTCCTCTGGAACAGAGTAGTTTAAGTTTTTCAGTGTCAGGGCTTGAGCCCATAAGAGGAGGAAAAAGAAAACCGAAAGATGCATCCCCACTCTATAAAAAAATGCTATAGTGTGTGTTTTTTATTCCTCCTTCGACCTGTTGATATTTGACTCAAATTTGATATTTCTATTATTTGGGATCAAAAAAAGAGTCCTGTTCATCATGTGAGGCCTTGGCATTTGTCTTTGTGGATTGTCTTTGCTCTGTCTCTCTCTTCCTCTGCCTCTTCCAGCGATCTGTGGTGCTGAACACCTAATTTATATTCAGCTGAGCGCCCAGACTCATCTGAGCAATAATCGCGATCCAGTCTCCACACAGAATAGTCATTGTAACTGTTCACTCATACCACCTATGAAGGAAAACAGAAAACATGCATGTGTGTTAAAATATAAATGTAGTAATTAATCACCTAAATACAAAACGGGCTAAGCAACAGAAGCCATTATGCCAGGGAGAAATCAGATCCACCGCTGAGCCAAATACGAAACACGGCTCATGTGTAATTCATCTGCACAATTATGGGGGAAGCTTGTCAATTAGTTAACCTTGGGAAGACACTCGGCGCAGCCTTGACACACAGGGAAATAATTATTTCCCTTGTAGCTTATTTACTTCGTACATAAGTGTAAAGACAAGATTCACGGTGCCGTTTTTAAATCTCCAATGTGCAATGCACGACCTGACCCCGGCGTGGTAATGACCCATTCTTATGAGAATGCTGACGGAAACTGTAACAGGGCAACTTTAATAACCTGGTTACACTGCGGGCGTACAACTGGAAACGGCCTATTGTGGCGCCCGTTTGAATAAGTGTGTTTAAAATGAGCCTCTTACACGCATTAACAAATCCGCATAATCCGGATATTTAAAATGAGCCTTATAAAAATTCAGAAAAGAGCTGCCAACATCTCGGCACAGTCGTGTAATTCTCTCCACCGATGCTCCCTGTCGGTCTTCTCTCTCTCTCTCTCTCTCTGTCTGTCTCTCTGTGCAAAATTCAACAGACCTCAGAAGAAGCTGTTGCTTTCGCATGCATATAGTGGTGGTTGGAAAATAGTAAGCGTTAAAAAAAATAATAAAAATGAACAACATAGGTGAGAAACAACACAAAAACGGGAGTTAGAACATAGAAAAAATGCGTAAACTTACCTAAACAATCTGCCGAAGCAAATAGTCCAGAAAGCATCACTGTACAAATCAAAACAGTCACTTCCAGCAGGGTTCAGGGAGTTTCATCCCCTCACCGCTTCAGTGGGTACCACCCGTATCCTGCTTCCCCTCTCTGTGCAGGAAAAAAGCCACAAGCCTCCGATACACATGCAGGCTACAGTGCAGCACAGTGGAAAAAAAAAAAAAAAGTGCTCCAGAAAAGTATGACTGTAATGTCAATGAGCTGAAGTCCTCTCCGCTGTCTGATTAGGATGCAGCGGCTCGCCTGCTGCCTGCTGCCTGCAGTGAGTCACCGTTCTTCAGAAAGGAAAACTGTTCGGAGAAACAGTGGGAGAGAGAAAGGGGGGGAAAAAGAATCCAGATGTGTGGTAAGGTAAATCCAAAGTGGAAATTTTAAAATGTCATTGTTGTTTCCCCCCACCAGGTCCGAAACAGCGCTGACTGACTGATTCCCGTAGTGGCAATTTTTTTGTCCTTGTGCTCCGTCCCCGTCAAAGTGCACACAGAGAGCCAGCTGCTGAGGAGGTGGTCAGCAACAACGCCTCGTTCTGCCACAAGTCTCTGTAGCTGTCAGCAAAAGGTGGATCTTCTGAAATATATACGCAGTCGTTACTTGGTATTTTCTGCACGTATAACAGCCCCAAACACATACAGCGCTTCCTCTCACTGACTGAACTCCGGACACCGCATGGTGCATTAAACATTGTCGCTACTCCTCCGGCAGCCAATGAATTTGAAGAGATGGGAAGAGAAGGAGGGATTCAAAAGCCGCTTCGGTTACAGACTACAAATGATTGGTGGCTCCTCGTACACCGGTGGCTCATCTGTTTTTTTCAAAAATCACACTTCATTGTTGTTTACAATAAAGGAAACCGTGCGTTGAGCACGCCGGCCGAAGAGGGGTGTAGAGTTCAGGATGTGGTCTGAAATTTCAGTTAAGTCATTAATCAGAAGCGGACGTGGATTTCGAATCAGTGACATTCATTTCACTTCTCCCCCTTTTATTGGGAAAGTCATTCAGAGCATTTGTATCCAGAGTAAATGTAAAATATTAATTTGGACATAGTTGCTTAATGGGTCGTGTATATATACTGCTAAATGTAAATGTATATTTCCATGTACCACACATTTTTCCAGTTTTCTGTTCCATTCCTTATTTGAAGTGTTGTTTGGTGTATTGCAGCCAACTATCTACCTAATAGGCTCGTCGTGTTTGAACCGACTTTTTTAAACTTTTAGAGCAAATTATTCCCTGTGCCAGTGCCTAGAAACTGCAATGTATTGTTATGCATGTGCTGTGTTACCTGTAATTGCTTTAACGTTTTTGTGTGTAATTAAAAGTTTTAAGTACCTAAATTACGGACAATTAGGAGATATTTCAGATTCATTATTGCAGCAGGTGACGCACATTGTGCGTTGTTTTTTGTTTGTTTGTTTGTTTATTACAGTTTTATTATACGGTTGGGTGCAAAAGTTTGCATCCCCTTATTTTGAAAAGGCAAAAAGAGTAAAAAGTAAGATTTCTTCAACAGCATAATATCTTTTGAACATTTAGCTCGAGCAAAGTTTCAATTATCTAAACTTAAAGTTATTTATTATTCAATTTATCAGGGTGCAAACATGTCACTTACTTGTCACTCACAAACAAGAATGTGAACCATCAACATAAAGACAATAAATCTGACTGAAATTGAAGCCTGTTCGTTTATGTATATTTAGGTCTGTGACTATAAGCCACAGTCAAAGTCTGTTGTTGTGAAATAGGCCCCAGGCCAAAGCACAAATGAAGAACACATGAAAGCAACAATAAGAAAAGCATTGTAACCATCTTGTTTTGTAGTAGTATTGCAAATCCCTTAGACTCCATTCCACTGATACTTGTATTATTTAGCATTTAAAAGTGACTCATTCTTCATCCATAGAAATATCAGATTATGGTCCATATTTTGACTTGTCTGTCACAGAGCTGCAGTTTGCCAGAGTTTAATCATGCCAATTATTTGGTATTGCTATTTCAACATGTCAACTTTGTTCAGTTTAATCTCGTAGTCCATTCATGTATAAACATGGGTCTCACCTCTTTGACTTCCCCACTGACCTTTCTCTCTGACAGGAGGAAATGACAAGGGTGTCAGAATCGTTTGTTAATCGGACGGCGACTGAACCTCATTATTAAACCGCAGGTTTGATGTACTAATGTCAAGATGTTGATAACTGATGAAGGTAAATGTCACATCACTGTCTCTATCTGCATATACTCTGTGTGTGTGTGTGTGTGTGTGTGTGTGTGTGTGTGTGTGTGTGTGTGTGTGTGTGTTTAAAAGTGATGCATTTTGTTTGCTATGTGTAACATCCCCTACAAGTCCGCGGGTTGTGTGGGCATTCCTGGAATTTTAGAGCCAAAAACAAATTGCTAAGCATGAATCAGATGTTTTTTTGTTTTTTGTTTTAACTGGCAATTTTTCAAATATGATAAGAATCATGTGTGAAAATTAATTGGGAAATAATTCAATTTGCTCCTGAATGAAACTGGATTATCCATTGATCACATTTTTCCCAAGATGGATTTTTATATTTTGCTCAAATAACATGCTTGCTATTTGTCTTCTCCAGCTATGAAATAGTACACACCGAGCTTAAACAAAGCCTGGGAAATCACCTGCCTTGATAAAATGTCACCAGTGCTGCCAGAGATAAACCCAGCCATTAGCAGCTTTCTTCATTAGCCCAATTAAATGGCCCTCAGGAAATGCAGTGACAGAAAGCGTATTTGGAATGGGCTGCTGGTGAACAGCTGCATTAAAACACAATTTCGTAAATTAAATTTCAATCTAATGGCAATGGCCTTTCTTCAGGTGGTAATAAGAGAGTGAAGGCCTTTTCCTACCTACACTATTTAACACTTTAAAAAAAAAATTCTCCTTTCTTCTATTTCTTACACTGTCAGATTTTGTGTCTTTTTCCCTTGAGCAATAAAAATGTGCTTCAGACTTCTATCATAAAGGCACTTAAGCCATAAAGATGGACCATGTGGAGTCTGACTGTGATCTTTTTCTGCAGCACTTCTGTCAAAAAAAGGGAAAATAAAATAAAGCAGATTTTTACATATGGAGGGTTTGTTCAGCAGGAAACGTGCTTATTTCACTGCTACCCTTTACCTCTACGGTTTTTGCTTACCTCTCTACACTGTAGATAGAAGGCAACATAGTGTTGATACAGCAGCATGTGTCTCTTTCATACGAGTACGTAAGCCCTCTGTACGGTACATCAGAGATGAGCACTCAAGTTGGTGACTTGAGTCACACCAAGTCCCACATAAACAGGTTTGACTCAGACTTGTTCCTCCATGACTCCATACTTGAGTCAGACTCTGAGCTTGTGAACAATAGGACTCTTTCAAATATCAGTAAGGCACTGTACAATTCTTCAGTTGGATTTCACAAACCTCTGTTATCTGTTAAGACACATGTCTAGTGTGTTATGCCCCAACAACACATGGCCTATACAACTTGCTGTTGGTGATGGGATTGATATCAGCTGTTCAAAACATCTGCACTTGAAGAATGTGGGGAAAAGATAAAAGTCATCGGGTGGACAATGTCCACCTTCAAAAGGACACTCGTCCAGATACTTATCCACACGGGGCAGAGCTGTAGCTGTAGAAAGGCTGTACACATGGCCGTACACAGGGTTGTAGATATACAGAGGCCCAAAAACTGAGCTTGCAAAACAAGTGTGATTTCCCTGATCTACATATGTGTAGATGTTTTACAGTATAGGCAACCAATAGTTATTATACCATGTCGGTGGAGAGTAGCATAATTGATCTGTCAAGCAGTAGAATTGGGCTAAATGCTTCATTGGATGAGCCACACGAAACCTGTTTCTTCTCTCTCAACTGTTTCTCAAATGAAATGTTTCTCAAATAGTATAAATGTAAGTAAAATGTTTTATATGCAATAATACATTTGGACAATAGCCTAATACCATATGGCTATAACACTATCATTATGGTTTGTATTGTTACATTGAGAGTATTGGCTCTACTGTAATAACAGGGACATAATGTTAATCCTTGCCCGGGCACAGTGGACTTTCTCTCATCTTCATGACCTTCTATCTTTGCCGCAGTCTCCTCATCTTGATCCACATCTCATCCTTCCCCAAAGCTCAGCTTCGATGATACAGTCTTTTCATTTTCATCTGTAGGCCCAATGGACACAGGGCAAGTTAATATATGAAAAGGTTATTGGTCTCTACTTGGAGAATCTTTAAATGAGCGTAAAACAGGGGACCCTCATTTTGACATGCGTTACAACCATTAATACAAACTGAAAGGGTTAATAAAGCATTTCAACTTCTGCTAAAAGTTTACCAGTCCGACCTTGAATGAATGGGATGTTATCTAGCTTGTTAATTAACTCAAGTAAAATCAACCAAGTGTAAAAAGTGATTGTCTGTGACACAGACATCATGATGAACAGCTGTTGTGTAACATAGCGCAACCACACCAAAGCTATTTTTCAGATGATGTAAACACACTGGTATGAAAGGCACTGAACTAAGCAGTTAGTCAAACTCTCTAGTTACCTGGATCAGCGTTGGTGGATTCAGCTCTCTGTCTAGTTCGACCACAGAACCATCGTGATGAGCAAAGATTTTGTAGTAAGGAAAAGGTGATTATTAAGTCCACCCACATGTTATTGTACAATATCTTTATAGCATTAAGTTAAAGGAACTTTAATTTCATGTACCTCAGAAAAAAAAAAAAAACGGCGAGACCTCAGGAACATCGGTGATTGGTACAACCATGGCTGTACGTCAAGATAACGCAGCTAGTTTAAAACGTTAATCTAGACTTAATGTAAAATTAGTATCACTGCCCCGTACTGGCAGCCCAGCCCGGCCCTCCTTTAACAAAAGCCATGCAACTACTGAAATACTTTAAAATGATGTTTTGTAAAACACATCTAAAGACAAAATGTGTTTGAACCTTTTCCAAGTGGTCACACTCTGGTGAACAGTCTGCATGATTTCAGGCAACCTCTTCTTAAAGGCTTTCATAGTATGCTTCACTGTGCACATTAAAAGCCACAAAAAGGCTGAGACACAAGCACTTCATTTTTTTCGCACTAAATCTTCACTGACAACATTATACTGCAATAATACTTATTTAAAATAGACATTCCTAACACAGAAGCCTGTTCACCACAGCTCAGTAGAATCTTAGGGTTAACCTGTGTGACTGTGTCAATCTTTTAGGTTTATTAGATGTAAGCAAAGACAGACAAACTCATGGTTTATAGCCATCTATCTGTTTGCTTCATGCATCCTCTTTCTTTCTTTGCAAGAGTGAACCTTTAATCCCTGAGCTGGCCTAGCAGTATCGAGCCTAACAATAGTTTATTCAAAAGGTTGATGGACAAAACGTATCCTATTGTTATGCGTGTTTGTAGACTGTGTATATGTCTTTTTAAATGCATCGGTTGATTTCTAATTTATCTTCACATAGATTGTAAAACATGTCTGTTTTATAGAGTTTATTAGAAAAGATAAATGCATTTATTGGTCAAGTACAAACTCTTTGTGTTTGTTCCTGTTCATTTGCCTGTGGGTCATGTTAACCAAATGTTGACCGTTTTTACTTCCAAGAAACATTTACTGATCAATGCTCACTGTGTGTGGCTTCTACAGGTGGAGGATCTACACACAGGACCATAGATTACCAAGGCCGAAATTAATTTGTTTAGTTAAATGAGATGTTTGAGTCTATCTGCTTGTGTGCAACTGTGAAAATTAGAATAGTTTTTTTTTTTTCAGTTGTCGCTTTTCACAGGTAAATAACATAGAAAGGCTGGACTTCTACGGATGCACACACTGTTCTCCTCAGTCAGAGCAATAAAAATGTATATTATAAACACCTACTTTAGCTTGTTGGCATCACCTAGTGCTCAAAAAGAGCCAAATTGTTTGTTGGCCAGCTTAGATTCATAGGATACTGGAGCAGTAGTCAGAGGCATGTCTGATGTTGCCTTTCATCTCCCCTGGGACCACATTTAAAAATGTACATCTCTTCTCAGCTTTAAGTGGTTTGGACATGCTGTCTCCTGCCTTTCTTCGTCCAGCCACTAGGTGCCCTCGGCCATTTCCTCAGGTCAGAAGTACACAAACTCAATGCTCAAAGTAAAAGTATTGACCTAAATAATCCTCCACCATGAGTACCACTTCAAGATTATGTACCTGTGCAGATTATGCAATGTTTTGTTTTTTACAAATGTATTTTAAAAAATGTATTTTAATGAATACAGAATGTGGTAATTATGGCAAAACAAGTTAAGTAATTAATAGAAATTTACACATTATTTTATTTATTTATAGATTATAATTTATTTAACAATATTTTTATAACAATACAGCCAAGTTGATGTTGTGGCTGATTTGTGTGTGCTTGCCTATGCCCTGCTATTATCTGAAAAAAAAAATGTTACTGATATATTTATATATATATATAATCAGCTAATTGGGACAATACTTCTTCTGTGGTAAACTGATGAAAGCTGTGTCCGACTGAGCTAACTGTCAAGCTATGAATGCTAAGTTATAAAATTTAGATGTAAGTTTAAAAAGAAAGTGTACTATAAATCACAGTCTATTATTGTAAGGTAATGTGCTATGTGCAGTGTGGTGTGGTGTGTTTTAATGTAGTTTCCATATCCTAAGCAAAGTGGTTTTATGATGCATACAGTTTCTCCTAGGGCCCCAACAGACTCTAGGATCACCACTGGTTCCATCAGTCACAAAAACACAAAGGACTTAAAAGTGCTGCATCCCTAATTTCTTTTGTTTTCAACATGTTTTACTTGATATGATGTTGCAAAAAGTTTTAAAATACTTTATATCCCATTTAACACCTTCAAAACATTTGGAATAAACTAAGGTTGGTTTTGGTATTAGTACCATCCAAATACAGCTTCCCATTTATTACTTTAGTTTTGTTAACATTTGAGAGTTATTTAAAGTGACAAAGGGTATTAAACAGCATAAATAGCTGAGAGACATGGTGGCCCCCTGGAAAACAATAAACAGACAATGGCTTTTTTATCAATTTATCAGCAGGGTACTATGTTTTTTATTCCTATTAGCCTCGCAATGTAAAAAATATTCCTTCAATTTTTCCATGTTCATTTTGCAATTTGAGGTATGAACACCAGTTTATTGCTTTACACAATTACATTACCATGAAAATAAATAATAAAAAAAACATCATACCTGATGGAGAAAATATGATGTCTTATTTAAATGCGTCATGTTTGGAGGAATAAAATTACACAGTATGATCAAGAATGTGTAAAAATTTACAATTGTTTCTTGCAATCATCAGACAAAACACTCCAAATCAATAATTCAACAATGTGGCTAAAGGTCCTAAATTTGATACATAATCTTTAAACACCCTTCTTGATTTCTATATAACACATATGGCTGTAAATATAGCCAATGTTAATAAATGTTCAAAAACTGGACTTTTGTTTTAAAAGAAATGATTTTTCCCTATGTATTTAATTTGGTGGCTCTTCTTTTCAAACCTTAAGAAGCTGGAAATTGCTCACTTATTGTTAGTCACCATACTTCCTGTTGATTATGATAGAGTAGTAGTAGAGAGCACTTTGAAACCTATCTGGCACGGTGCTGGTTTGTGCCAGGTGGTTTCCATTTGATTTAGGTCTCTCTATGTTAAAGACACAATACATACCAAGCACCACACAGGCACAACCAAATGAAATTCAACTAACAACTTGCATGGACATTGCAACATAATTTTTTCTCAACAGGTCAAGCTTTTACCAAGAAGCAGGTGTTCTTCAGCAAATAGTTAACTGCACAAATAATGTTTAGCAAGGCCAAACACAAAATCTGCACTCAAAAGAGGAAGGGAAACGAGAAGATGAATAAACTGGCAAACAAACAAAAATGTTTTGTGTTTGATTATTGCATTACCCCATCATTGACTCTGCAGGCGAAAGTGTATAGGAGCAAGAAGAAGAAGAAAACAAGAAAGACTCAATCAGCCGTAGTCTCAACACAGAACAGCAGAGCTTGGAATTTAGGTTTAAGAAGAGCTGCTCCTGACTTTGCTTCCATGGAACTCATAGGATGAATTTAAAATGGGATTGAGAAATGGTATTTCTCTCTATTATATAATCGTTAAATTATTTAATTAAATCCATAACAATAATTGTAACCTGCTAATTGGGAAAATGTGCAAACATTTGGCCACTGTGCCATTGATGATGGATGGTGAATTAACTATTCTATTATAAAAGCGATTGTGTGATCAGGTGCCATCATGCTTAATCGACATACTGTGTAAGCTACCTCTGAGTTGATTTGGAGTTGGCTGGCCTCAGCTATTTCAGATGTGTGATAGTTTGAAAAATTAGAAATGAGGCTGTGGTGGTCAGCAATGGTAAAATTGGCATTGTCCCCAGGGCTGATGAAAAACTGGATTTTAGAATGGGACCTGCATGTTGAGCCTCTATGTGGCAAAGCCATTGTTGTGTGTGTAGTACAAATGTGCACTTGTATTTGGGGCAAGGAGAAGGACCAAGCAATGTTTTTGCATGGGGTAAGTTATAGTTACTATGCTGATGCTGCACACACACACACACATTCACAGACAAAGTGTATGTGCACTAGTAAGTTGCGGGAAAACATAATAGAAAAATGAAGGAATGTGTCATGTTGAAATATTTTACTTGCAACAACGTCTTCATAATTAATGGTGGGATAGAGTTAAGAGTAGCACAGGCAACAGTTTGCAGAGTATCCGTC
This sequence comes from Channa argus, assembly GCF_033026475.1. Lineage (NCBI taxonomy): Eukaryota > Metazoa > Chordata > Actinopteri > Anabantiformes > Channidae > Channa > Channa argus. Next base: position 19,047,876 of record NC_090198.1, read on the forward strand.
CAACTGTCTTTAATCTGTCCTTTACATTTACCACTTATCCTGTTCCTGTTGCTCTTGGACTCGGTTTGAGTGCTCGGAGCAGCGATTATACAAATGAGCCACCATCAGATCAGTGATCCCCCCCCCATTTTGATCACAATGAATAATATATTTAGGCTTGTTCCTTTTTTTCATTTAAGGTATGTTAGTCTGATAAGAGAAATAAGAACATGGACTACTTTACAACAAAATAGGTCATAGTGATTTTCTACAGAGGTGGTAGAATCATATGGGTCGCTGCATTATTTCTGGAAATTCAGAAAGAACAAGGGTTGTAGGATTGTTGAAAATTACCCACTAATTTTATATAGGTGACCTAGTAGAGTGTCTATATTTGTCTTACACTTACTGTATGTGGAGGGAGTGGATTTGTCTCTCTCTTCCTCTTTTTCATATCTCATCTCACGTTATCTGGACCTTGCATGCGCTGTTGTCCCTCTACATGGCTGTCTCTCTATGTTAGCCACCCATGTCTGTCAAAGTCTAATTATTGCAAAACCACTGCATATTTGCAATCTCCTCAAACCTTTAACACAATATCTTAAAGCACTGGGTATATGGACTGTCAGTAATCAATCCCTATATGAAATCTTAATTGTTCCATTTTACTCAGCGACAATTCTCAGTAGCATTGTCATTTGGATTTGAAAAGATTGGGGATGGTAAAACAGGATTTCATATTTCCTCTTTGGTTTGGCTTGACTTGGACTCAACTAGGCCAGCTCAGTTTGTCTTGTCTAAGGAGATTTGAACTCCCCTCAGTGGTTAAGCATCTCTGCCTCTTCTTTATCTCCCTCTGCCTCTTCCCTCCCCAGTTTCTATTTCCTTCTTCTTGTCTGTGCACCATATCAACCACTCTTCCTCCCATCTTTCTTTTCTTCTTTCCTCCCTTTGCCCTCTGTCTCAGTCACCCTGCAGTGAACAGGTGTATCTGTCTCTCTCCTGATGAGTTTATTACTCTGAAGTGTCTCCATAGTCCCCATGGACCCCCTGCCTCCTAATACGCTTAGCCCTCACAGCTTATGTCAGCCAGAGTGGGTGGTCTGATAACGCTCCACTTGATCAAGCCATCCGCATCAGGGTCCATCTGGCCGGCAGTCACTTTGGTCAGCTTGTATGTCAGGGAGTAGTTGCACAGACAGACAAACACCCACACAGAGTAACCTTCGCCACCCGTTAAAGGTGATGTGAGTGACACTGCAGCGTAGTCCAATGATAGCCAGCTTTCCAGACCCAGGGTATATTTCTAGACATGCTTTATTTTCTCAAATGGGATGGAGATTAATGCAGAGTGACTCCACTGGGTTCCTCAAGCACACCAAGCTGCTGTGATCTTTCATGAGAAATGAAATGGTCTACTACAGTATGTGCAGCCACTAAATGACTGAATTCTTAGTTCACTGTCCAAAGTATTTGCCATTATACATGAGCTTCAAAGCTTCAAATTTCTTACTGAAAATCCAAACGGTAGGATGTTATGAGGTCATGTGTATGCATGTGTATGACAGTTTCCTGCTAAACAAATAAGCTGGACGACCTAATGAGTTTTAATTTAAACATGATAAATGTGTCCAATATTCACTCTCTGTTTAGCTGTAGCTTGGCTTCCACCAAATCCTGGCAGGAATATCCACATCTTTATCTATAACCCTGTTTCCAGAGAGGGAAGACAATGATGTGCAAAATCATTCAGAGTGCATACTTGAATGATAATAGTACAAAGACAACGTATGAAATGCTGAACTGCTGAATACATAAAAAAAAAAAAAAAGAATATATACGCCAGTTCTGAATTTGGGGCAAGCAACAAATTTTCACAAAGGTTTTGCATGTGTAGCACTGTGATGCATCACCTCATCTTTTAACTGAGGGGATCAATGGCTTTTCTGAAAGTCAACCTAAACAGTAAAGCTGAAGGTAATAATTTTTGTAGGTTCACTACTGCAAGTGACCCCTTTCACCTATTGTAACACAATCATTTGATTCAATTTTAGCTCATTAAAGTATTGATTGTGGCACCTTTGAGTCATGTTAAATATTGGCATATAACTCAATTACAACATCATTACATTATGAGTAATGTAAAAGTAAAAAAAAAAAATGAAACAAAAAAGAGAGAAAGATAACAATAAGGCACAGGATACATTACTGTGATACAGAGATCAGGATCACATGTCATAAAAGATGATATTGCAGCGCCCCAAGGTTCATAATGCGGTTTCACTGTCGGAGTTATATATTCTAGTCTTACAGTAACAGTGCGATATGAGACTGTATCTTCTTTTTGTTCATGATGTCACTCTCTCCACTGTTTCTTATTCACAGAACAGTATATAAATAACAGCAAGGTGACACATTTACTGAGTAATATAGCGCCTCCATGGTCTGATCCTGGGCAGCAGAGGCAAAACAGGAGAGGAGTTTTTTTCCTTTTCATCAGCCAAGAAATGATCCCACCCTCCACTCACCTTGTCTGCTTTGTGCTCTCTTTCGTGCAACTTCTGTTTCTTTCCTCCCCTCTCACTTCTATTTGCAGCTGGATCTGTGCTATCCTAATGGTTAGGGAAGTGAGCTTGTGAACAGAAGGTTGCCAGTTCAATCCCCTTGACCTGAAGGATTGAATCGATTGAAAGCAGTGCTTACCCCTCCATAACCAAACCACTATGGTGCCCTTGAGCAAGGCCCTTAATCCCAGCTACTCCGGTGGAGCTGCTCAGTGAGCAGCACGGGTCAAACTGTGGTTGTACTGTGTGTAGCTTAGTGAATGTGATCAGGCTGTTCCTGCAAAAGAGAGGTAGTCTTTCAGTGAAACTACCCTGAATAAATAAAGGTTAAAAAAAATAATGCAACTCCTGCCCCACAGCACCCTTTCCACCTTCCCACTAAGAAATATTAAAGGGTTGAAAGCGAGACAAAGACTCCATCCCATCCTCATAGAGCAGTGCAGTGCCAGCACTTAGATGCTGAAGAGGGAGTGCAGCACCTGATTCCTTCAGAGCTGCTGCAAGTCTTTGTAGACTCTGAAGGCCTTGAAGTGTGCATATGGGTTCATCATCAGTAGATGTACACAACAGCAGGAGACAACCTTCTGACTCTGAAGTGCCTACAGGTGTTACTCACAATGATGTTTCACATGCAAAATAACACAGACTGTGGCGCTTGCATTCAGTACATTTCCCACACACATCAGAATTATTTATGGTGTGTTATTGGTTGCAGCCAGAGCTGCTTTGCACTGCCATAAAATGAATGGACTGATAGCTTATTTACTGTGATATGCTGTATTCAATTTACAGTTTCTATTATCCCTTCCTAGTGTTTTCTGCATCCCCCTAGTCCTCATCAATTGAAAAGTACTCTCTATACTATACATTGTACTTGAAAACTGGTTCTCCATGGTAACCACACATTCCTTCTTTCCCCCCTTACTATAGTTTCAGAAGGTACACAGCTCATACTTAGTGTTGAATAGTCTTTTTCTTCTTTTTTCCTGTAGTGGAAAATTCATCTAAGTGTTTTAATGTGTTTTAATTAAAAATGTTTGATTTATGTGTTTAACCTGAAATAGTTCAACAATTACAAAAAGAACATCCATACACTGCTATGAATGGGGTGGGAAACACATTAGCACCATCTGGTGGTTAGTTTAATTGAGCCTTTTCATGCCTTTGCATGATCTCATAAGTTTTCTTTCCACATGTGGATTAATAATCATCAATCACACGTAGACAATCCAAAAAGCCCTTTCTTTTTGCCTGCCTGCCTGCCTGTCTGTCTGTCTGTCTGTCTGCATTTGTTTACTTCTCAGAAAATGCTATAAATTGTTCCTTCTGACATACTGTCATCATGTCTTACAAAGTGCTGATGATTAAGAGAAATCTCAAACCAGAGCTAATTAACTAGCTAATAAAGAATTCTGAATGTCAAGTTAATTATGAATTCACTTCCAGTGTGTTCATGCAATTATCTCCAAATGTGTCCTTTTTACCCCCCCCCCCCCTTACCTGTTAAAAAGCACCACTGGTTTATATAATAGATCAGCCCATTTGCCAAAGCATTTTGAGAACTTGCCCATGATAAACCTTGCTCATGAAACTCACAAACTCATCTCATTTAAATCACGTCAATGCACGTAACCAGCCTCTCTGAATACATGCACTGTAATTCTCACCATCACATTTGAGTAGAGTTTTAGATGTTTACGACTCAGGACGTTGTGCGTGTTTTATTTCCTACAATAATTCTATTTAAGAGCTCCGGGTTTAAATTTGGCTGTGTATCTACGTAGTCAGGACGAGTAGCATTAGACTGAAGTTCACTATTGTAAATATTGGATGAGTCTGTGCTAATGTTGGACCACTGTTTCACTTCCTCAGCGATAGTATACACAGTATTTGGTTTTGGGGATTCTTTATTTAATTGTACATTCATTGTTTGAAGAATTAACTCCAGCCAGATCAGAACTTAATTATTGTAGGATGCCTTGTGAAATCTAAAATCTAAAAAAAAGTCCAAATTGTAAAAATAGTTTGCCACTTATCTATGAAAGATGAGTTAATTATTTTGGATGCGCTACAGATAGGATGCTGACTTAATACACCCTGTTTCAGTAAGAGATTTATGTTTGTTGAATGAAAAACAGTATGAGACTACAGGTTACTTTTCATAGGTACCTTAAAATACATTATCCACATTTAAATGTACAAGGGCAAGCTATTTTACTTTGTTATTTTATTTTTAAATACAGGTGTACCAATATCTGTAGAATTAATAGTGACAAGTGTCTTAAGGAAGTGTTTTTTTTTTTTACATCAGCATCAGGTTTGTTGTCATAAATAAGTGATTCTGACATGTGTACACTGCAAGTTACATGTTAGTATGAAATAGTTTTTACTCATCCTTTGGCTTCTGCACACACAGGTAAAAGCAGAAACGCTATTAATTTACTTAAGATATACAAAGATTTGCTTTTTTTAAAGATAAACCTTTTTTAAATGTATATTGGTATTGTTTGTCTCAGTCATGATGTACTGAGCAGGTTGTACTGAGCTGATCAACTTAAAACAGCTCGTGTTATGTAAGTATATTAATTCAAAAGACCAAGGTCTCCATGGTCATTTAAGGATGAGGGAGATGTGAAGGGCTGCTTTAGTGGAGAACCGACTCTGTCTGACTGTCCGAGTTCATGGAACAAGTCTCTGCTGCTGTTTGCATCACACATCTTTCTGTAACCTTTCTGTCTGCATGACTTGAAATGCCAATTTTCTCTCACATCCAGTATTTATTAGTCTCACAGGTCACAGGTCTCACTGGGCTTACACGACATATATTTGTGTTTCTCCTGTCTCTTTTTTTTACTTTTCTTGAACAAAAAGTTAAATTTTACCGAGGGTTTTTTAAGTCAAGCACGTGCCTCTGAACCACAAAATGTTTTTTATATTTAGTTTATATTTGCATCTCTTTGATACATTTAATATAGTGATATAATCACATTTAAAAGGTTGTAACATGAAGAAATGTCACTGGGTTAACATTCTGTTTATCAACCGGTTTTTTTCCCTATTTTCTATTTTAGTCTTTATTCTTTTACCAAACTCAGCGCTGTGAGAGTGGAAGTGAAGGCCATGGGAGATGCATGAGTAATTGAGAAGCATAGAAATAGATGGATACTCCTTGAAATTGTAGTCCTTTGCTAGGCCACAAAGAAGAAGAAAGCATGAAATCACAGTATGATATTTTTTGGGGGGGCCTTATTACGGACACATGTGGAGACGGCAGGATACAAAGAGGAAAAAAAAACACAATGTTCACCATTAAAGTCAGGTTAAAAAATTACAATGAATCTGAAATAGCATTTTGAATGCAAGTTTATTATTTTTTTAGACAGTGGTGCTATCAATAATTGCTAAAAATCAATTAAGCAGTAACCTCTGCCTTTATTAATATTTTAGTGTCAGCCTCCTATTCATGAAGCAGAGTGAATAAAACTAACATTTTGCAACCTTCAAAAACAACCATCAAACACATTTTTGTAACTGCATCACAAATGACAGATCAGAGAAAGTCACCACCTCTGAAGTATCTGTAAGTGCAAAACAATAAAAACAAAGTATTAGCCATCGTACCGACAGAAAGCAGTGAGAGATGTCCGATTCAGTGTCTTTTTGTTTGGAAAATGAATCAAGGGACACATTGCTAATGTTAGCATTAAAGTACACCTGCCCATGTAAAGTACACCTGCAATGTCTGGTCCCCCTGCTGGCCAGCTACCTAAACAGCTCATTTATTTTCTGATCACATTCTGGTGACATTTCTGTTGGTTTTATTGCCTCCAGGACAGCTGTGGCCAGAGGGGTAACTGTATGTAAATGGTCTGCACTTGTATAGTGCTTTTAAACCTATTGGTACTCAATGCACTTTACACTGCGATCATATAATCAAATAGATAGAAATATTGGGAACTATATATAAAACTTTATTACTAAGATTTAAATATATATAAATATATCTGAAACTGAATAATATAGAAATATTATTAATTAAAATCGACCAATAGTAATCATATATTTAGAAATTTAAATATGTGTTAATTTTTCAATTAGCCTCAAAAAGAAAAACAAAAATGTATTTGGTGTTCTAGTCACTGGCTGTTCAATTAAGCTACGAGTCTTGATGAATATTGATTGGATGAAATTAATAAGATAAGCTGTTAATTGGTGTTGTACCATCTGCACTAACTAATGAAAACTGGAAATTAAAGAAAGACTAAATGAGGATTGATGGCTTCTTAAATAGCTTCAGGCTGTAAACCTAAATATAGGACTCAAGTCCTAAAGTTTCACCTTTCATTATCAAAAATGACCACACAAGTTATCACAACACTATGCTATGCTGCAGTATTATGATGTAAACTCCTCAGTCACAACATTAACATTAGTGGTCCTAATAATGTCATAGAGGACAAGGGGCAGCATGACCACCCTGAGCAGCGTCCAGCTACACCGCCCCAAACACAGCAAAATGTATTATGCTGTGTGCAAAGGTGGTATAAGTACACAAACATTCAAGTATTGTGCAAGTATTGGCCAAAAATAATTCTTCACTACAAGCACCACGTTAAATATTATACCCACTGTACTGTAAGTAAAAGTACTAAGCAAATAATTTACTCAAAGTACAAAAGTAAAAGTACTAAGACCACAATGTTTTATAAATATTACTGATCATGGTAATTATGGCAAAAATGTAAAGGAATTAATTAACTTTATGTTGTAACCAGTGGGTAAACCATAATGTGTAATCAGCATCATTTATTAGTTCATAATCTTAATAAAAAGCATGTCATGTTTTTATATTCAAATCAGCAGGCAGTAATATTGTTTTAGCTGACTGTTGTCTAATTTAGTCCCTCCAAAAACTTGTAATGTTGCGATCGCAACAATTAACTCAACCAATCTTGATCCTACAATTTAAAACTTCATAAAAACATCGCAACATGCATCACAATTTTTTTATGGGGAAGCTGTCGGGCATCTTAGGTCACAACACTCACAAAAATGTCCACAAAATACTTAAGGGGACGAATATTAGTTCCCGTATCTTAGTTTAATAAATCTTTCTGGGTAAGACCCTTGAATTGTAAACAACCTGTCAGGACACTTTGAATTTTAACAATGGGAGAGTAGCAATCTTGTCAAGAGTAGCAATGTTCCACTACAAAAGAAGATGGCCTTGCAGGACAACACAGAAATCAGTTACTGTCGCTTTTTATGTTGGCAATCTTTTTTTAGCATACCTGTGTATTATTCTTTTCTCAAATACATGTTACATCTTTTTGTTTTACAAAATAAACACATGACAGAAAGGCAACAAGAATCTACTGTACCACAAAAGGTAGAGTTCTGATAAATGCAATCCTGATCATGAATAATTGACTGGAAAAGAGAATATGGTGTGTGAAAATATTAATACCTTTAGTATTTTTCCTGGCACAATGTCTGCATGCCTACTTTGAATTATTTGATTGCTCATAACTTCGAAAAGACCACATTTGTAACAGACATAATCTGTCATTAATAATCTTTGATTGTATTGTTCCAAACTAAATATCCTGGCAATGTCTTCTACATTTTTATAAGACTCCACATCGTAAGGTGGTAAAATAAGGCTTAAATCAAAAGAATTGGAGTAAGTGAATATTTTCTCCCACTCTTCTTTCATGTTCAACTAGACTCTTTTGTAAATAATTTTCAGATTCATTTTTGGAAAAACCCTGAAAGGATTTGGTTTTCTTTTTTTTATATGTTGATCGTCCTCTTTGCTTCTGTCTATTCTGATGGTCTGCCTGATAGTTCCTTAGCAACCAAAAAACACATTATCCCTCGGCGGAAGCATCCCCGCACGTTCCTACCCCAGTTCTCACAAAAACATGCACATGCACCTCTTCAGCATCTCTGTTTACCAAGGTCTTCTGCTAAAGAGGCAGAAAATTAGTCTCCCCTTTGATGTTGGGAGCATAATGCAAGCAGCGTTGTGAATACTGTATACCAGTTTGATAATGGAGAACAAAGCCCAAGAAGGTGAGCGGGGGTGACCCCTGACTTTTCTTTCCTCCTTTGCCTTTTCTTAATACTACCACCTACAATCACTACCACTTCTCATTAAAGGGCACTTCCCATTAGAGTGAGTCAGCCCTTGAGAGTCTGCAGCTACAAGACCTGGGTTATATCTCATCAGTCCCACACTGTATTCATTATGTCTTCTTCAGCCGTGTATTCAGATTAATAATTCCAAAATGAGACTGGATTGCCTAAACACAGTAGAAAATGTACATAGAAAAGAGAAGTTGGCTTGCATCCTCCAAATAATCAGTGAAAGAGTCTGTCTATCAAGCAGAACTAAAGAACTGGCTTGAGGTGTCTTTTGACACTATTTCTACTTGAATCAGATTCTTTTGAGCACAATTCCAGAAATACTCTGCATAGATGCGCTCAAAAGTGATCACAGGAAAACTTCAGGTTGCTGCCAAAGCCGCTATTATTATCATCTAGTGCAAAGTGCATACACATAGGTTTCAGCAGTGACTGAGCTGAAGTATTTCAGCTATGTAACCTAAAGTACAATAAATGTTCATAATTCACACTCTGCTACAGAGACAATATACGGACAAATACTACACTCAGTTTAATTCATCAGATTGTAAGACTTTACGAAGATGGACGCTACTAAACATAAGCTGAAACACAGTTGTGGCAGTGGTCAGGTGTTATAAGAAGACGCATACTACCAATAACAGAAGGCGTGATGGCCATGCTCGAAAAATGACACAAAGCCAGATTCTCTATTTACGCAACCTTGCAGTGAAAAACAGATGGGTAAGTGCTTCTGACTTGGCATCCAGATTATCTGTGGAAATTGGTGTGTCAGTGACTGATCAGACAGTGTGAAGTCAGCCTTTACGGACGACACAAAAATGTAGAATTAAACTTTGCCAAAGAACATGAAAAGAAGCCTCATAAATATTGGCAGTACATTATTTGGTCAGATTAAACTAAAATAAATTTGTTTGGATCAGATGGAGTCCAGCATGTTTGAATGAACCTGGACATCACTGCGACTGAACAGTGTTGATCGTGAAACATGGCAGTGTGCAGTTTTCGAGCTGCATGATGTTAAAAGTGAAGGGGAGATGACATTTATAGATGCATAACGAATGATGAATAAATGCAAATATGGACTGAAAGTATGGCATCCCACACAGTGAGCTGGGCATCTGTTGTAATACTGCTCTAAACAGTACAAATCAGCGGCTTTCGGCTTTTCCCTTCAGGGGCTGCCACAGCGGAGTGTGTTCCGCACGTCCATTTGGCACAAGTTTTTTTTTTTTGCTGGATGCCTTTCCTGCCGCAGCCCTCCCATTTTGGCTCAGGATCGGCTCTGCCCTAACTCTGTATTAGAGTTAAACTCTGTATTAGAAGAGCGCAAACATAGCAGTTCGACACAGAGATATCAGGGTTAGGTTTAGGCCCTTAATAAACATGGTTAGGGTAGCTGAAAAGTTATAGTTTGCAATAAAATGCACTGCTTCTTCACCATCACATGATGTGCATCACTGGTTACAATAACAGCAACAGCAGTAGTTTCACAATGACTCAAGTGGTCCTGTGGGAAAGTCCTCCACGTTGCTGACCCGTTTGCTGTACCTATTCCTCTTTGCAAACCTACTTAATGAAGTACTAGTTCTGTGTAGTTATTTGTTGTGGTGAGTAAAGGCATTAACGCTCCAATTGAATGGTTGTTTTCTAACCTCTGCCATCAGTAGACACAGTGCATAATGTGTTAAACACACGTAGTACATATTCAGTCTACTGAGAATGACAGGATCAGCTTTTCCTCTGTTTTGTTTCAAATTCATTCGTGCCACATTCATTTCCACTGGACTCAAGACACTACTGATTTGGGTCTCTCTTCAATTTTTCCCTGTTGCATAGCTGATGTCGTTTTGTCTCTGTCCCACAGAGCGACTATGTTATATGGTTTCCATATAAAGGCTTCAATTATTACATACAGTGAATGTAGGAATGTATATAGCATGTAAGTCTTACACAAACCATTTATAATTTTTTATTACTGACCATGTATTAAGTCCACACCAGAAGAAAATGAAACACACAAACACACACTTCACACATCTAGTCCATTCCTAACAGGTTCAACATAAGTGCAAACCCAAAACACCAATCTTAACTGAATGGGTGTATATGACAGGGATGAAAACAAGAGAGCAAGGTAAACGGGGGCCTCGGCAGATTTACTGCATCTCCTCTCACAATGAGCGGCCAGGTGTTTGGGTGGTACTAATCCATGTCTCTCTTTCTCTCTATCAGCCAAAGGCAGAAGAATTTTTCTCTTCTGCAAAACAAGATGGCCCCTTAGCTCATGAAAGCCTTTATTGAATTACTATTGCTTTTAAAAAGAATTACAAGTAATATTGAGTTTTGTGTCTGTGTGTTGGATTCATGTTCTTATACTTGTGGTAACTTTAGTTCTATCCTCATCTGAAACTCTGAACTGAAATTGACCTGCTTCATGGAATTTAGTGTTGAAGTGTCAAAGGTTTGGGTCAAGGCATAGAATTCTCCCAAGACATTTTTCGAGACTAGAATAGTCAGAAGAGGACTTATTGGGGATGGGTCAAACATCATAACAATACTGGCAGTGCTCAGTGGGTCAAATCTTTTTAGGCAAACAGTGTGTCCTTCAAAAGAAATACAGTTTACTGTGAACAAGGTTCTTTTGTGGCTAACACAATTCCCAATATGCCTTCAGCAATATACAGTAAATCCAGCAAGAAGCCAACAAGTAACAAAAATATAAACGTTCACTGGGAACATATTAGTATTTATGTTCCTAAGCCTTACTGGGCTGTTTTGCATTTCTGTGTGTTAGTTTGCATAGTAAAATAAATGATTGTTACTTGTGATAATTAAGTGACAGACATGTAGAATTATAGAAACATGAACACAAAGTGGCTGAAGTGGCTCAAGCCCCTTCCCATTACCCTATTTGAATGAAGTGCACTTAAAGATGAAATTAATAAATAACACGCAGTAAAAAGTGTGTTGAGACAGACCACTGCAGAAACACAAATTTGAGATGCATATTAGGTAAAAGTAAAAAAAAAAAGCACTTTCTCTTAGGCATTGAATGAGTCAATATCTAATATGTTTGCACCTTTTTACACCTTTGAAGTTTGGCAAAAATGACTGTCCACAGTTCATTACAGTTAATTGCAAATTAATTAAGCATCCGTCTGATCAGTATTTATTGTACTGGGACATTTTTCAAGTGCTCTTATCAACATTGGAGTGGACACGTGGTACTCATGGTACTGAGTAATGAGTACTACCTAAACTAACAACTGAGTGAAAATCCATTAACTGCTATGACAGCAATGTCACATAGACATAATATTTGTACCTTTGCTTAGATAAAAGTCAGTGAAAAGGTTAGATACAAATAGTCCTGGCATCAGTGGGTGTTGTTTTAAACGAACGTAGACATCAGTCACCATTGCTCACATTGATCCTTTTTTCATTGTCTGGTGGGATTCACTGCTGCGCAGGTGCAGCTGATGGAGGTGGGGGGGCTGGTTTAGTGGGGCGGGGCAACTTGAGACTCCACCGTAGTTTTTACGTTATGTGACATTAGGCTAAATGTTTAGTTTAACATACAGACAGCTGTTGTTTTAGCACGTTCAGAGCAATTTGCAGTCAGACGACAAAGTCACTACAGTCGGTGGAAGGTAGACTGTGGGGCAGAGCTGCCATTTACATTTTTCTGCATGATTATGATTCTTTAAGAGATGTTTTAATAAACTGCTTTTATTATGTATAATATAACAATAAAAAGAGATAAGAAAATTTGTCCATTGGGAGAAATTGTCATGATGTTCATTTGACACAACGGCACTATTACAGTTTATACATATTTGTCAGTGAAAATTCTTCAGATACAAATATTTTTGCTAAGAACTGATCATTTAACTCCAAAGTCTGTTGTTTTTTTCTTTGTGTGTTCTATTCCACTGAGTTTAGTCCCCTTCTTGACTCTACCTACAATATGTCAAAATAAGATTTTCAAAATAAGATGTCAAAATAAAATTTTCTGAGAATTCAATGGTATCACACAGTGCTCTACCATCTATACATTAACCACAGACCACCATTGATGGCTTCCCTTAATGCTTTAAACTTCAATTCCTTAATATGTATGGGTCCTGGAATCTGCGTGAAGCAGAATGAAGGTTTATAGTGTGCTGTGATAGGGTCTGGTCTAATGCAGGATAAAACCTGTGTGATACTGCTTTATACCAGCTGGAGATTGTGGCAGAAAACACAACTGTCAAGTGTATATGCAATCACATCCAGTGATCAATAGAAAAACTGGATTTGCTTTGAAAAGAAAAAGTATGGTAATGTCTCTTTACCAGCTTGTAGTAAAGTAGTCCATTAAACGTGATTCATTGCAGGTTGAGAAGTACTTATACTAGCTATTTTATTAGAAAGTAAAGATACTGAAAATTGTGGAACAAAATTGAATCTCCAGTCCATATCTAATTCTTTCGTAACAGCCGTGTTAAATTAACTATGATGTCAGACCTGCTAGCGATGAATATTTTTAGAGAACTAAAACTGCACTACTATGTATAACACTTAAGGACCAGGACACACCAAGCCGGCCATCAGGTGTCAGTGGGCACACCATTGTTATTACTGCTTATGCTCCATTAGAAGTAGTTAGAACTGTCTGATAAGACCCGAAGCAGCAAATGGTCTTCGTTGGAGCTAGTTCTTCAATGTCGGCTTGGTGTGGCCCTAAATCAAGACCAATAATGCAAAAAATAATGTTAAGTGATGTTTGTTAAAGTTGAAATGAGTACAAAGAAAATCACATTTCACTTTTTAATATTTGGAATATTAAACAAATTATGTTTCAGCAAAGATATAATAAAATATTGTAACTACTGTATTTACATCACTGCAAAGTGAGTTTACTGATTTATTGTTGGTGTTACTGATTCAAAAACAAGTCATACTTCTGGTATGTGTGTGTGTGGTTGTGTGTGTGTGTGTGTGTGAGTGTTTTTCTAATAATTGAAATGTCCGAAAGGCATCCAACTCATGAAACCCATTTATGCAAACTGCAATGTGAAAATGGCTTAAGACAATATAATTTATGACTGGAAAACAGCTTTTATGCAAAAATGTAATGAATACCTATGAGCTGTCTTTCAGCATGCATTGACAGCTGAGGAAATAGTGTGTGTGTTTTTTTTTTTTTTTAAAGTTACCTTAGACACAGAGGACCCGTTTTTTCAAGGTCAGTAATCCCGTCACATGCTGATTGGTTTTGATTTCATTTGAATGACAGTGCTCACCTCATCACGTCTAAGTTCATGTTTGTGTGCACTCCACTTGAGTCTGAGTTGCATTCAAAAGAAAGCACAATAGTCACATTAGCATCCCCCATGGAGCCCAGGCGGAGACTTCCTGGTCATTTGCATTTGGCACTCACACTTTCCTCCCCTTGCTCAAACTGACTGACAAATATAAACAGGAAGTAATTTTCTATTGGCACATATGTATACAGATCACTGTCTTAAAATAGCCCACATCACCGAACCAATTTAAGAGCCATTTAATAAACTACTTTCTTCCTAAATTCACGCAGTGTATCACTGTTGTAGATAGCCAGAAATGCAGCGTGTCATATACAGTGCATCCAGAAAGTATATTCAGTTATTAAATATAAAAAACGAAAGAAATCCCATCTACATACGTATTTATGGCCTTTGCCATGACACTCAAAATCGTGCATCTGGATTCCACTGATCATCCTTGAGATGTTTCTACAACTTGACTGGAGTCCACCTAAGGGAAATAAGCTCATTGGCCTCCATCATCCGTAAATGGATGATGTTTGGAACCACCAGGGCTCTTCCTAAAGTGGGCCGGACGGCCAAACTGAGTGATCGAGAGAGAAGGCCTTAGTCAAAGAGGTAAATAAGAACCCAGTGGTCAGTCTGAAAGAGCTTCAGTGTTTCTCTGTGGAGACAGGAGAACCTTCCAGAATCATTTCCGCAGCCCTGTATGGTAGAGTGGCCAGACGGAAACCACTCATCAGTAAAAGGCACATCACAGCCCACCTGAAGGACTCTCAGACCATGAGAAACAAAATTCTCTGGGCTGATGAAACAAATATTAAACTCTTTGACCTGAACCAGGCACCGCTCACCACCTGGCTAATAACATACCTACAGTAAAGCATCTTGGTGGCAGTATCATGCATCATGTTTTTCAGTGGCAAGAACTGGGAGACTAGTCAGGACCAATGGAAAAATGAATGCAGCAACGTACAGAGATATCCTTTATGAAAACCTGTTCCAGAGCGCTCTGGACCACAGACTGGGGCGACTGTTCATCTTTCAACAGGACAATTACACTAAGCACACAGCCAAGATAACACAGGAGGGGCTACAGGACAACTCTCTAAATGTCCTTTAGTGGCCCAGCCAGAGCCCAGACTTGAACCTGAATTAACATCTCTGAAGAGATCTGAAAATGGCTCCTAATACCTGATGGAGCTTGAGAGGTACTGCAAAGAAAAAGAAGAAACAGCCCAAAAAGAGTTGTGCCAAGCTTAAAGCATCATACTTGAAAAGACTTCAGGCTGTAATTAGTGCTAAAGGTGCAAAGGGGGTGAATACTTATGTACATGTGATTTCTTTCGTTTTTTTATTTTTAATACATTTCTAAAGATTTCAAACAAACTTCTTTCACGTTTCTATATATGAATTTAAGACTGAAATATAAAAAATGTGAAAACAAAATGTGAATACTTTCTGGATGCACTGTAAAAGTAAAGAAACCAAGACAGCAGTAAATTCAAGTGTAGGATTAAACTGTGTTTCCTGACCATGTGTTGAGTTCACTGGTACTTTCAGTTGTTTCTGTTAAAGAGCATGTAAACATGCTGCATGTTTACTTTTTCACTTGTAGAAAATGTGTTAAATTAACTTGAGCGTAATCGTTGACCTGACACAAATAAAATATCATATTGATGCTTGTTGACACATTCGTACCACATGACATTGAGGGATTAAAACTAGTAAATTGTCCAGAATAAATAGATGTAAATAAAACTTGTAAAAGTGATAAACCGATGGGTTACTCTTTGTTGCCTGGTTAATGATGGTTTGTTGTTATATGTTATATGTTTGTAGGCTAGTAGACA
This sequence comes from Channa argus, assembly GCF_033026475.1. NCBI lineage: Eukaryota > Metazoa > Chordata > Actinopteri > Anabantiformes > Channidae > Channa > Channa argus. The sequence continues at coordinate 19,063,710 of NC_090198.1, forward strand.
ATGTCTAATCTGAATTGGGTGTATTTGAATATGTTCTAATTAATGCAACAGATGATGTAATTGTATCCGGCCTCAGCTCAAGTTCGTAAAGGTTGTTGACAGAGACTGGAGCCTCTAGAAGGCTGCAAGTGTGCATTAATATGACTATATTAATATTAATATGACTTGAGACAAGGTGAACGTTGCACTGAAATATGTAAATATACCCACTTGCAGATGGAGGATGAATGAATCGATACATTATGACCAGCTATAACATACAATAAACTCTCTACACACTACAAATAAATCAGAGAAACTGTGTACTCTGCAAAAATACTGACTTATTCTTAACCAGTTAGCATCCCAAGTGAATACACTCATGACTGTGACTGATGGACCCAACAGACTTATTCACTGTGCTTTGGCTATCGGGCCATGTTGAACCCCTTTCCACTAATCAGTTCTTTTGTCTGTTGTTTTAGTGCATGTGGCTGTTTAGTATTTGTTTTCTGTTAAAAGCGCTTGGGTCTGTAAATGCATCGTTAGTTACTGTACCAAACTGTCATGCAAGAAACAGCCAGTGATAAGTAGCGACAAACCAAAAACTTTGCAATAAGATTGTTATGGCACAGGTTACTGACTGATGTATTAACTCTTAAATGTTCCCATAATCCCCAATGAAGCCATTTTCTGTATTTGGAAGAAGAATCTCTCCACTTTAATGAAGAAAAGACACCCTGAAGCTTGTTTGAAGTTTACTACACAATATTTGGAGAAGTCTGTGGATTACAGGAAGAAAGTGGCTTTTACACCTACATTTGGAGGGAAAATGGCTTTTCATATGAACCTAAAATGAAATTGAGAGCTGGAAGCATTTTGGGATGGGGGTGTTGCTCTTCTCATAGTAGTGGCAGAAACTGATTGCTGACGGAAGATGAGACATGGATGGACCGGACACAGGACAATGGATATCATTCATGAACCAGTTTTAAGAAGAATTTTGCAAAATAATTAATCGTTGCATTTTCTTCAGTTCTACAGTTAATTTAAATCACATTCTATCAAAACATTATTATTGTTAATAATATCTTTTTAAGAATTATTTCCATTATTTTACAAAATATTATAGTCTTTTGAAGTAACCAACACTACATTAACACTTCAGTTAATTCAATCACTAGAAAACCAACTCAGTTGCCACTCCTGTTACCAGAAAACCTGCATTCTCATGGCCTCCTATAACCACTGGAGGGGCACAACTTACAAGAAAAATGGGATTTATTACTTTAGGATGAATTCTGCAGTTTAACAGCATGTCCTGAATCTAACGAAGACATTTCTTAGTTCAGTCAGCTTCAGTCAATCACCCAAGGGGTTGGTGGACAGTTTATTTTTTTTTATTTTTTATTTTTAATAAACACATAGTTACACAGTGTTTTGTTAGTGTGGGACTTTTATATTAATATTCTGTATTCAATTTTTTTTAATCAAATTTAGGCCATTCTGGGTAACATGGTGGTGGAGTGGTTAAGCGGGTCTCCAGGTGTCTCCCACAGCTGTGGCCTTTCTGTGCTTGTGTCGGTTTCCTACAGATGCCACGGTTTCCTCCCAGGTTTGACTTTGAATGGTTGTCTGTCTGTGTATGTCCCTCTGTGTTGGCCCTAAGATGGACTGGATGGATTTTTCTGTGCCTGTTAGTTTTGCACAACTCTAATCGTGAAAATGGTGATTTTGGGGGATTTCACAAATGTAGTGACAATAACAATAGCAGTCATCACTGAATTTAATAGCACATTTTTGGTAGGAATTCTCTCATTAGTGAGTAATTTCTCTAGAGTAAAGAATCAAAAGTAGTTTTCTACCATTCACTGATATCCCCTATCCTGTTCATGTGTCTGTATCTAGCTTTGTCACAAACACACACTTACACATTTGTGTGTGCACACATACACACAACTGCAGATAACACTGGCAAGCTATTTTAAAGCTAAACTAAACTATTTTAAATGTAACACATCGACCAACAGTATATCTTTCTGATACTGCTGTCAGTAAATTACAGCAGACAATTCACACAGATGTTGTCTTTAAAATTTGTCTAACATCCCAAAGGAAATGGAAAAAAAAAGGTATTTCAAAAAAGTCTAAAGTCTCAAAATTGAATAGAGCAGACAGACAGCGTAATGTTTGTTAGATATGTTTTACACACATGCTGAATTTGCGATGACCACAGTACATATGATACGCAGATGATGATGATGATGTACCTGTTTTGACTATGAAGAACTACGACCACCCCCTCCACTACCAACTGTCCCCTCCTCAAACTAATTCACTGAGCGTGTGCATGACTAGAATCACAATATTGTACAAGGTGCCTTTATTAAAGAGGTTGTTACTCAGTCAAAACAATTAGGACCATGCATTATAGAAATGGTATCCTGGCAACTGAGTATGGCAATGGGGAAAGGGAAGCCCGTACATGCTGCCATAACTGATTTGTTCAATTTGACTTCATGACTCTTGATCTACTTAATTTAATTTTTTTTTTTTTTTTTACATTCTTGTTGTCTTCAATGTGGGAAGGACATGCTATATTTGTGGAAAGACTGAGACTGGTAGGTTTGTCCAGGTTGCAAGCAGAGGCACAATTCTGAGTCCAACCCAAAGAGCCAAGCAGTGCTACAGGGACCTACTACTGAAGATAATTTTGACAGTGGCTGGAGGGCTTTTCACTACTGTTATTTAGTATTCCCACCACATACACACACAAGTGCATGAGCAGTCCCTACTTCTTTCCTTCTTTCTCTTTTTCTCCATCACACACACACACATACACACACACACACACACACACCACACACACACACACACACACACACACGCATGCACATGAACACAGAGGCTCATTCTGACGCATCACCTATCATCTCTCAGTGCTTTCCAGGAGAAGAAATTGGTTTCTTTTTGATGTGGATTGTGCCTCTGACAAAGAAGTGCAATTAGGCTGCACTTTCTACGATACTATTGGCATTTTCATGTGTGGCTGGAAGTTTAGAAAACACATGATTGCAGATTACAATACAACTTGTAAACAACAATCCACGTGTTTCTGCATCATTTTTATAGTAACTTGTACTGTAACTGTAAATAAGAAATACTGCATCTATCTCTAAACACTTAGGATGGGGTCCGACTACAGCAATCATTTGACTGCTGATTGTTGCACTTCACAATTTGAAGTTCAAATATTTCTATGATTTCTTGAAAAACTGTCCCTAAACATACACAGTGTTTACTCCTTTAGGCTAAAATGCACTGTTTGTTCAGCATGAACATGTAACATAATGTAATTTAAAATATAAATGGCTGGCATGCTCATCAAATGGAAGAAGGAATGCATGCTAAACAACATTATTTGGTCGTTATTTAGATTATTCTTATGTTCTGACCTTTACCAAGGGGTTAAAATAGATTAAATCTATATTAGGAGGTTAATGGACAATGTCTTTATTGCTAAACTAAATGAAAACACATTAAAATGACACCCACATGTGTAATGGTGCACAAGCACTCAACATGTGCATGCCCACACACACACACACACACACACACACACACACACACACACACACACACACACACACACACACAAAACACATGCACACACATGCCAATTTTAGATACCCATCATTAGCCACAGCAGGTTTTAAAGTGGCAGTTTAGGATGACTTGTCACTCACTCTACTGCCTCCACCTTGCTACACTCAGGGCTGCCAGGCCAGTAACGACACAAGCATCGGCACACTATGCTAACAGCTAAGCAGAACATAAGGTGACATTGACACAGTCATTGCACCAGCTCTGGTTCTACCCATGACGTCAGTGTCCTTCGACAGGGAACACACAGCCGAATCATGTGATCAGCTATCCCTATCTCTATTTGTCAGTGTCCTGGCTGTTGCACTGCTACCTGTATGCTGAGAAGGGAGGTTGATGTATGAGGGCTGCATACGACAAGAACCATCCACAGAGAGACAATGAGAGACACAGAAAGAAAGAAAAAAAGTATGAGAAAGACAGCTGTTGTCTGGCTGCAGCACCTGGAGTAGAGTACTGAGGCTTTATGCCATCAGTCATGAAGCATCCATAAAGCATGCAGAGATAAGGTTAAACAGCATTTAAAGCACATGGTTATAAATGACTGACCATGACCTTAAAGTCTCAAGGGAACTGAGAAAAAAAAAAAAAAAAAAACAAAAGAGGGAAGCGAGGAAAAAGCAATGTGGGTAGAGAGCGGGAGGAATGAATATAAAAAGATATAAAGGACAAGAAAAGGACAAAGTGAGAGAATGTAAAAAAAAGGATGTTAAAGACACATTGTCCAAGAGGCTCAGTGATAAAGAAAGACTGTCAAGTTCATGATGATACTTTATATAAAGATAATGAGCAATAATAGAAAATGAAAAGACATATGATAATATCTCTGCTTTGTTGTCGTTGGGTTATTTACTTTACACTGAATTATTTAAGGACGGTATCAAATAAATATGACACACATAACACTGCTTGACCTTGAGCAACAGCAGGGGGCCTGGTGGATCAGTGGTAGAGGGGTTCGGTTGGTATGCGGAAGGCTGCAGGTTCAAATCCCACCCCACCAGGATGACCTTGAACAGCATTAGCAATCACTAAATTAGCCTGTTATAAGTATTAAATACTTAACTGCCGCTGCTCCCATGAAAGACAAGGGAGAGTAATGGCAATGCAGGTGTACATTCCAATTTGTTTCCTATTGTGGTAACGTAATTTTATCACCTGCATTGTGCTTCTTTCAAACAGCTGAATTGCACAGCACACATCTGTTCTCTATTTTTACCTGTATCTGTTGTCATGGAGTCAAATACAATGTCAAATCTAATTGAGTTGCAAAGCTGTTTTCAAAAGCAGTTGCAATTGGGGGCGAAGGCTGAGCTGCTACCATGCTTGTCAATAAAACCCCATTAAAATGAACACATCATAATTACTGCCTCTATTATCCTTCAAGATCTAGGACAGAGGCACCCGCTTGTAATTGGCTGACTAACTACCCCATATGTGCATGGCCAATAGAAATAATTGTCCTTGTGTGTAGCAGTGACATGCTAACAGAGTCATATCACAGTTTGGGACTGAAACAAAGCCAAGGTGCTCCCAACCAGTGATTGGTTGAACACAGACAAAATAGCGCAAACTGTGTTAACAAACTAGTTTGCAGTAGAAACAACACAGCTATGTTTATAGATTTACTCCAGCGAAAATGGGTTCAACAAATAGCCTCTCAGCATTCATTGTCTTTTATTCTTTTTAATTATAAAAAAGTTGCACCTGTTGTTTGCTTTGTGTGTGGAAAAGATTTAATATTACAACAGTTTAGCAATCAGTAAACACGGTCAGTTACTTGGGTTGTTCAAAACAAATCAAGCACAATAGTATAAAACCAGATCCTCGATGGGACGCACTTTTGATAAACAAGCAAAAATGGACTCTTTCAGATATGGCATTCACTGCAATCTCGCCACATCTATAAGCTGCTTGAGTGGATTTGATTTATTCACCATCTTAACCTTGCGAGTGGTTGTGACTTAGTCTCACCACTCTTGTTGCCACACGCACAAAAAGAGAAGAGATTAAGAGTCTAATGCTTTTAGAACAAAGTGGAGCTGCCGGTCTGTTGTGAGCTTTGACACTATGCTTTTTTAAATCTGCCAAAATGAAGAGCTTACAGAGGTAAGAATGTAGTAATGCTCTCATCTCCTAAAGGAATTAACAGTGCTCATGATGAAGGGGAAAATTAATCTTTGATTACCAGTTTGAAAAGGGCTATGAGCAGATGTAGATAACATCTTTCTAATCTCTGCTTCTGATGTGTTACTTCCCCCACTTTTTTCTTCTTCTGTGTGAACAGAATAGAATAAAAAGGCAAAATGGACTGTCCGATGTTTGAAGATAGATTGTTTTGGGAGCCAGCTGTGAAACGGGGATGATGTCCTGAATAAGTTACATGCGCAGATCAGACCCCAAAGCTTGCCGAAAAGTAATGCTCCAATCCCGTCCCTTATCTCACTTCTAAAACGATTAGATTATGGTTGCTTGATATTGAGTGCTCCGTCCTTTCTTGGCTTTCTACAAAATCTTACTTTAAAGTTTTTTCTTTGACCTTTCAACCATAGATTTTTCTTGTTACATTTCTGTTATTCATTATCCCTTGCAATGACCCAGCCTGTAATTTGACAGTAATTTGACATAAATGTGAAATCTCTGTTGAATATTCCTTCCCCTTATGCAAGCTTTGGATAATCTTTTGATACAATCAAATAAAAAGCAAACTGACATTTCAGGAAACATAATTACCTTTCCAAACAGGCTGTTGAATACACAGTAGTATTTGTACAAACTCCTCGGAGTGCTGAGAAATTACTGTAGCTGTGTCACAATGGTGCCAGCCGAAGACGATTGCAGTTGTTTGCTTTACACCGTAATTGTGTCCAATTAGGAAAAAACACCACAAGGAGTGAAAATATTTTCTTACTCCTTCCTGCTATTTAATTACAGATTAGGCTTGGTTTGATTAAACCTGTTCTGAAGAGTGGCCAAACTGGTGTAAACAGAAGGACTCATCAATAGTCACAACCATCAATAACTTAATAACTCACAGAAGCCTTGTGGTGGATTTGGTCTCCGCTTTCTGCACTTGGTTTCTGTTATTCACTCTGCTCTGCTTTACTCTGTTTGTTTTCTCTCTTTTCTCTCTCACCCTCCAGGCAATATTCAGTACAAACACATTATACTGTGAAGACTGTAGATATTATTCTTTGTGCTGCTAAGCTACATTGTTAAAAATAAACACTGCAATTATTTTTCTTTGGAGAAAAATCTGAGCACACCAAATTTTCAGTCACTTTTTATTTTATATTATTAAAAAAACAACAACAACTTTTATTTAGAAAAACAGTCGATATTACAAGCACAAAACGCTGTTAGCACGAGAGAAAACCTAACATAAAATGTCAGCTTGACCTATTGCATGTCCCCTGTCCATTCAGGAAACTCAAGACAATAAATAAAAGCAGGTGCAGATCAGATATCACTAGAACGAGGCGTCTGAGAAATAGTCTTCTGATCTATTTTGGATTTGAAGCTGTACGTGTCAAATTGAAAAACAAAAAAAACCCCAAAGAGCAGTTTGCTGACTTTGTAAAAAAGCACAGCTTCACTCTACAACAGGAATCCTCAGCTCATCTGTCCTCTGTTCTATTCATTTACCCTGTGACTGACTGGTGCGCGTGAACATCTCAACACCATTCTGATGGTCTATTTGGCCCCCTGGTTGTACTCTTGGTATTGGATTTGGGACCCTTTAAACACTGCTTGAGGACCACTGCTCTACATCTAGCAGAGGAATCAAGTTGAACAATTGACTGTACAGTCTTTTTTGCCTGTGTACTCTGTCTATTCATCCTTAAGATTAATAAAAAAAAAAAGCCATTACTTGTTAGATAGTAAGATTTATATGCAAACACATGGAGCAGTTTTAGACACCACATGTCTGGGTTCAAGAGGGTACAGTATATGGTTTGCTTTCAAATTAGTTCATCTTTCTTTCTTTCTTTTTTTATAGAAGTGACAGCTCTAATAAGTGCTTGTCTTCAGGTAAATGTCATATGGCCAGAGGAACATATGCTGTACTTTACTGTGATAACCAGAGCACTGATATTAATCAGTGTTTTCGACGCCGTCTGTGCTGTTTATCGTTTGTGTTTAAAGAGAAGTCAGCTTGAATGTGTTCATGTGTGTGTCTTTGTGTGAGTGTGTACACACTGTAGCTCAGTAAATGGGTGGCCGAGTGATGGAAGCTCATCAACTGAGTGATAATATAATTACTGCTCCAGACTAAGATAGATGGAGCTACGTAGCAAAACACACATCTTTGTGAGATTTAATTTGCGCTGTAGAAGCTGCACAAATAATTTTGGGCCTTGCAAGAGATATGAGTTTTGATGCATGTATATTAGTTATCTCAGCTCTCAAATAGGGTCTGTTACATAACTCACAGTGTGCCAGCTTGTCGAGACAAACCGAGAGTCTGTCGAAGCAAACTGAGAGACAAATTGAGTGGCGCTACTGAAGAATCTGATTAAAAGCAAAGGAGAGCAACATTTTCAGAGTTATTGATGAGCGGTGACAGATGGGATGGCTGCCAGTGACAGATACCACTCCTCCACCTCTGCTTTTGTTTGGCCCTAAGTAAATTGTTAGAAAATCTCTCTCTTGTTAAAAACAATTGAACATTAGAAAGAGATTTCCCAAGGACCGAGGGAGACGACTGCATATGTATGGCATGAAGCAGTATATACTGTATGAGCAAATAAAAGGTTTGGTAATCAAATCAAAGGTTTTGCAGATGCATAAAAATGCTAATGATTTTCTTCAAGAGTTGACATTTTTTTCATAGCATCTGACCCATGGAAAGAGATGTCTGTGTGTCTTCTATCCGAGATATGCATTGCAGAATTGCAATCTGTCAGCTGAAGGCCTCAACAGTCTCATAATTGGATTTTTTAAAATAAATTGTAACCCTGCGAGGTCATTTTAATCAATCCTTGTAATTACAAATTACAAATCGCAGCGTTCAAGGGGAGTGTTGTGACATGGCTTCTGTAAAACGGTTAGAAGGCATTGGATCTACTCCTGTCTGTCTGTCTGTCTGTCTGTCTGTCTGTCTGTCTGTCTGTCTGTCTGTCTGTCTGTCTGTCTGTCTGTCTGTCTGTCTGTCTGTCTGTCTGTCTGTCTGTCTGTCTGTCTGTCTGTCTGTCTGTCTGTCTGTATGTATGTATGTATGTATGTATGTATGTATGTATGTATGTATGTATGTATGCCTGTATGCCTGTCTGTCTGTCTGTCGGGGAAACAAAATGCTTAGGAGTAATTCAGTCTTGTAATTCAGGGGCAACAAAGTGGTTTGCTCTGATTAATTAATTTGGACAAGGCTTAAATGAGAATGTTGATATGTTGTAATATTCTGGCACCATATTCTGGTCTTTTCTGTTATTATTAACAACATTTTATTATGTCAGCAGCCTTTCAGTTAGTGTACATTGTTTTCTTTCACAGGTCACATTTGCTTTAGATAAACATGTTTTCATATTTTGATTACCACACATCTGATTTCAAACTAGTCATAGATCAGTTTTAGATGGATTTAGATCCATATTAAAACTTTAATCTTGCTAAAATTGTAAAGGCTGTGTTTACAAATGCAGTGCAATTTCTCATTATATATAAAGAAAATGCAAAGCATAAAGTAACTTCAAATTGCAAGTGAGATAGATAGATAAACCCTGAGGGAAATTCAATATTTCGAAATATATCTAAAAAGCAATTCTAGCCTAAAACTTTCCCCCCTGTAAGACGGTTACATTAGGTCCTTAGGTAATAGTAAATGATGTATATGGCTAGTAAAGTGTCACGTAATATCACACGTAATTCATTTTATGCTAATGACCAAACTGTGATGTATTTGTAAGTAAAATTAAATATTTTGATATTGTTGAAAAAGCCAGGAGTAGTCCTTAGCAAAGTAAAATGAGCCCAATAAAAAAGCTAATAAATGAGAAGAAAACACTAAAAGGTTGTGATGGATGTGAAGGATGTTGCTTTTAAGTATAAAAGCCTATTGTATTTTTCAAAAAAAATAAAAAATACTGCACTGCACAAAGTAAAAGGTGCAAGAGAGGTCTCACACACCACCAAGTTTTACTGTCAGGTGAACAGAGCTAAAACTCTGAAGACTAAAAAGAAGCAAGGAATTCTCCACTCTGACGATCCCTTGTAGTCCTGTGCCTTTCAGGCAGCAGAGCCCTGGATAAGGGAGGCAGTCAGGAGTGGTTTACAAGAAAGTGGTTGGATCTGTACTCACCCAGAGTGTCATTGTATCATATTTTGTTGTCAGTGATTGTATTGCAGGTGGTTTGTTATGTTATATAGATTAGATAGCTAGATAGCTAGATAGATAGATAGATAGATAGATAGATAGATAGATAGATAGATAGATAGATAGATAGATAGATAGATAGATAGATAGATAGATAGATAGATAGATAGATAGATAGATAGATAGATAGATAGATAGATAGATAGATAGATAGATAGATAGATAGATAGATAGATAGATAGATAGATAGATAGATTTTACTGTTTTAATCACCTCATTGGAATCAGCTGTATTTGCCAAGTATGTTGTTGACAAGCTCAGAGAACATGATTTTTGCTGTGAAGACAACTCTGCTGTCCTTTGCATATCCACTCCCCTCTCTCTTCTCCTGTTACTGCATCCCTTCCAATTCTGTGTTGACAGAAGCCCATTTTAGATGGAGTGTCCTTTTGCGTCACGTACTTTTCTCATCAGCAAGAATGAATTTTTTTTTCACATTCCCTACAAGGCCCTCTCAACCTTAGATTTATTGTCAGTGTGGAGGCTGAAGTTGACTGCTTCCTCTCTGTGATGTATTTTCATTGATGCCCTGACACTCTGGAGTGTAGGGATGAGCTTTTACCATCAATAAACCACACTTCTGTTGGTGTAGACATAGCGGCAGATGAGTGTGGAAAACAAGATGTGGTGTTGAGACTTGAGTAAAGAGGCAGTTAGGAAACATTATTATTTAAATCAGGAAAGGCTGTTTCAATATCTCTTCCCTTCCCACGCTGCAGAAGTGCATCAGTGATTGACAGTAGTGATGTCTGCATTTCAATTCAACCTAAATGTCTTGGTGCTTGTTTCTTCTTTTAAATTTACATTGCCGCAGATCTTCACTTCTCTACCTATCACCTCCACTGATGGTAAACCTTCCCACCCGTTACCCCATCTTACATCTTTCCCAACAAGGGAGCCGATCTACAGAGGCTGAACAAGGCCAAACACATTATTTTCAATTACTCCTTTTTTCATGTGGATTGGGTTAATTTGTGCGTCACGCTGCTTGATATATCCGTCTGGTAATGCTTTGGTAAGTAATTCAGACTTAAAATTTGTACTTTTTCCACATAAGTGAATATTCTGAATTATTTTGTTAAAATATTGTCACGTTACAACAGCAATTACCTTCATGATGCCACTAATATTATCATGGTTTTTGTCTTTTTTTCCTTTTTTTTTTTTTTTTTTTTTTTTTTTTTGCTGTGGACTATTTCTACGGCTAAACTTTTAATTGAAATTGAATTGAACTCAAACTGTCTCATAATTCCTCTGCCAGAGGCTGTCTGAAACACCCTCCACTGACTCACATTTGTGGTAGTTTTTCAGTAGTCTGTTTAGATGCATAAAATTACATCTAAAAACAAAAAAATTAAAAACATTTTTTCTTCTAAATAGTTCACAATGGCAACATGAGGTCAGACATGGTGTTTCAAAATACAAATATATTACATACTACCGGATGCTAGTTGCAATAATTTCTAACTATTGGCTTTCAGACTATGAACATATACTGTAGCCTTGAGAGGCCAGACAATGTTTCAGTTGCTACAGAAAGACGTGATCAAACCAGATACACATTGCATCATCAGTAAAATATGGCAACTTTCAACCTTAGGAGCCCGAAATAAAACATTATTTAGCAACTCCATGGCCTATTTCTTTAACTTCACTTATACACTGATGTAAGTGGCTACTTTATTTTTATTTAAATCAAATTCAAATGTAGATCTCATGCCGAGTCCCAAAATAGCCCAGGTGTTGCAAGAAGTGTGAAATATAACCAAGATGATAAAGACGCTAATCAGATTTATTAAACTTCAATTTAAATAATTACTTGTGCCAATGGCGTGGGTTTTAGCTTTTTCTAACTTTAAGAAGATTTAACATTTTGGGCGGTGAGAACGGTGTTGAATGTTGAACCAATAGTACACTGAACTTTCCTGAGTATCTGATCTTTGTTCAGGTCATAAATATTCATGATCACCCCCATAAACTTTAAAGCTCATTTAAAGTGGATGTTGTAATAGTAAAGTGGGTATTGCCACAAGCATGTGTGCGTTATGCTTATACATATGCACATTACATATCTAAATTCTGTCTTTGATAATAAAATTAGCTATGTGGTCATTGTTTATCCATTAAGATACAATTTCCAGCCAAACATCAGTCAGTTTGTTTTACACAACTCTCCCATTAGCTCTATTTCAACAAGAGTAAAACTGATGCATATGTGCACTTGAGTGTGTGTGTTCGTATAAAGCTTAGAAAGTAGGAGTTGCCACAGAAGATGAGTGTGAACATGAGCAGCAGGCCATGGCAGACTTTCAGAGAGGTGCTGTTCCTCCCCCGCACTCTGCCAGAACATTCCTCATTTTCAGACCTAATTGAAAATAAACAGATCGCCTGGGACTGGAGTGTAAATCTGATGGGCTGGAAAAGTCCACTACCGTTGGTAATGTTTAATCTTATTATGCTCTGCATCTGCAGCGAGATTAATTAACCCAATTAGGCTTGAGCAAAAAAGTACAAAAGTGAGCTCGAGCCTCACTCGTGAATATCAAGCAGACAGCTATTATTTACTTTGATCACCAACATAATACTTCTGCTTTCAGCTTTCCTATTTTCTCTTCCAAAGTCAATATTGGGGCACATAATACTTTATTGAAACTAATTGTTACCCCCATTATTTCCATATCTTAATACATAAAGTTTATTCTTTAACTCTATGCAAGTGTGTATATGCACATATTATAAAGCAAACTTCAAACTCAAACTTTATGTACATATATTTTGTGCATCTATTAATTAATATTATTAAATAAATATTGTTCCCTGCAAGTTCTTAACAACATTTATTGATTGCAGTGCCTTCACTTGCCTATTTTCAAACAGGAATATTTATTGTTAAAGCTATTTTAAAACTGCTACAATCAATATTTTATGCTTACAATAAATCAAATGACATTGTGTAATGTAAAACGATTCATTCATCATGATCAACCCACAGAATATCATCGCTCGACTCTGTAGATCCCCTCGTGGCGTGTTAATATTTATTAGCTCATTGTTTTGGTTTTAATGAACTGCAAGTTTACTTTGGTATGGGAATGAAGCTCTGATGAACACACAGTGATTTTAGCCAACACCTCAGACAAAGTTAGCAAATAAAACCACTTGGTTAAACACAAACCTCATGCACCCAGTGTAATGCTACCTCCATCTTTGCTACTGAGAGTTTTATGATACTGGTACAGGCTTGCAATGGGTCCATGTATATAAACAATGATGTTTTCTCCTTGACTTAGATTCTTGCTGCCTTGTACCTCACTTGTAAGTCGCTCTGGATAAAAGTGTCTGTAAATGACTAAATGTAAATGTAAATGTAAACAACTTACAGTATGACTATGTGAGTATAATAGAAATATATTATATAACTAATGATAAATAATGTGTTTTATACAAGAAATCATTTTATGAATTGTGAGCTTACTTTGCTGGAATTGCATATATTCAAATTGTTTTATTGTATCAGTTTTTCCTTCCTGTTTCAAATTTCTTTTCTTGTTCATCGTCTTCTTAACTGTCAAATGACTTGCTTACATTTTGTAAGTCAGTTTTAATCCATTTATTTATGTTAATTCACAAATTGCTAGGAATTATAGGAGCGGTCGTTGCAGAAGAAATTGTATTTCTTTTTATCCCCATATAGTTTTTCCAGGATTCAGTTACTTTTAATGAGAAGAGAAGTAGTTATATATTATCAGATGATGGATTTCACATGAGAGCCAGCTCTAAGGTATAACTAATTTTTATCTACTCTTATTGGATAATTAAAGTGTTGTGAAGTCTCTTGCTTTCTGAACAAATGTAGTGTGTACTTTGCATTTGGATGTACTGATCTACATTTGTTGTCACAGTTATTTCTTGGAGTGTATAAACTTTTTATTAAAAACTAACAACTTTTTTAAATATCACTTGAACCAATGCTATTTCATAAGTAAATGTTGACCTTAAGACAACTTTTGTCAAATTAAAGTACTTCTAGCATTAAAAGTTAAACATTGTGATGGTCACTTTAAGCCAATGTAGATATTTTTCACAGCAGACATTTTGATCTGTCAGCAGCAGTAAAAGCAGAAAAGCTGCTGCTATTTGTATTTGTGTTGTGAGGAAAGCTTGTCTTTTCCTAAGTGGGGGTTCATTCATTTCTTTAAGCCACGAGGAAAGAATTCACACTTTTCTCTCTCTATCATTCTTTTTTTCTTTGTGCATGGCAAGAAATGCATGTTGTTCTTAAAGCTTAGTAGTAGACAGATTTGTATTTTTGTCTGAAACTATTATCTTATAATGTACAATGTTTTTCTTTCTAATTGTAACTTATTAATATGTTTATTAGACACACTGTGTTTGTATCAGGGTTTTTGAGTCGCTGCTCCTCCTCATTTTTATTTTATGATTTATAAAATATTCAGAACAAATTTCAAGAGACTCCACCACTTGAAAGTGCATCCAAATGTGACCTGTTGGTGCTCAATAGGCAATCAGAAATGCTTGAACATGCTCTTGAAATTAGGATTTACAAAGGTTATCATGGCAGTGTTCTAGTAATTGATATGTGAGCATTTGCAAAAGTGTAGCAGCCTCTAAATAATTATGCTTCCATTCATTTTTGTCATATATTAGAAGAGATAAATATTCCATTAGTTTTTTGGATTTGGTGACATTTTGATCAATAAGCTGAATTATGCAAACTTACACACATTTGTTGGTGAAACACGGCCATACACTTTGATTTGTAACAATTTTAAATTTAGAGTAAGTATTCTAAAGAAATATTGATGATAACAAAAATAAAGAAATTCAAAATATTGAGCATCACAGCGTCCCGCCTGTTTGGAATAACTTCACACAACACTTTGGTTTCTCTTTAAAGTACAGCCTCAGGCTTCTCCTTAACTCTTTCGGGTATCTACTGATCCCATTCCAGTTGTCTCACATTTCACGATGCGAGTTAAGTGGGCTGAGGTCCTCAGCAAGGATATTTTCCTCAACGGTATTTTACAACATATTCTCTTGCATCATTATTATCAAAGCAAATAATTCAGTTTGTTTCACAATATGGCCTCCCTGCTCTCTCTTTGGCTTACCTTTTCTCTCACACATAGTTTGGTGATAACAGAATAATCTGCTAATGCACACCTACAAAGATGCACCTCTTCTCTTGTGGACCTGGTTGTTTAATACATTATGTAGCCCTTTTCGCACATGCACACACAGTCCCACTCAATTTAATGCAACCCACATACTGTAGTGGACTGATACTAGCACCAGTCGTGATAACAATGATTAATGTGCTCATTCTTTCACATCTACTCTCACTGACCAAGTGCACTGATAATTGCTTGTTGCTGATACTGCCCTTCTCGAAATTTCAAAATGTTTAGATGTAGAATCCGAATGACAAAGAGCATCTGGATTTCTAAAAATGTGTGAAAGCAGAATAAGGCTTTAACTACACCATGCAGACAACAAAATAGCCTTTTCTATTTTTCTTCTGTGTTCTCAATTCCCACAACATACATAATTAGATAGATATAACATGCTGTTTAATTCCTAATTGAAACAGAGAAGCTTTGTTAATACGCTAAAGCCATCACTGTGCTGCAGTACAAAACTGCGGATCCTTCACAAACCAGTCAATTTTCAGTTTTATATACTGTATATAGTCAGTATAGATGCACTGTTGCCTAGTGCTTTATAAATAAAATTAATTATTATTGTTGTTATTAAAGGTAGAATAAAATACCTCTTCTTATTAAATTATTGTGACAATGGGATTTATTCTTGATAGATAAAGTTTATATCATCTTAAAACTTCATTAATCGATCTTTTCTAAACACATCACAGTGAAAATTAAACCATAATTAACCTTTGCAAAAAAGAGGAACGTGTGATTTTTGGGCACCATATATATATATATATATATATATATACACACAGTATAGATGGACATGAAGTCACTCTGACCTTAACCTTTGATATTTAAGCCCTTACATTTAATCAAATCATTCAGTCATAGTGGAAAATTGTGCCAAGTTTGAAAAAATTTCTTTAAGACATTACTGTGAAAAGGGCGGCCCGGTGGTGGAGTTCTTTCTGGAGTATCCTTACTGTATATTTATATCATTATGAGATAGCAACTTTGCTTATGCAATTTTCTCTTCTCTTCTGGTCCATGCCACTTTATCTTCATTGTCTTCTTCTGCAATTTCCATGTGATTAAGTCCCCAGTGGTCATGGGCCTTCTAATTACAAACTGCATTGTAAATTTGTCTTGAGCTGCCATCTTAATTCCTTTCTGTCCATTGACTTTCATGTGACATTCATCCCTCTAGCCTTCGTTTGGCATCTCCATGGCATGGCTGTGTGGTGACAAACTGCATAGCTGGGGTAAGATAAGGTTAAATGACTTGCCTCTAAGACAAAGAGTTCATCATTGCATCTCAGCTATAATGAAGGTAAAAGATTGCTGGCCTCTTCACCTCTGGGGAAAAAAATTAGCACCTTCCAAGCCTTTTACAATTTCAGGGGAAGCAACTCACATGGCAATGTGATCCCTGGAGCCTTTTCCATAATCTTCTAACAATCTTATGTGGGAGAATATTAGTGTTTGGCTATGAAATTCAAATAAGCTGATGCAGTATAATTGGATAGAGGATATCGATAAAGCGAATAATTGACCAGAGTTTAATGAACAGAGCTTAAACTAAGACTGATTTTGAAGGTTTGCATTATGTTCTAGTTTATGAAAATGTGAGTTTTGACTGATTAAATCTGACCTTGGAGGCAAGGGGTGACCTATTTAAGATCATTTTTAATCCAAACAATTTGGCCTTTGGTGCTCTTGAGCACACTCATTATGGTATAATACAAATCTTAATATTGTTTTGTGGGAGGCAGATTCTTTCTGAAAAAAAAAAGTCCGTTTATGGAATAAAGTCTACACTACCTATCCATCATTTTAAAGTTCCCCAGCTGTTGGTATACTTGTTTGCAGGCAACTTTCTGGGGAAGTTTTATGCAGCACAACAAACATCCCTTAAGGTTTGAAAATGCAAGCTCCAGTATGTACAGTTTATTTATTCTTATTTAATGGCGCTAAAACATGAGGTTAGGTCATTATTTCTACTTCATATGAGTGCTGCAGTATTTACAGATATAATGTGTACTATACCAAGTTCTAATCTAATGAGACTGACAATAGCAATAGCAGGTGCAACAAGGGTCAGCTTCCTCTTCCTTATGCTGTTAACAGATAACATAGTCAGATGATATCACACATTTAATGTGGACTTGTTGGAAATTATCCAGGATTTCCTATGTACATTGGCTAACCAGTGCTAGTAGGGCACAATAAAATGCCTTAATTAGATGACTGTTATCAGTGAGGAGATACATACTGTAAATCGTATTTACTTGGTGGTGGGGTGCAGGCTTTGAAGTTAAAGCAAGTGTTTCCTCCTCCACCTGTAGTAATCAGTTAAGAAGAGAAGAAAGTCATGTGAGGTAGAAACAGAAACATAAGATCCCATAAAAGAGGGAGGACAAAAGATGTCTGAACCAATTGTACATTAATCTTACTGAGCATCATTATGTATTCTTATCTTATCTTTTCATCGTTATGTATTCTTTTAAAATTTATTTTATATTGTTTTTTTGGTTTTTCCAGGTGTTATGTCATATTATCAGTCACATGTAAACACATTTGTATGAACCTGTATCAAAAGGTTCAAATACATTTTGATTGATTTGTTCATTTAACTGTCAGCCACAGAAATCTGCTCTAAACTCTTCATTGTCCGAAGGCTGTGGATGGTTTTACACTGAAACTGTAGGAATAAATAGCAATTCAAAGGTAAAACAGTGTACACTGTTACTATCTGTTTAGGGCTGTTCACTTGGGGCAGAATGAGCTTGACAAATCTATGACATTGCTATATTTGGCATAGAGAGCCTGTATTCATGATTCTGTGTAGTTGATACTGATTGACACGGCCAGGAGTGAAGCTCTGGCTGTTTACACTGCAGTCAACTCAGATATGAATTTTTGCAGCAGATCTGGCAAATAGTCAGTGTCTGTTATGAGCAGGTAATGTATCTACACTTGTGGAGCTAACCTAGTGTATAAGCTCATTTAGCATTATCATGTCTTCTTGCTGGCAGCATGTGTCATGTTAAACTTGTCAGACTTGTCCATCAGAAGTTACATGCGTTTAAAAATGGCATGCGGTGCAAGAACCTGTCACATACAAATCACCTCAAAACAGTCATTTCAGATTTTTCTGTCAGAGTGCTTTTTTGAAATATGGAAGATGTTAATATATAAGTAGTTATGACATTACACATTCTCTATCCCAGTCCTGTTCATGCATTCTGCATACTGTATACACAGGAAATCCAGCCATAAGGTTGCTCTTCTATTAGGAGTCGTTCCATAGTCCGATTCTGAAATCATTATCCAAATACTAAACTCTTTATACTGACAAGCACATACACTAAACATCCATCATATATTGCAAATTCTGGCAAACGTTCAAGATTGACTTGATTTGAGATTAAAACCAAGAACTACAAAGCAGGACTCTTAAGGAATTATCCATTCAGAAAGAGCTTTGTGGTTGTCATTAAATACCATCCTGCTTTTTTGACACATATTGTACCAAAATCCTATGGGTCACTCTTTGTATATAGAGAGATTGGCAAACAAAATTGTTCAGAGTTGTAGAGCAAGAAGGGAAGAGGCATACGGTGTAATTTACAGTATGGAGTTTATATCTTTAGCACAATGCAGTTCCAGAGCCACTGGCTCTCTCTAGTAGTGTCTGCACAGACGGATTGAGCAGCATATTAGTTGAGCAGCAGTATAAGCTCCTCTCCTCAATGTGTGTCCACAGAGGAGATGGGTTTACTCAGCACTCACAACACAACACACATTTACTGTAGTTACTGCAAGTGTGTAAAACAGAGGACAATAGACTTGAAAAGAAAAAAACAACATCTTTGGACTGTGTGGGCATATGCAGTAGCCCAAAGAGTATAGGGTGAAATGATTCAATTTGAAGGATTTAACATACAACTATAACATTACTTTTTTGTGTAGACACAGTGAAAGACTGGACCTCCCTTGTTCTCACCAACCATCGTTTATGGTCAGCCACAATTCAAAGCCTCTCTGATGTTTCACTGGAGGCGTGAGAGATCATGGAAAGATGTGGGTGTAAAACAAAAACCTCTTGAGGGGTTACCTACACAATGAGGCAATATGTTATCCAGTGCTTAGTGAATTTAGTAAGGAACTGTAGTAAGTTCCCTGCATAATATATGTATACATGTTGTCTCTGGACCTTTTGCAATTAAGGATGAGATCAGACAAAATAAGTCTTTTATATAAGTAAATGCTAAGTGTCAGTATGGCAGAAAGAACAAGTGTTACATGGGTCTCATTACAAGGCAACACAGTGTTTGACAACCTCATTTAACAGTCTTTAACAGTAGATGTAACAGAAAATCTTACAAAGTCTAAACAGACACAAAGAGAGGAGAAGGCAAGTAGCTTTTTACCTACATATGTCTGATCAGGGTCATGCGGGCGAGGTGGAGGATATTTATCCCACAATTTACTGGAAAAATCAGGCATTGCCAATGTCTAAAGAGGAAAAGATTTGAGATTGTTCTTTAAAAAAAGTTCGTACAGGGTGAACTCAGTACCTTCAGAACACACAGTTATTGAGCTTTCGCCTAAAGCTCTTTGTTAACTGTACTTTTCTTTGCAGTTATTGGCAGTTTATTTCAAAGCAATAGAGGCCAGCTACTAGCCTGCCCTAACCTAAATTACCTCACTGTCAGAAACTGCCTGAGAAACTGGAACTTTTTCTCTTTTTTTTTCTTCTTGGGGCTCCAGAAAGATACCAGTGGTCAAGACCTTTAATCATTCTGTCCCTATACTCTGGCACCTGAATGGTATTCGACCATTTTTGTTCTGTCTCCTTGATACAGCATGTCTTAGAGACACTTGCAGTGGTCGTTGTTTTTCCCTAAAATCATAGATGATTAAGAGTGAATGTACTAATGCCATGCTTTTGAGAAGGCATTTTATATCAAGACAAAAATGAAAGAGAAATGAGATAGATAGATAGCTATATTTTCTACAAGCTGTTATTCCTAAAGGGCACCTATTAGTCTAAGGTAGTCAAACTTAATTTATTCATCAGCCATTTGCATGAGGCTTTTTACTCCCCTCCATTCATAGTTAATTTTCTTTCTGTCCTTGTAGTTTAAGCCCCGTACATTGATGTTCTCAGACAGACTGCTTCCCACACATATACCTGAACACTGCTGACATTAACAAAACGTAAAACTAGACAGGCATTTCATGGAGACTGCAATTTGTGGTATTAGAATTAAGCATTTGACCTGCAATATATATGTATATTGTTCCTTTCTCTATATTTGCATGTTTCCACAGCAAACTGCATAATTTTGAGCAGGTATCAAAACCTGCTGAATCCAAATAGAAACAAACTCGAAAACAGAACCCTGTGTCACTGCACTACGAGCAAAGCTAATGATGTTAGTGCGTTAGCATTTCCAGCCTGCAAATTAAATCTATGAATTATTTAGTTGGCACACTAGTCTTGAGAGTAAAATCTGTCACATTAATGCTTTATGTACACCTCAGTAAACTTAATATGGCATTGCTTTCCATTGTGTAGTATTAGCAAAAAAAGAAAAAAAAAAAAAAAAAGAAGAACCACATGTGACCTGGAATCAGAACAGCCTCAGGCTAAATAAATGAACCACAGCCACTGAACTGGAATTATTTAAATCTGTGGTGTCTGTCCAACTATGCCAAGTCCCTATTGAACAAGTTAGTATAACAATAAGTGTTCCAGAATAATTACTTGGAGATAAATTCAGCAGAGAGTCAATTTATCAAGATAGATAGCTC
This sequence comes from Channa argus, assembly GCF_033026475.1. Taxonomy (NCBI): domain Eukaryota; kingdom Metazoa; phylum Chordata; class Actinopteri; order Anabantiformes; family Channidae; genus Channa; species Channa argus. The sequence goes on from NC_090198.1 coordinate 19,084,719, forward strand.
ATTTGTTGTTCTTTAGTTTTCCATGAGTTATTTCTTTTTCAATAGTGCACAGAATAATTTTCACTGGAAGCTTTTTGAAGTATTGAAGGTGACTCGTCGAATTGATGTGTGAATGGGATCTTTGTCGGTAATAAACTGCTGTAGAATCATACGTCCTTTCTTGTTTGAAGCTGTGTCTTCTGAAGCTTTTGTTGCCGAATGTCTAGGGAAAAGGAGATGCTGATTACACTCAGCATAGTAAATAGTTTTGCTCGGCTATCTCCCAATGATGAGACAAAATATTAAGTGATTGATGCAAGTACAGCAGGATTCATGTTGTAGTCAGTTTTGAATGTAGATGATAAATCAAGTCAGGTCATGTTTTTTCTTATAATTACATTAATTACAGAGATGAATTATAGGCTCATTTGTCAAAGCGTTCATGTTTTGAAAATGTTTGTTGATCCATCATAAGTAAAATTATTATATGTAAAAACTTTATTTATCAGTCCTCTGGACAGCAGAAAAAACTTTTGTGCGTTACTATTCACTTGATAAATCTCAATTCTGTGAAAGCTCATTTATAAAGTTTAGAGTCTGTTAACATACTTTAACACAGCAACGTAGTTGATTTTTAGTAAGTTATGGCAAAGTAGCAAATAATTATATTAAGCCGCAATATATAAAGTTAGATCTGGGAGGAGTATCTTCCAAAGGAAGTTGTATGTGTTGTAGTGGCTCGAAAGTTAATATATTCTTTAATTGAGATAGATTTCACAGGCCCATGGTTTTAATTTTAACTAATTTTGAATCACACAACAAATGATTCACAAATGGAAACCTTACATTTGGCATTACATGCTATTGTTAAGAACACGTTTGTTATATTTTCATTTGTTGCCACAGATTATACTGCACGTTATTTCACCTGTCAGCATAGCTTACTTTTCTTCCGACTACAACAAAAAAGTTTAAGTTAAACATCCAACTTTGTGGCTGGTGTCTATAGTGGCTATTTGTGCTGTGGGCGTAGCTTTTCACTCATAAATCTCTCTTAAAAATGTGAGCCACAAGCGGTCAATGGACACCCACGGGCCTCAAACAAAGTGAGCTGATGCTACTTACTGGGAAATCAAGCATCCATCACAATCATGACTGTTTTAAGTCTTGTACCTTGTAGCTTTTTACTTTTGCATTATTTCTTGTGTGACATGCTCACGTTCAATCCTTTTAAAATTGAGATATGAATGTAATTATGACTCTTGTGTAATTTATAAACACCTCGCATTGAACACAAGTTTCACTGGCGACTATTAAATGAGTGCATTTTTCTCCTTTAATTGGAAACAGCTCAACTTTGATTATGTGTAGACAAGAGCTATTACTGTATGCTGTATAGCAGGTACAGCAACTTTTCAACACCAGAACTTCAAGTGTAGTTCATTTGCTTTACTTTTACAAATAAAACATTCTCACACAGCCCTGTGTTGGGGTGTTGTGCCTGATTGATTCTGATTTTATAAAGGTTATATGCTTAATTTAGAATGCTAGTCAGTCTCGCTGACAAATGTCACTCGAGGCCTTTCACACACTGTGCAGCGACAACATTTTATCCCATGGCACGGGGTTGCTCACTGTAGTCATTCATAGTACCCTCACACAAAACACTCCAATAAAAGGTTGTCCCTTAGTATTTACATTATTTATCCATGGGTTGTCACCTCTGAGGTCCAGATTGTTTTTTAGGCCCTCGGGCCACATCCAAGGGATTTCATTTATTTCAGCTCAAGGTGCAGTGGGTGCAGTGGTGATAAAGTTTCAGTATACCACCTATACCTTAGGTTGTCAACACTTAATGTCTGACTTAATTAGAGTCAGATGGTTTACTGCATATCCATTTTGTGAATCTTTCTTTCTATATCTATCCTTTACATGTATTACAGTGCACTCAAAATATGCAGATAAATCCATTCTGCACAGTAATAAAATGGACAATAATCAGTTTCATTTACCTATGTTAAATGATTTATTCTTGTTTACTGTATTACTAAAACTTATTTGAAAGAAATTATGTTTATTTGATTTGATCAGATGCAGAATGAATGCAGTTGCTTACGTTTTGTGAGGACCACGCGTAATAATTTTCTGTATTTATTAAGTTAATTTAGCAAATAAAAGTTTTATCAGCCCAGTTATTTAAAACTGGACTCTTAGCATCACCTGTAATACAGTAAGTGTATTTTCACTGATTTTCAGCATTAAAGAGAAATTGTATGATACTGTAGCCTAATAGGTGTAATCAGGCATTCTGTGGAAACAGAGATCTGTCCACTGTCCTTTTTGATCACTTCTGTCTTTGTCTTTCATCCAGCTTCAGTTGATAGAGCCGTGTGGCTTTCTGCCTTTAAGGCATACACATCACTGATTTCCTTGTGCCATTTCAGTTTTGGTGAGAAGCCATTGTTCAGCTACCCTCTCCTCAAATGGTTTCTGCCTTGAGTAAGTTGACTCTTTGCCCATCTTGCCTCCAGTGAGAGCGTCCTGTGGTGCACTGGTTTCTCTCTTGTGAGCCATTTGAGTCCATTGAAGAAATTTCCCTTAAGTTGTTCTTTTTGAAGAGAGCCTTATAGCTTGCTCTGGCTTTGACGAAGCAAGTGAGTGATCTATGCTCTCTGGCAGTCTGCAGAAGCAGATGAAAGGTGTTCCATTTTGCCTGAACACCTTACAACATCAGATGATTATTTTAGGTTCATTTTAAGTGCCAATAGCTTTTGGAGCCATGCTCCACTCAGGCAATGCAGCTTTCTTGAGGTGTAAACTGCTGGGCCACTGTGTGTTGCCCCGTTAACTGGGTATGGTTTAGGTTTGAGGTATTTCAGCCTAGACATGGGGCTGAATCCTTGCATGGCTCCTTTAACCTTGGCTTTGTTGTAACATTGTTTATATGAGTGGTTCTTTAGTGAAGCAGATGTTTCTACTGACACGAGTTTCCCAGGCAGGTGAGCGTCAGGGCTATGCTGCAATTATCTTTCCCCTTGTGTTTACACCGGGACAGCTGATGGGATTTGTTTGAGGAAGTGTGAAATCTGAATGGAATGACAATAGTGGTTTATCTCCACCTCCATGCTTTATCAAGTATGGAGGTGGTTGTATTGAAGTTGTATTGAAAACTGATGACTTTGGGGGCACATCTATCCTTGTGTGGTTCTGATGTACTGCTATGTACTGTGTTTTACTTTTTGTCCTCCTATGGAGACAGATGAGTATAGATGAGTTTTGTGTGCCTACTGTGTATGATCAATCAGGCCGTGCTGAGTGTGACCAATCTGCCTTTTCATCCTTGCTATGGTGGGTTCCTTGAAGGTTGTCCAGCTCTTGCATCATCAGGTTCATAGCCATTTCTGCCCATGCTGGTGTCACAACAGGGGATTGCGGCATGGTCCAACAGATAGAAACAGTGTGAAACCAATTGAAGGTTGCACATCATAACTGTGGTTCTGTGAGACCAGGTAAATGCCTCTAAGCTTTCATATTTTGCTGGTCATGGGTGAAGTATCACAAACGTGAATATAGACAGCACTGAATGGGGCATGTGTGGGCTTGTTCTATTTGCAAAGTACACACGAATACTTTCTCGGCAGAAGAGTTACATATAGAGTCTGTGAAGAGGGATTCATTTATGCTCACGTGTATAACCTTTTTTTTGAAAAAAAAAAAAAATGCATCATACTGTATAAATATCCTGCAGGCAGTAACCACATGTACGCAGTAAGAATAAAAGAAAATGGTACAGTATACAGTAATTTGAAGAACAATGATGGTTGGCTAAAATGAAAATAGAAGCATTTTAGAAGCAGCCCACGTAGCAATATAGTCAACATATAGTCATACTAATAGTCATACATATAGTCTTACATATAGTCATGCATATGATTTTTCAACCTTAAATGCTATAAAAAAAAACCTAAGAAAACTACTGTCTCAGTTTTGTTATTGCTTCCCAAACCACAGAACAGAGACTGCTTAATGTATCCTTGTGTCTGTGAATCTCCCAGAGGCCCAAGGAGAGTATGGAGGCCATCATTTTTTACTTGGCAAAAGAAAGGGTTCCCATCAATGCCACGCACAACATGGGTTTAACGAAAATGATTAATACCCTTAACAAATGTCATATAATCCCCTTTTGCAATTGTTTCTGAAAAGCTGCATGAGGAGTTCTGCTTTGCAAATGTGAAAGAAGAATACCAAAAGATCTGAAGAAAGTAGACTGTTTAGCTGTAAAAGAGTTTTATATAAGCCTTACAGTTCATTATATGAGTGGCATCTTAACAATGACAATTCTGCAAACTGTACCTTCCCCGAGAACTCACTGGAGAGGCTATTTCAAAGAGACTGAGGGAGGTTTTGGCATGGTCTGTGCAGGAGGAAAAATGGCATGCATTAATAAATTGGGCAGTGGTTTTGTGAAAAATTGTGAGAAAAGCTTTTGTCATTTTTTTTAGGAAGAAAATATCTCTGGACATAGTACTTTTGCCCTTATAGCCACATTTGTCTTTCATATATATATATATATATATATATATATATATATATATATATATATATATATATATATATTTATATATATATATATATACACACACACACATACACAATGTCACAACCCTTTTCCCTGAGGTCAGTTTATCCCTGTTTCCCCCAGCTTCACTACCTGTTCGAAGCTTTTATTTTGTAGCCCATCAGCCTACATCCTGTCCTTCAGTTCTATATACCTGTCATCAGCCAGAATTATTTTCACCTGTGCCCCTGTCAACTTAACTCGGCTTTCTCCCCGGTTCCCTGCCAGTTTGCCTTTGTTGTTATGCTGCATTCACCTGTACAGCAAGCCTCCGGAACTTTTCCCAGTTTGGACTCCTGTTTCTCTGTTCCGCCTGTTCCCCGTATTTGGATTCTGTTTTTGCCATTTTTTGATCTGAGGTCTGGTTACTTATTTGTCCCTATTACCTTAGTTATATAGCCAGTTTCCTCCTTCTCCCCTGTATGTTCTGTTTTACTGTGTTTATTTAGTTGTTACCTTAATGCGTGTGTCTTCGTTATGGAGTGACTTTTAGTTGTGTTAACCCCCCAGTTCCTTACAATAAACTCACTTAATATTAAAACCTCCTTCCTCCTCCTTACTTAGGTCCTTAAAATACTGAATACACTACTGTCTAACTTAGATTTTACTTAATCCTATCTATCTGACTGCACAACTGAATGAATATTTAATGGCATAGTACCTGATGAGTGCCTGTCCATGCTCCCATGTTATGTCTCCCAACTTTCTCTTTTTATTCCCTGATTGAAAAGATCATAATGCTTTGGTACACGTTACTAAAGCCACATTGTGTAAACCTGTTTAAATATTTTGAGTAAAGTTAGAAAAATGTTGCAGTACATCTCTTATTGTGGTGGTTTCACTCCCATTCCCAATGTCAGACTATAACTTGAACAGAACTAAACTTGACTCAAACTAAACACAGTCACCAGAGTTTAGATATAAAATTATTACACTCGAATTTCTAACCAGTCAGGGTTTTAATAATTTATGCTCCATTACTAAGATTTTTTTCCAGCATTCCTATATATTGCAGTTTTACAATGAAAAACATCTGAAGGGCTATTGAAACATAACTAATGGTAGAGGAGCTTAGCGACTTCCATATTGTAGCCTTTAAGTGCTGACCATGAAATGTAAAGAGCTAGAGCAGTTCTTTGTTTCTTTATTTCATTTTATTAATTTGTCACAAATATACAGAAACAAAAAAAAAAAGAGTGTTGTAAAGTGCAAGCAACTGATACATTATAAATGAAGTGACTTCGGCCAAGTCTGAGGTCCTGAGGGCTGTAGAGATTTATTGACATCTCTGTACTTTACTCCATTCAGCTTTCCCTCATCCCTGACCAGTTTCCCAGTCCCTGCTAAAAATTACCCCCACGGCATGATGCTGCCACTACCATGCTTCACTATAGGGATGGTATAGGGCAGTTGATAAGCTTTGCCTGAGTTCCTCCAAACATAACATTTAGATTTGAGGCCCAAAAGTTCAATGTTGGTCCAGATTATATTGTTCGTCACAGTCTGAGGTCCTTCATGAACTTTACTGCAAACAGGTTTAATGTGTTTAGACTGAGGGGAGACTTCCATCTACCCATGCTGCCATAAAGCCAAGATTGGTGGGGGGCTGATTGTCCTTGTGGAACTCGGTCCCATCTCCACACAAACATTGGGAAGTTTTGGTTGTGCCAACCTCTTCTACTTGAGAATTCTGGAGGCCACTATGCTCTTAGGCACCTGCATTGCAGCAGAATTTTCTTTGTAGCCTTCCCCAGATCTGTGCTTTGCAATATTTTTGTTTCTGAGCTCTGCAGGCAGTTCCTTTGACCTCATGGCTTTTATTCTGTATTCATTGTCAGCAGCAATGCCTTCTATAGAGAGGTGTGTAACTCCAGTCAAGGTGTAGAAACATCTCAGCAAGGATCAAGAGGAACTGGAGGCATTTGAGCTAAATTTCATGTGCTGTTGCAAAGGGTCCTAATACTCAAGTATAACAATAGACAAAAACACATGTAAAATGTATAGTTAGTAAGTATAAACCTGACCAGTGTGAATGCAACAATCACACCAGAGCTGTTCAGCGCTCACATCTTTGTTGTTCTTTAAGCCATTGTTTCAGATTTGTAGAAAAAAACAGTGTTAATTCTGTTGAATTCAACTTTTTTTAATTTACAGGTGCAATTCTAAGTCTTCTGAAAAAGAAGCCTGCATCTCTGATTTCCCACTTACTGTTTCTTTGGTCTTTGCTATTTCACATCAAGGCCATCTATACACTTATACATTGTTTGTATGAATAAGACTATATTATAATGTATATATAAGTGAAAATACTGTTGACTAACTTGTTAATTAGTTACTTATCCCTTATGTTTAGTTTGCAGCATTAAATTCTTCAAAAGCTTGAACCTCGCATTATGTGGTTGACATACCAGTCTCAACTACAGCCTATTACATACTCAAAAACAGATTCTCTACTAAAATTCAGTTTAAGTAAAAATAGAAAAGCTTTAAACATGCAGTTTTGAAGCCTGCTCAAATCTTGCTGTTACTGCTGAAGAAATATGATGACTGTCGAGTGCTGTTAGGCTTCTTTGACAAATGAAGACACCACTGCATTTGGTCTGATTTGCAGAATCTTCTTTTAAATCGGTCAAGTCCTATCTGTGCTCGGTGTGCATGAGAAGGGGAATTAAAATTATCTTGGGCATCTTTCCCTACTAGCCTCTGGAATGTGCAGAGCTTGGTATTGATATGTTTTCCACTTGCAACTTACCTTGTCTGGCCACAAGTAAGGCACAAATACTCTATACTAGGGATGGCAACTAATTAGATGCAGCTGTGACAGGTGAATGCAGAAATGCATGTGGTGAATACCCTGGAGAAAACACCGGGAGAGACCAGAAAAAACAAGTAAGAGTTTCTGCCTTAACAACTAGACACTTTTACTGCAACAAGCTACAACAGAACTTCAGTTCTGCTCTAATATAGCAGTAGCTCTGCAGTCCATTCGTCAGAACAGCTGGGACAATGTCCCTTACTGTCCTCATAAAACAATTACCTTTATGATATATTTGTCATCCCACTGGCAGGCTAGTTATGCCAAATTATCCCGGTGTAACCTCAGTGAGCTCATTTGGGCTACATACAGTATTTGTGTATTGCTGCAAGCGACATGAAGTTGAACTTGTTCTATGAGCACCAACGGACCAGTTTTTAAAAATTACAAGGCCTTCATCCTGGAGGGCTTGCAACAACTAAGATACATTAACAATAGAAATATACACTAATATATACATACTACTACTCTCCTTTCGGCTTATCCCGTGTGTTAATTATGTTAATTATGAAGTCAATTGACATTGACAAAAAAAGGTCCCCCAGAAAAACCATATAACCCTGAAACCGTTCACTACCAGGATGCTCCATCCTGCCGCAGTATTGGTGCTGCTATCAAAACCAGGACAGCACTGTATTTATTTAACTTAAAAAGTTTGGAAAGGAACGGTAAAACTTTCATTGGCAGAGCAACAACTTTGAGACGGCTGTGTCCAAGCCAATTTCACTTTTACCAGACTTAGTAATATTGTCTAAGGATCATTTTCAAAGCGTGTGTATACATGATGTGTGTGTGTATGTGTGTCTGTTTGTGTGTGTGTGTGCATTCAAGCACACTAATATTGGAAGCTGTTCTTTTTGGAAAGCTGCCAGTCGAGAGGCAGCCAACACAGCACGGGGAAGATGGAGAGAAGAACTAAGTAAACAGGGTACATACACTGGAGAGAACCGTGACGCCAGAGCAGCATTAGGACATACACTCACCTACTCAAGCACACACATGAAATCGCACACATATATGCATTACTCTTCTCCCAAAGAAGAAAGCATATATCCCTATATCGGTCACATTCTTTCTCCTTTCATGCTTTCTTATTGTCTCTTTTACACATCTGGAGAGATTTACAATTGCTGTGCCGCTGTTTTAAAGAGGACTGCTTTGATCCTTACTTCATCTTTTATAGCACAGAACTCAGCTGTCAGTCAGAAACACAGTGACTCAAATGAAAAAGAGGGGTCTGATTTGATGGATGATCAAGACAAATGAGAGCAGAAGCCACATGGGCTGACAACAATTAAGATGATTCCTATATGGGTGAATAATGACAGACAGCCATGCTTGCAATTATAAACAAACCAGCCAAATCTTTAAATGGATTTGTAACATTTCGTAAGAGAAGACGACATATGGATTTGTTATGAGCAGATTTATAGAGACTAAGGATCAGAAACTGGGCATAAACACACCAGTATATACATCAAGAACACTGAATGATCACAGACATAATGCCCAGCAGGTAGATTTGACAGTCAGGCAATAAAGATTCTCTGTGACCTGAAATAAAAAAACAAAACTAAAAAAAAAAATAACTGATCCAGTCATTTAGCTGCGGATGTGAGTGTGAACAGTCAATAACACATGGGGAAACAGACAAATCAATCTGATGCCAACAAAAAGCATAATACAGAAGAGAGGCACAGATGTGGTGAGGCAGAGGCTGTTGCTGGACCTGTTGGATGCGGGCAGACCAGATACAAAAGTCAAAACATGATGAAGGATTTAAAGTGAAAAACCTCCTTTCCAAACTATCCTCTGCCGAAGAGACAGCACAGTTAATAATGCAACATACATTCTTCATCCATGGTCTCTCCACAGACGTCATTTTGAGCAAGGTCTTAGTGTACCTACCTTTTGAAAGCTTTCTGCTTGGTGAGCTGCCTACCCAGGAACAAAACCAGGACAGTATCTATGACCAAATATGGGAACTTTTTCACCAGCAACATAACATAAAAACAGTGAAAGTCACAAAGCCCTGTGAAAGAATCCAGTTATAGTGACACTTTGTTGTTGGCTGTTCTTTGATGCCAGGTGATATATTCTTTTATAGACTCCAACAGGTGGTGACACATTTCATGTTAACCTACTTTATTCCGTGATTTCTGAATAAATTGTGTGATAGGAGATGAGCAGTAACCTGTGGGACATGTCGGTGGGTTGTAAGTTTCTCTGCAGCTTCCTTAATTTTCAGAGTCAACATTGATTGTATTCATCTTTAGCAGCACATCCTTCTCCTTTAATTGGTGCTTTAGCATCCTCTTTTCTCTCTCCTCAGCACCTGATAATGTCTCTGTGACAGTGTACTGTTTGGTTTCTATGAATTGCTCTGCAGTGATTGACAGTTTGACAGGCCCTGTAATTGGCTGCCTGGTCTGCTCAGTCACCAAGTAAATAATAGGGATGGTGATGGGAGACTGGGGCCTTTGATGTCTGTTCATTACGAGAACACACATTTTTATTACTTAGTCATTCTCTTTATTAAGCTTCATTATAATTATTTAACCAATGTGTTTAGATCGGCTTGGTACCAAAATGGTGGGCACTGTGAACTGTGGGTACAGCATTTTGTTTTCCTGTGAGCCTGGAAAATATTCTGTGACCTGCTGGCATAACTACCAACAACACTGAAAATGTGTAAAAGATCGAGTCACTGTCAGCTGTGGTTCAAGCCAGAGCGTAACTTTTACAGCATTTTCTTTTTTTATCATCTCTGTTTTAACATGTTCCATTCAACACAATGTGATGTTCAAAACGCTTATGAAAATCATGGGGAGTGAACAGTCTGTCTGAAGAGTGTGCATTAGTGTTAGTCTAACTAAACAGGTATTCGTATATCACCCTATTTTGTCGCTTCATTGGTTTGTAGCCTTCTTTGATCCTGAAACTAATGTGTTTAAAATGATTTTTTTCTGCCAGCTTAAAGCTTTAAGTGCCTTATTTGTGCAATTACATAACCATCATATTTCTTAATATAAGACTACAAAAACCTCATGTGTTACACATGAGGGCAATATTTAAACAGCTAAAGGAGATGACTATAATATTTGTATTATTGAAAAATATGATCATGGTTTGTTCGAATAATACACCAGCACAACTGCAGTTGATCTCCAGTTTATTACATATACCATAATCAGACAAAAAGAACTGTAACGAGCTGGTTTCTGTTACTGTAAGCTTTCCAAATGATGATGTTTGAGGCTATAACAAGTGAATTGATGCTGTACATCCTCTGCTAAATGGCTGAGACCTCGAAACAAATCCAACATAAAGGATGCACTGTGCTGTTTGAACACCACTGCGCCCTGTGTAATGATTTATTGTCATCGTACATTTATGTTTGAAAAGCAGAAATTCTTGCTGTTATGATCTGTCTTTGAAACAAATATGATGAAACACATTTTTTATTACGTTTATTTGTGGCGTGTTAAAATGTATTTCGATTGCACGGTTAATCAAAAGCCAGATGTTTCCACCAAGGCCACTAAAAAGAGTATGGTATGCTGCAAAGGAAGTATGGGAATGATATAGAATATTAATAACGGGTAGGGATGAGAGCATGAGAAGCGGATCCAATTTCATGGATGTATCACTCTAAAAATGCCGGGCCATGTCTGGCTGATCATTCTCTGTTATTGGACTGCTTTTCAGCTTAAGGAAAACGACTGTATTTCTAATAAACTCAAATGTGGATTAGACACACCAGAATGGATCACATTGTGTTGGTTTTGTAAGAAATAATGAAAGTGTAATCATTCATAGAGAAGGAATGTAAACAGAGAAACTGACTTTGAGAAGTGTTTCCTAGGACAAGTTACATACCTTGCAAGAGCATGTTGTCCACCTGATAATATAACCTTTGCTTAAGGGATTGCAGTATTTCAGCACTGAGTTACATAGAATAATGGCTAAAGCGAAGGAGAATACAATAACTATTAAGTTGGGTAATCAGATTTTTGTAATGGTTCCATGTCATTGTAATCAATCAAACTGCTTGGGAAATTAAGTTATAAACAGCAATGTAACCATGAAACATTTTTCCATCAAAGCCTGCACTTCACTGCAACAACAGCAAGTGGCATTGTGACAAAAGTGAGAAACTGACTTTGAGAAGGTTTAAGTGCTTCCTTAAAGGCAGATAGTCATAAAGTCTCTGAACAACAGTTAATTCTTCCTATATTGCATGAAACTTGAAGATTTCAGAAATGGGAACTGAGATGGTCTCTGGTGCTTTTTAGGTGGCCCAGCAACATAAGTGATAGTATAGCATAGTGTGAACTGCACTGGCCTCCTGTCTGTGAATTGTAATACAGATTATAGCACATACATATTTCTGCCAGCTAGTTTGGATGTGTTGGATTGTTTTTGTAATAAATCTTGGGGCGTTATTTTCCTCAGCCAAGTAACCATCTAATGCACCCTTGATGTTTTCTGGCTGGCTAGTTTACCTCATCTTTAACAGTTCTGTCTTTGGCAATCTTCCTTTTGGATTTGTGTTCTGAAATTTTGCATATTAAATATTTAAAATCAAGGACTACACACACATATGTTGTGTGTGTGTAGTTTATTAACAGTGAAATTGCAAGAACAGTTCTGCAAAACACTTATATACGATTAAATATCTGAAACTTATATAGACCAGTATTTTTCTATATAATATAGAATAATATGCTTGTAAAGGTCTCACTTATATCAGTATAAAGTGGCATGTAGGCCACTTTGTCATTAATGTTAATATGGCAAACATGGCTGGATAGTACTTGTCTAATCAGACATTTATGGATCCAATACTTAACAATATTTTTTAAATGGAAGTGGCTCAAAGCAAAGAACAAATCACTAAAATGCTAAAATGCTACTTAAAGTCTGTGGGAACTACTGTCTACTATTGAGTTGGCTGTAAATTTACATCCAAATGACCAATTTCATGTTACGCAAAGTGTAAATAAAAATGTGAGTTTGTGCAGCATTGATCAGAGTAGGCATGATGAAACTAAACAATAAATCTATGGAACGTCATGATACAACATGCAACACACACAGCACAGCGCGTGAGATTGACATCTGCTGATCTAAAATGAGACACGCAACTGTCAAATCCATCCATCAAGTCCGACAGCAGGTTTCGTTTGCACCGGGAAATTTTAGTGAGGACGCACCAAAGACATGCTGGGAAATCAATTTCAATCACATGAAACAGTAGTGGAGATGTAGACATACACACAATGATCCTTACATTAACAGCTTCTCCTTCCTTGGCTTCGCCTTTGCAAACTTGGTTATCACATCCTGAAAGAACAAACAAACAAAAAAATAAAACAACAACTCTCAGTAGCTCTTACTCAGCAGGCATCAAAGAAAGTGCCAAAAGCACTTTCTTACTCTTCGATGTTCTTGGTTAATATTTTATTTGTTTGATATGAAATTGACCTCACATTTCGATACAGGTAAACAGAGCAGTAATTGGAGCATTTTTATGATGTGTTTTTGAAACTCTCCTCACTTTGTTTTTCCCTTTTGGAATAGACACACAGTCCCCGAAGTGTCACCATTCCTGTTTGCAAACACAAGGCTGACAGAATTAAGAAATTTGGACGATGAGTGACTATCCATTTTTGGAAATCAAATAGCTAGAGGAAAACATAGCTTGACATATGGTTATTTTTCTACTCAAGTTACTTTCTTTGTCAGCAGATATGTAACAAGGGGAAAGAGCTAATGACTAATTACTGACTAATAACTCTGAAGATCATCCAGTTTTGAATGTGTGTATTCAAAATCCCTGACTAATTAAATCAGGTAGCTAATCATATTCAATATGTATTCTTTTTGATTTAAAAGAACCACTTCAAAATCCTTTTGATGTCACAATGACTTGTAATCAAGGTGAACGGCATCTCAACCCCCTGGGCACAATGACCTGAATCTAAATTTATGCAAAATGCGTTCAGGCTTAGCATGGCTAAAAATAGCAAATACATTAACGGGAATAACATTTAAGGAAGTGAAAATTAGAAAAAGGGATCAGTCAGACAGTAAATAATTGACCAACTTTTATTCATTGGTGAGAACTAAAATACATAAAAAAGTTCAAGACAGAACCAGACCTTGTGTTCTCACTGTTAGACAAATAAGTAATGACTTTTTAGCTGTGTGCTATGTTGCATTTTTGATCATCCACACAAACATAACCGTCACACTAACAGAACATTGGAAGGTGTATGTAATCTTGCGTCTCTTGCTGTATAACATGAGAATTGTTGTTTAAGTTTCTACCCGGGTTTCACCTTTTGTCAATGTAATCCACATTTTCCAAGGTTGTTTTAGTTGACTAGCTGTTCTGATGTGGAAACTAACTGAACACACATTGTGTTTCCACACGTCGTTGTTATAAATCCCTGAGATTTGGATGTGGTTAGCACACTTATTACATCAGACAACACAGTCACAGAAACATCATAGTGTCACTGTTGCACTGCTGTTGGTGATTATCTTTGGCCATAAATAAATAGTAAATAATAAGTACAGTTGTGCAAACAGCGTTTTACTGTTCTAACCTTTTAGAAACATAAACAACATCCATCCTTTTTGTGTAAGTCCTGCCATTCTTTTTATGCAAAGCTAAGGTTCTTCCTATTCCTTCATCCCATGTGCTTGCCTTGTCACGGCTGACTCATTCAATTATCTGACTCACCAAGCCACTCAATTTCCAACTGTGCTCAGGGCGGCATGTGGGCCAGTTTCTACACACAACACTTACTGATATATCTGTATGTACCTTTCTATATCCCTTTATATATCTACGGTTTATATATAAAGTATAAAGACAAACCAATCCCCTCCTTCTTCTCTGTCATGCTGATATGTATAAATGAGACATCTGTCTTCATTGCCATAAATAGAGGAACATGACAGTTCACGTGGCCACCACACCCTGCTGCACACAGACATATGTGCACATTTAAATACACAGACGTGGGTGCAAAGACACAAGGATGCGCAACCTGTGATGCCATTTTTAGAATAACGTCAAGCTGTCCTGCCTGTTGGCGACTCCCTGTGTCGAACTGGGGGAGAAGGAGGTGAGCCAATTTGCTAAAGTCAGTATCTAGGCTGTTCGATTCGCTAAGTGCAGTCATGAAACTAGTGTTTAAATCTGTCTAGAAATAATACCGATGTAAAGTCCCAGAATAAGAGCATTGAGGATATGTCAGAATTTCCCAAAGCTTTTATTTTACGGCCATTATTGATATGATGATCAAAGTAACAGAATAAAGACTAATAGATGTGAGTTTAGCTCCTGCTCTGTCCCAACACAATGGACCAGAACTGAGTTATAGCTCTGTTGTCAGCAGTACAGTGTGAAAAGGATAGCAGCTTTCTTACTGTCCTTCAGTTGTTATATATTGTTCTTTTTATGTTCACGGACAAACTGCTGGCTGAAGAATGACACTATGAAATCCAGAAGGTGGATGTTAACTTGAATGTATGGACTGGCTATGGAAATACTAATATTTGCTGATATAGAATGAGAATTCCCTTTAAATTCATTTTAAGAGCTTAAAACTAAGAGCTAACTAATCAGATCTTAGGCTCAATGAATCCAGAAGTCACTCAGAGAGTGACTGTGCTTTTTACACAATTCACTTTCAAGAGCTTTCTCTTATTCTATTAATTCTCACCCTCTGCTACTTCTTTCGTAAGGATGATATATGACCATGAGATTGGCCCCAATGGAACACAAGATTGTCTGCCACTTTAGTAATTAACATGAGCAGGTACTGTACACACCGAAAGCCCAAAGATCTGACAGTATTCCCCTTGAATAGGCTGAGAGGGCCCTGGGACACCATTACCCTAACTGATGAGGGCTATTTCTCATTCCTGGCCAGTCACTTCATAGCCATTAGTGTGTGCATTATCGACCTGTGGAGAGGTCTTTGTGCTCATGGGGAAATACCTGCAGGTCAAATCATCCCACCTCCCCTACCCCTCCACAGTCTTTCTAACCCTCATCAGCAGGCATGAGATCCGGGAGAGACGATAAGAACCGTGTTCCCCCGGCGGGAGATCCTGCGACAAACGAGACTGCGCGATAATGATTGTGTGTAATGTATTATATGGAGTGTGGGTGTAAATAGATGTACAGTATGCATTAAAGTGTGTGGCAAGAATATAGGGAGAGAAAGGAACGAGTAAAGACGATGCAGGTGACACTGCAACTCAACTTCTCTCTTTCTTGTTACCAAAAAATTACTATGAGAAGTGGCAATTATTGGACATAATTGGACCAGGCAGTAGTCAGACAGAAACATAGTTTGGACATTTCCACGAGTAGCACAGTCAACTAAACTCTAAACTCAGTGTTTGTTATTTTTTACAAATCCCATGTAAAGACAAAAAAACCCCCACATGAACATAATATCCCTAAAATAGCAGGGTGTTTATCAAACTACTCAAATGACAAGACTTGTTGGAGACTATTGTGAGCCATGTATCTAATGAGTTCTAATAAGTTGTATGGCAACAGGAAAGTTTATGTGGGATTAATTAAAATGACCTATAGTGCACATATTCATCTCAGCCACAGTATATTGTTGATATGAACAAATGTTCATTCATTCTTAGGTTTTGTCTGTTAATTGTATATCACCAGGGTTTGCTTTTAATGAGCTATTCCAATCATTTTACACTGTACACATTTTAATCTAGTGCTATTTTAATGTGATTAAATCCCATGATCAGCCTTAACCTGTAGAGATGCTGGACCATTAGTTTTACATTAATTTAATCCATCCTGTTTGGTAGGTACCAAATGTACCTCATTTCTTTTCTTTTTTTCCTTACCATGTTTGTTTTTTGTGCTCAACAGTTGAGGCAAAGTGTTGAGGCTGAGAGGGTGCCTAGCTGTCATTAAACATAAGTTGTCCTCTGTGCAAACAGTCAACTAGCCTTCTCTGGTGTGGCCCCATCTCTTTTTCTACTGTCATTTCAACTGACAAGTGACCTAAAAACTCACCTTGAAACTGCTCACATCCCCCTGTTTAGACAAGTGTCAGGGAGGCCACACGACGCTTGCAAAATGCCTGACGACAAACACTGTGCACAAGTTTCAACAGCTTCGAGCTGTTTGTCTTAACAACCCCTGGGAACCTCTTCAATAGATTCAAGTTCTCTTCAGCTAAATAGATTGGCAAAGGGCTGCAGTTAATGTCATGAGTGATGCTTCTTCTCAGCCTCTGGCCAGAGCAGCATCGACAAAGTCTTCATCTGTTATTCCAGTTGAGAAGCCCCGGACCTCTGATTGTGTTCTATTCTCTACTTTAGAGATACATTAAATATATTTAAACGTGAAATGAATGTTAGGCTTTTCAGCGGCTGATGTTTATCTGCGTGAGTGTGCTTTCTCACTGATAGCATGCTCACCTACCTTCAAAGCAAAATTTTCATTGCCATGTTAAACTGCTAACAAAAAACTAATATATCTGTCACAGTGTGTGTGTGTGTGTGTGTGTGTGTGTGCATGTGTGTGTGTGTATCCGTGTGTGTGCGCGTGTGTGTGTGTGTTTTTTCTGCATCTCCAGTATCCAGAGGAGAAAATTGCCCTTCATTCAACCACCCCTGAATCTTAATTCAGCTTTTATTCCCCCACATCATGATTATGTTCTCATACACATGAATTAACCCTAACTGTACACATTTCCATCTGTTCTCCTTTCTTTTTATACTTACTACTAAAAGGAGCAAAGACACATGTTAGCCTTGTTACAGGCGTAGTATCTATTCTCTGTGTAAGCAGATCAAAAGCATTAATGCTAGACAGGTAGGAGACCTGAACAAAATGCTAATGCTAATCCTATTAAAATTCCAAGCATGCCAAGTGGCTTGCTAATGGCTGGTGCTATGGGTTGGATGGGAGTCATCTTATTTAGGAAGATCGAACTGAAGGCATTCATCAGAGCATTGATATCATCACACATTATATGAATAACTGCATATATTTTTCATAGGGTTGACATTGTAGGGAGATGCAAGTGTGGCGCCACATAAATCAAACTGACAATACAATGGACCTAAAAGGGATCAGAGTAAGACAAAGAGGATGCAAGAAGTAGCATGCATATTCCCTCACAATCCGAAACACACACACACACTTTCACTTTTTGCTTTTCGTAGCTAAATGCAAATGTTCCGCTTCTTCCATGGTTCATTTATCCAGTATGTAATTAGTCTATTCTATTTCATAAATCAATGAGTGAAGAATCTTCCACTGGTTTTTCACAACAAAATGTTCTTGTTTCATAGAAATGAAAGTTTTATGACCTTGCAGTGGCATAAAAATAAATAAATAATTTTATGATACATTTTAAAGGTTACAGGGGTTAATGTCAGACTAAATATTCAGTTTAATAATCATAATTTTGCTGACTGTATTGTATTAGACTTTTAAAGTAATGGAAGTAGCTGAAAGCCTTTTAGCTGAGGCAGACAAAGTCTTTAGTCTTCTGTCAATAACTTCTGATTGTGAATGGTGTTTGGTCAACATGAAATACTAAAGGTTCGTTGGTTTTATCTGGTGAAATTCTATTGTTGTAATTAGTAATAGATGTAAGTACAGTAGAAAATGCCTACTCTAATTCACACTTACTGTAAAATATAGTATGTACACCTGTGTGTTATTAAATTGTAAAAAGCGAGAACTGTATTTGAACATTTATACAAAGGATTGACAGAAAGAAGTGCGTCCATTGTGTGTCCAACAATAATGATTCCCAAATTATTGTTATCCCACATATTGGTGCCCAACTCACTACAATACTTTTGACAGGGTAAAATGCAATTCAATGAATTGGTTAGTAACAGGGAAACAGATAACGTTAGTTATGGGAAGCTATGCTAAGGAACTGGAATGAGTGGACGTAAAGCGTAAAGTTCAGTCATCCAAGAGTATTAAAGGGTTTCGAAATCTGTGAGACCTGACATGTAAAATAATTGTTGAGTAAAATGTAAGTTGTCAAATTTTTAACTGCTGAGTGCTTTTTGTGGCAAGTTTAGCGATTTCAGTTGGATGCTTGGAAGCAATTCAATGAAGCAACATGTCCTGTCAAAAATAGAGCGATTAAGGTTAAAGGAATGAACTATTCAGAAGGACAGCTGATTAATGAAAATTCTACCTCTGTCAAGGTTTGCAGGTCAGGTTTTTGAGAGGACTTTATTCAACCGCGAGCCAACCCAGTAAGGGTATTGAGATGCCTGGATTATAGTGTTGATGACCCCAGTGCCAGGACCCTCCCTGCTTTAATGGCAGGACACAGTCAAAGCAAACCACATCATATCTCAGCCCCTCATGAAGAAACTGAAGTTTCTGGCTCTGAATTAAGGACCCCTATGACTTAACTCAAATTGAAATATCCAACATAGTCAGTTCACATGTGTGAGTGTGGAAAGACTGTGTTAAACTGGGCGTATAGTGTTGCTGTGGCTCGGCTTGATGATATTCTAAAGAGTAACCTATGCAAAGGTTGAATTGATTCATTAACACTCTTTGATGGGGGAAATGCCAAAGTTTATGTTCAAACTACTGAAGTAACAGATCATGGTTGATTCATGTCATATACATTTGATCTGTTGCACCCCTAGTTCTACCACTTCTTTAGCTATTTTGATCTTAAAATTTGCAACATGACACTCGTTACACATTACAGATGCTTGTTGCTGTGGAGGATAAGGAAGTTGAATAGTAGTTTCAATTTTACTGGTTAAATTACTGGAGTGTACATTGCAACATGTATTTGAGTCAATGCCAATAATAGCAGAGTTAAGAAGAGTTTATAAAAAGTCTTCTGTGATGCAGGTTCCTTGCTCAAACATTTAGAACCCATGGTAAACAAGGAATGATTGGTTTACACCTTACTGAATAAAAAAATTGTCTTGGAAGTACAATACTGTATATTTGGCCCCTCGGTATAGAATGTGGCTTAAGATACAGTATATAAAATGATCTGCCTCCCAACTACATTTTAAGAGCAACAAATCTATCAGACAAATTACCCAAACTCCTCGTGTTGTTGCTGGTAAGACTTTTCCTAAACAAACTGCACTGAACATTGATGAGAAAAGTAGAGTTTAAAGACATTTAAATGCGGTATTTTAAACCAATTAAGACTTTTGGTATAATTCATGCAAGAGAGGTAAATGTTTGAGCTTAATTATTCACTTAACATCTTAAGTGTTAAAAAAGAGGAGCAGTAAAGCTGTCAAATGAGGTTTATCAAGAAACAGTGTGTTACCTGCACATACATGTATCTGCCTAAAGCCTATAAACAAGACAGGTGGTGAAGTTATTCAGTGAACTAAAACTGCAATTCATTCACACCCAGCTTATTTCAATGGTCCTACATATGGTGGTTAATCCTCTGTCACTCCATCATCATTATATACTGTATCTGCCGCACACATGCAAATCAGTGCATTCATCAAGTCAGATGGCTGCAGTATACCGGAAGATGTATCGAATATATTCCTTTCATAGCAACTTCGCCAGACCCCAAACATAATTTTATCCTCTGAACCAACAAACTCTCTTCCAGGGTTGTGCCGCTGTACATTTCCAAGAACAATCTATATCATTCACTGTCTTTGGCCAGAGAACAGGGATTTATATAAAGAACAGGGAGACAGGCAGAGAGAAAATAGATGGCATTTTATTTCTTGCAAGGGGAGAGGGACGGAGAGTGTGAGAGTTCAAGATGGAGAGAGTATGGAGTACAGTATGTCTTCTGTCTTCTTTTCATTGGAAAACACTTTTGGTGCAGAGGTCATTATTTAGTCTTGTGATCTGGATAGCCACTGCTGCAGCAGCCTAATGAAAAGTGCCTTAAACCCCTTCCCCATGTGTCATTTTTTGTTAGACAATATGATGGATGGTCCATTTTACAGCCTATTTCATCTGCTGTGCTGTTCTAAACTGTATTTTCAGGGTGCTTTTACTTGAAACATCCATTTTTGTTTGACATGGTTATTCATCAGGCAGGAGGCTCAAAGGCACTAAAGCTTTCAGGAAGGTGGGAGAGAACCCCACCACACTTTGGACCCATCTTCCTCACTCTCTGCCACTCTTGTTGTATCCTCCTTAAACACCTCAAATAT
This sequence comes from Channa argus, assembly GCF_033026475.1. Classification (NCBI taxonomy): domain Eukaryota; kingdom Metazoa; phylum Chordata; class Actinopteri; order Anabantiformes; family Channidae; genus Channa; species Channa argus. Next base: position 19,105,337 of record NC_090198.1, read on the forward strand.
GCAGACACTCTGTACTCACAGCAGTATACTGTTCTTGGCTCAAGCAGAGGTAACCTTACATCCTTAACCTTGCTGATGGCACAGCAAGGAGGCTTTAGGAGACAAACAAAAAATAATTTAGCATTTGTCAATTGTTCAAAAACAAAACAAACAAACAAAAAACAGGGAGTGAAAAAAATAATCTGCCACACCACCTCTCTCCTGATTCAATCACAACAGCCCAGACAGCCTTTCTTCCTGTTCATAAACTAGTCCCTCTCACACTGTGACAGTCTGAAGGGAGGGCTGTGTAATGAGCAGACCTAGGGGGGATGAGGATAGCTAGTCAGCCAGTCAGTCCTCCAGGTCACAATAACACAGAGAAGGAACATTAAAAACGAGCCCAGGGACCTCGTGGGGGGTTTATGTGGTTATAAGGTCTCATCTGTGTCCGGTTGTGAAAATTATGGCTGTAATTTCCATTCTGCCTGATAAATGGCATCTACAATTTTTACTTGGGTGATTGCCTCCCATAAATCTCTTCAGATTAAACAGTGTACTCTGTACTGATAGCACTTAAAAAGCAATCTCCTTCTCTAATGGCATCCTGTGTGCTGTAGTTCATAAGGTACAGTAGACTCAAAATAGTCAAATGGTTACTCACTCATCTCACAGTATCTTATGCTGATGAACTAACTTTTGTCTGGAAACCACGTAATCTGTGTCTTCAACACACATCGAGCGAGATTCAAGCTCAAGGTTGGCAGATGAGCTACACAGCTTTTTAAGCTTCGATATGTGACTTGGGAGACTTTGTCGTGGCTGCTCCACTATACACAGAAAAACGCAATCCGAAACCACCAGTGCATCACCCTGTGTACTGTACCGAACTCATGTCCTGCCCAGAGGGTAGGTCATGTCATCCGCGGCCACGGTTGACGCATTGCTCTGGGGTGTTCACACATCTGGACCCCTTTGCCCTGCCCCCTGCTGGATCCCACAGGCGGAATAACCCTTGCGTAGGCCTTTTGGACATCACTGTGTCGAAGCAGCTGGGGACTAAACATTTTTTCCTTCTACCCTGTCAGCAAAAGGTCAGGTCCCACAACACTGACTGGCACTCACCCACTTACACACAAGGGACATACAGTACACACACTTCCAGTAAAATAATAAACATGTATGTACATTCAATAACTGCAAATACTCTATGTGCAGAAATAGTTTGTTTTAAACAGTAATTGCGAATAATGTATGTTGACAAAGCCTCTTTTAAATGAGTTCCCTTGATCTGTAGAGCGTGCACACACACACACACACACACACACACACACACACACGCGCGCGCACACACACACACACACACACACAACATATTCCTGCTATCTCCCTCTTTCTCTGTTCCCAGTTGGTAGCTGGACACCAAAGCACCACAGGGGAGATGTTGACCCTGTTTGAGTAGAGTAACCCCTGCATCTGTCTGCAATACTACTAAATCAGCAGAAAGCTTGCCACAAGGTATATGTCCAGCAAAGTAATTGTGTATGCAGAACAGGATTTTCAAAGACAGCCACTACATCACTACAGTTAACAGCATCAGAGCAGTGATTGAGGTTACTGCTGCAAACATGGCTGAGGGTTTTGTAAATGAACTGAAAGAACAAAACTATTTCAAGAGATTTAGTACAGGGTTTGAAAACAGTGCTGTCTTTTATGATTTAAATAAACTAAAGGTACAGACTTAACAAAAGAAAAGTCCTATCTAAAACGTTGCAGACTTGTGAATGTGCTGTATGCCTGCTGTGTGTGAAAGACATCTGGAGAGAAATCATATACAGGTACCAAGAGCACTTATTTTAACAGCAGCTGGTAGATTTACAATGATGGCTCACTTAAAAAGTCAAACTCGTATACACCAAAAGTATGAAGTGAAAAAATGAATGAATAAAAGACAGATGGACATCTTGAGATATCTCTGCCTGGTGATTTTCTGCTGGATAAGGTCATTCTCTGATCCAGCACTACATTTATTAAAAGGCAGCGGGGTAATAGCGAGAAGCAAAAGCATAAGGAATGAAAAAGTTGATACAAATCTTTGGCAAATACTACACAGAACTTCCACCCACTTTCATCTAACTTCACACACAGCTCAGGATTTATGTTTTACAATGGCAGATATTCCCTTTTTTAGGTGTGCACAGCAAAGTCTTCCTTTTCCCAGGTATAATTCAAAGTTTCTAGTTACTTGATACTGAGCATTTAAAGTGTGACAACTAGTTATGATGAACAGTGCAAATATATTTGATAATGCCTGTATACATGTCAGCCCATTAGCAAAGTGGTATAATACATGATAATATAACAAATGCTAAAAGCCTTTTAATTTGAGAAGCTTGTGGAATGGTGGAGATAAGATTAACAATAGAATACTTTGTTTCCTCCCCCAGACTGAATGATTTAGTCATTTCCTGTGTTTTAAAGGGTGCTTTAGAAACACACATGAAGATGTCAGGTCGTAATACAATTCACAGAAAGCCTGCCTGTGAGCATAATAGAGTCTTGTCATTCAGAGGGAGCAAAATTGGAATTAATTCAATTTGTCACACTGACATTTCGGACTTTGATTAAAAAGGACTCGCCGATTGGCGCTAATGTGTATTGTTTGAGTGCAAGCTAAAAGCAGGCAAGTCTGCTTGGTAGTCCGTGTGTCTGCGTTTACTGACTAAAATTTAGACCCTGCAACATCTCTGCATGACTTTTCAGTAAACAACTGCGGCTGCTAATGCTGATGTCGCGCTGTGAGTTGAATGTTAGTGGAATACAAACTATCCAAAATGATCTGCATTTGCTTTTAGTGTGTCTAAGAAACAAAAGCTCAACAAATAAAAAGGAACAGTTACAGATAATGAACTCGCCCTAAATTGAAGCTGTTAAACAGCAGCCTGAGTTCATTATACTGAATGCAGACGTGAAAATAGGCAGCGTTCATATAATGCTGCTGTTTACCTCTGAAGCCAATACAGTGTGAGGCTCTTACATTTCATCTCTCCCCAATGCTCCCCCCTCCAAATCATCCAAGTCCTCTCCCTCCCTTTTGGTCCTGTGAATAACCTCCAATCATTTATAATAAGCCCTCCTCAGAGAGTTTAGTAATATGATGATGCCGTATTTCTAAAACTAGGTGGTATAAAACAATAGCACCATGTAAAAAATGGAGAAGGAGTGCCCAAACAGAGGCTCTGTTCAGCCATACATCACAGTATAGATGCAGGACAGGGAAATATGCTGACATCAGGCCTCTATCTACCTTTCTTACCCTCTATGGACACTTCATAAAACAAACGGTGGGTGTAAATTTAGAGGTTGCAGCCGTAAACAATAGGCCACTGGGAAAAGTTTAGAGAGTTCAGCTCGGATAACAGTTTAGCCAGGAGAACCTGCTGATGATGAATAGGTTTGTTTGTCACCTTTCTTCCCTCTCCGGGGAACAATGATATGGATCACAGAGGGAGAGAGGGGAAGGGGATGCATGGGTGAAAGAAAAACAGCATCTGAAATAGAACTATATTATTGCACACACAGAAAATAGCTGCTCTGTGAACCTTTAACAATCCCCCTAATTTGACATGTCAGACTTTGCTTTTAAACATGCTCATTGGGGACTATTTTTCTGCTGTCGTGTCAAGACCACGGTCCATATTTTAGCCAAAACGCTGAACAGTAAATCATTATAAAGCAGTTCTAAGTAAGTACTAAGTGAAGAATATCTCTTATAGCAGGTGTGCATATTTGTGTACACTGGTTCAAAGATACACAGTCAAACACAACATTTGAGTTGATAATAGCCTTATGAGCACATACCTCTAACAATGCAACAAGATAACAAACAAGGTCCCTGGAGATGTGAAATGCACTTTTCATTGAGTTCAGAACGCAGCATAGCTTTGCAAATAATGCATCACTGTTTGTGCAAAATGAATTATTGTGTGTAATGTAGGAGACTTTGAGTGAGACAGTGAGAGAGAGAGAGAGAGAGAGAGAGAGAGAGAGAGAGAGAGAGAGAGAGAGAGAGAGAAACCATGTCTGCAAGTGAACTGTATCTTTTGCAGTACCTCAGGGGAAATGTGCTGTTTTAGATAATGACAGGTCCCTTGTATTTGCTGATACCTGGCTCTGAATTATACCATGAACAAAACCTCATCACCATTCTCAGCCTGGCTGTTGTCATCTATCAGCAACACACACTCTGAATAGGTAAACACAGTCGCTGAAAAGCTATTAAGCATACAAAAATCAGGTATGATGGTTATGATAATGGTGTGTGTGTCTGTCCCTGTGCGCATGTGCGTGTGTGTACACACCTGGATGCCCCAAAATTGCAGCCTGAAGATCACACCCTTGTAAAATAACATCATTCTGTAGTTTGCTGTTATCATGGACAGCACAGAGGAGAATATAGACATATGCACCCAGTCGCACTCGAACAGCCAGTTCCTCACTGAGCTGAAAAATGAAACTAAATTAACTTTAAGTCTTAATGGAAGGCAGCATGGCAAGTTTTATTTCAGTGTAAAAAAGCAGGTTATTATGTCTTTTATTGATTAAAGCTACAAGAGACACTGATTCCTCAGTAAATAGTCCAAAATGGGTTCTAGGATTTATGTGCAGCTGTTTCATCATGATCAATAACCTGATGTGAAAGTCAGGTTCAAATCATTAAAACTGCTACAGTTCAAAACAGCAGGTGGAAATGAACATTATCAGGGGTAAAACTAAATATGTTCAGTATAAGTTCACACTACAATAACAACCAGTTAGACCAAGTGTCTGTCAAAAGGTGAACAAGTTTTATATTCTGTCAAAGAACCTCTGCAGCTTGAATTAGACGAATCACTGGTTGATAACTAGTATCTGAAAATGTGAAAGAATAAAAGCTTTTATAAAGGCTTATAGGAGGTAATGGACTCACTTCAAGGTGCAATCTTCTCACGTAAATCTAAGATGTAGAGTGGAAATAAACTTGGGATGCCGGTCCTCATGATGGATGAGGTTTCTGTCATGGAAAGGGCATCCTTCAGAGTTGTTCCACTGACTGCTGTTTTAAGAAGCATATCTATTGCAAAAGAGCAAATGTGGCCCGTCCTTCAAGAAACCAAAGTGCAGATTTGGAGGGTATGATCTGTGTGCACACCTTTGTGCACACACACAAAAAAAATTAAATTAAACTTCCATGGTTGGTAACAGCAGAGGGAATGCAGGCTTTCTTGCACAGCCTAGTTCAAATCTGAGGGAAGCTGTTTGCACTGTCTTTCTATGTTAAGATCAAGTTTTTGCTCAGAGGAAGGATAGGCAATGGGATACAGTAGTCACAACCTTGCCCTTTGCGGTTTGTGGATGGATCATGACAAAGGCTTCTTCGGTCACTTAAAAATTGAGGACATATTGTGAGACACTTGGGAGATATGAACCTTAAAACACAATGCCCCGAAGACTTAAAGAGGAAAAAACTGTAAAAATCAGTTTCACTCCTTTACACTGTTTCTGACACAAACCTAGACACACATCCACACACATATACACAACATTGAAAGGCTCAGAGCAGTCTACTACTTCAACTAAGTTACAGTTCTAAGGATGAGACTATGGTAACAAAAAGCAGGACCTCGCAATGTGAAATACACAGAACACAATTTTAGTACGTTTACAGTAAAGTTGTTTAACCTGATTTAGATTTCTGAACATTTGAAAAAACTAAAAGAACACAAAACATTTCAGTGCCAAGACAGGATTAAAGTTGTGATATCTCACCAGCAGCAAACCACGAGACACAAAACAAATGTAGTCTCACAGTCCCATTAAAAATGCAGCTGCACACCATTACACAAAAATGCAAATTAAAGTGTCTTATCACTTAGACGTACAGTATGTTCATAGGACTATAACGTTTCCCTGAGCAGTCATAGATTCTCTCTCATCCACATTACGAATGACATAGCCATTGCTGTTTCCGGAGATGTGCATTTCTCTGCACGCACACACACACACACACACGCACAAACAAATTCAACTGTATCTCACATCCAACTACATGCAACTATATCTCACATACAACTACATGCAACTATAATATACATTTATTTGGAAGTAAGTAACTAAAGATACATTCACTAAATGTCACTGCAAACACTGAATATCCATAGCTCCAAAACTAGCTCAAAAAAGTATGAGACTTTGTACTGTACAAGTAGAGAAAAACTATCAACATTGAGGCAGCTGTAGTGAGCAAAAGAGTCAACATCATTTAGAAACAAAAGAGTTTTGGACAAACGATTTATCTGTGCATTAAGGCTAAAGGACTTGTTTAGTGTTTCATGTTTTTAAAAAAATCATAATGGTTATATGTTCTGAGATAATCCATAGAATATCATCAGGGAAACATTGTGGTCTTGGTTAAATATTAAAGCAGGGAACGCTGACTTTATTTTTTTCTCTTCTGTAAGGTCACACAGCCTTCTGCTTTAGAACAAAATGTCAAAGATGAAGAAACATCAAAGATGAAGATAAAGTCAATTTCAATACCAGAATACTCCAGAGTCTAAAGTGTAGGCAAAAAAGGGCTTTGGTTAAGGTTAGAGGAACGTTAATAAAAGTTAATAAACACAACATGTGTGTTTATAAGTTTGATATAGGTATGATTAAATTAAATGTTTTGGCAGAAAAGTATGTCATTGATGTGTTCAGTAGCAGGGTATGCGCGACCAACCATTAACATTAATTGTAAACATACGTGTTAACAAAAAGCATATCCTGGACATTCTGTTTCGCTATATAAATAGTAATTCCAATGATCATTAATTTCACTATAATGTAGGAAGCCTTAAACACCACGTGTGTTATATGTTGTATGTAACGAAAACAGTTGCCAGACAAATATACTCTAAACATGGTCTTGCACCTCGTGTTGGTTTGTCTACAGTAAATAGTGCTGAAAGCAGTGGCCCCTAACTGAACCTGATTGCCGACCCCCACCAGACACCATCACTTCCTCTGGCATTTTCATTATGAGGAATCCATTCAGTGGCCATTTTACACCTGCATGTCAACAAAGCTGCTTTGACGGACCAGATTTGTCAAACTAATGGAAACAACGTCCGGTGAAGGTCAGCCGTGTCACACGGTGATGAACATTAAGAGGAAGGAGGGTGGAGGCTACAGGAGCCTGTCAGGTGACTACATAAAACAGAGACTGAGGTTGGTCGAGGGACTTGGCACACGGCAGGATAATGAGGGGAAAACAGGAGGCAACAGTGTGAGTGATGCATGGAGGGTGCTGAGATTATGAAAAGCAGATACACTGTGAAGGCAGATGGGGGACAGCGAGCAGGGACGAAGACTCATGACAAATCAGGAGCTTAGAATTACAACGTTCCCGTCTGACATTTTAAACATTAAATTTTATTATTCACATTACTGTCTCTGCTGTACTTCTTATTACTGCACTTATCAGAAATGTTTAAAAAAATAACAGTTTTGCCAGGTGAGTAAATCTGGTGAGAACATGTTAAAGAATAGCACTGGTGGGATAATCACTGATGAACATGTGTATATGAAAGCAGTTAGTTACTTGAGTTACTTGGTCTGCTTGAACCAAGTGTATGAATTTGGAAATATCTATGAATGCCTAATTTAGGCCATTTTTGTAGCGATGGACTGACAGAAGGGGAGAGTAGCTGTCGGTCAAGGCCCTGGCTAGGATTCATAAAGACCCCAGGCCAGATTACTAGCCATCTGTACAGGGCTATAGATATGTGCAGACAGCTCTGGTGGCAAAGGGAGGAAACATTGGGTATGGAAGAGTGACCTTTGGGTGAATGAGTAAAGACGAGGCTCATAGGACAGACAGAGTGGGTTAGACGGACAGAGGCAAAGAGAGAGAGAGAGACAGAGAGAGAGAGAGAGAGAGACAGAGAGAGAGAGGTGACTGACAATGACAGATGGATACCCTCACAATCTGGAGGAAACGGAAGGAGCATGACTTACACCCAGCCATGTCCTACAGTATATCAGTTATGTCGGCTTGGCACAGCCCAAGGCTTGGAGGGAGAGGAAAGGTGAAGGAGTCTGTCAGGTCCATCTTCTCGCAGGTGCTTGAGACAAGCCATTTGTCAAAGTTTGTCATTGGCTCTGAGGTTATCTTGCCTTTCTGATAGAAGATGATAGGAGGAACATCAGAGTATTGTGTGTGTGCGTATGTGTGTGTGTGTTTGACGGGGAGGTGTGTGGAATTGAGGAGGCGAGGGGGGGGTTTTCATTTGGTCTTTATATATAAAACATCCATCACCCATCAGACGTGTAGGTGTCACCTAACCAGGCAAATCTAATGATGTGATCCTGTGGAAGTGAGGAGGAAGAAATCGATCTCGGAAAGTTGTGAGTGAAGTTTAACAGTACTCTGTATTGAAAGGGGCTGCAAGCCCACATTAATCATTCAAAAACAACATTTTCATTTTAAATAAATAAAACCATTCTGCTCTTCGGCTCCACGGGAGAATAACTTAATAAAAACTGTAGTTCAACCAGCAGTGTTAAAATGAACATCATAAGATATCAAACAGGACAAATCTGTTTTAAATATCACCAAAAAACAATGTAATATACTAAAATAATAAATCTATAATGTAATTTTAGGTTTAACTGGTGCAGTACAGTGTAATGCTTTGTCCCTTCCCACCACACCCACCCACATGCACCTGGACATTGTTAGTAACGTAATCACCTGTGTTTAAGCGACAGAGAGACTCTCACTTACTGTCAGTTGGTGCCAGATCGTCCTCTGAGCTTTGCTGTGAACAAACTGGCGCCTTGGACTGCAGCTCCTGCCAGCCATCAGCTTGTGCATATTTTGCATGTGCTGCTCTCTGGTCTTCAGTTTTCATGTTTATTTATGCTCACGTTTTCCTTATGCCAGTTTATGACATGCTTCCTTTTCTGATTGCTCACAATCTTTGCCCTCATGTCCATGCATATGTCACCTTTCTTTAGCTACTTGTTACTACTCGTACTAGTGTGAGTCTCATCATTTCTTGAAATATTAATTATATTTACATTATCATTCTTGTATGAGACTATTTTGTGTTCTCTTTAGTTGATTTTTTATAGTTATTTAACTTGCAGTCTATAGAAGAATATTACATTTTTTAGCACTTGTTTCTCCACTGGATCAAGCTCAGGAGCTTCACAGTAGCCAGTGGCAAATGTTAGTGTTGAAAAGTGACCTGTCACTCAAAACCGTTGATGCAGTTCCACGTACATGTCGGCCCTTACAAATGACCTCTTTGACTGCACTGTCTGTGCAAGCAAGATGTCCTCTGGAACGGTTGGCGACACCAAAACTGTCTGAACAGATATCACGTTCACGCGTCAACTTTTTTTGACACAGCGTGACAATGAAAGGCATCTGACACCTCTTCAGCATTTACTGTAAATCATGAACATAAACATGACTGCGTACAAGAATATGACTGATAACTGGCACTGTTGTTGCATGCCCAATGCCCTGGTAACAACCAGAATGATTTATTATTCAATTCAGTAACAATAAACAGTGTTTTGCTCATCAGAATGGCAGCAAGTGGCGTCCAACTGCTGTACTCATGTGTCTTGCATGACTGTCTGTGTCTCTCTGAGGCAGCGTTTGTCACTTCCTCCCACTTTCTGCTCATTACGGGATTTTATTTACACACAGTTCCAAATACAAAAGGGCTTTTGCCATCATTAATTCGGCTGGAAAACAAGCACACCTTGTAAAATTAACACTGAAATATTCAACTCAACCAGCACAGTGTAATGGACATATGGATAACAGACTCTTACAGACACTGGTGAAATGATTACAGAAATATAATGCAGTGGTTCAGCTGTCTGTAACATGGTACAGTGCCCGAGAACAGGTTGGCTTCTATTCTCCAAAATAAAATAATAAAACTCAGATGACCTTGAATTAGCTGGGGCTAGCTCTCTGGCACAGCTGACATGAAGTCTAAAATTACTGCTGGGGGGTCAAAGAGGGCCCCTGTCGAGGGAATGGAGAACCACAGGCCGTGTTTTGCCTTGCCAGTGAGGTGGAGGAGAAACAGTCAGTGACAGATGAGTGAAAGATAAAGAGGGTGACTCTATAGTAGACAATCTGTCCTCTCCAGATCTGTTTTTGCTTTGTTTTTTGTATTTCCTGAATTCAGGTTGGCTGTGAAAAGGCAAGAAGCCCAAGGTCACGCTGAGTGAGAATTACAAACATTAAACCTTGAAAGGTAGAATAGTAAAATCCCAGCGCTCTCATTTCTTTTATGGAAATGGCAAGTAATCCTCCTGACCCATTACTATTAATTGGAAATGCACAATATGAGGTCAAACTTTTAAAATGATGTAAAGAATATTACACATTTTGTGGTGAATATATAATCGGGTAGATTGAAATATAAAAGCAGAAATAAATTAGGTTTAGATTGAGTTTGATGAATCACAAAACATGTATTCTCCACAAACTATGAACACTTATAGAGTAGCGTCATAGTGTCTTGAGAAGATTTAGATCCCTGTCTAAAGATAAAACCCTGAATTAAACTGATCAATATATTAGCATTTACCCTAAGGCTATTTTAAAAAATAACTTCTGTAAAATTCAGTTTTTAATCTTTGTTCTACTTCACTCTTTATAGAGCAGAGTTGAGATGCAGTTCATATTCTGAAATATTCACAGACAGTAAAAAAAAAAAAGTCTTTTATAACATGTCAGGAAGAAAAGTTCAGGTTAACCGAGTAGCTTTTGCAGAAATTCAAAATAGCCTTTAGAAATATAGTCCAACATCTGGAAGTGCCTTCAGCGTAACATCTTCATGGTCTCTGAACCCAATCTACCAAAGTTTGCAAATACTCCAGATTGAAATAAGAATTTTGACATTTTCTTAAGCTGCTAAATAGACCATTATGATATCATTTTTCATTAAAATATGTGTGCCAACATGTATAGTTTTTTGTATCAGCAAAATGTGTCTGTAAGCCTTGTGGTTAGACCCAAAGGTTGAGGCAGACAGCTAGGCAAAGAGTGAGAGAGTCAGACAACTTAGCAATCAGGGGGACAGGTGAGATCAGCATCAATAAGGAGCAACAACCAGGTAAACATTCTCCAGTGTTAATCTGGGTTGGTTGGTACTACAGGCAAAACGGGGTCAGGTGAAGATAACAAACTGAAGTGAATAACAGGTGAGAAGAGGAATTTGAGGAGCAGAAAGTAGCTGTACTGATTGGGGAAAAGATGGGTAGAATAGTAAACTGCAGATAGCTGGAAGTATAAACAATACCAGGATAATCAATGATGTTGAGAGACTGAGCTATCTACCCAGAATAATCTAACACACGGGTTTACAGGAAACTGACAACACAGCGTTCACATGGGGGAAATGACCAGGGGCAACAAATAAGTTCGTAGGGTAAATGTGGGGAAAAAGGGAAAGAGAAGGACCGAGAAATAGGGTTCTGAGTCAGAGTCCTGACAGAGTCGAATTGAACACACATCTAAAATAATCAAATACCTTGAAGAATGTTGCTTCGTCCCCCAGGTTCTGTGGAAATGTAGTCTGCTTATTTTTACCTATTTGGTGACCTCAGTATTTATGCTGCTGGATTCACTGACTGATTGGCACAGAACTGACACATGTATCACTTGTCATTAGAGAAGTTCAAGTCTAAATGACGGTATATATTTATCACTGTTTGAGCAGCTTACTGGGAAGAAATACAATCAATAAGAACAAAGCGGACAACATGAAAAACAACCTTTTTTTAAGTGTTGACAAGGACAGAGCAGGCAACAATACCTGACCTTGTGATGTTTTCCACACTGTCACACGGTCCAGTCTGACCATTCAGGCTGCAGCCACATTGCTGCCCGTTCTCCCTGAACACTCCCCGCTGAAATGTGGCAAGTTGAACCTATCATCGAGTCTCTAACCTTCGACCTCTGTGACCGTGTAGAGCAGCTGAGGTGAGGTTACATTTCAGCACCTGAATGAATAGAGGGTATAGGGGTATTTGGCTCTAAATGGTATCTGTCTGGAGGACCACAGGGCAAATGAGCTTGACTGGCCTTTTGCCAACTATCTAATTAATTAACACTGACGGGAAAAAAGCAACCCAACACACACTCAAAGACACTGGTACATGCCAGGGTTGGAGAAGCAAAAAAAAAAAAGTTTTAAATATTTGAAATAAAGCCAAAGCATCTTTAGACAGAAAACAATGGGTTACGGTTGCTGCAACTGTGATCTAGATTTTAAATGTTTCTCATCCAGTTTCTCTCAAAGGTGTAATAATTCATATCTAAGAAGAGGTGATATTGGAGTCTCACAATGGCTTCAATAAAATCACAGCCCCCTGAAGCTATCTGCAGTCTATCTCCATTATAGTCAAGCACACTCATGAACTCTGTCTTTGTTGATATCACCTTTCATGAAAGAGCCTTTCCTCATGGTCTCTCTTCATTTTTTTGTTTATTCATTGTTAATAGAGGAACCAACACTCCAGTGCTCACAAATATTCACAAAGGTAAACAAAAGCAAGGGCTGTATGTTTGGACAGCATCCAAATAATATGCATAATATGAGTTATCTGTTGCGGATGATTATGTAAGCTGAAGTTAACAATGCTTTAGGAAATATGAGGATGATAAGAGAAGCCAAAGACTTATGCAGATTACCAGGCAGACTCAGTCATCAACCAAACACTGTTGACCATGAGGAACAGGAAGATATTATGAGCATATTGATATCATGTCAAGTGTAAGCCCCTTAAGCTATCGTATCTGCTTGAATGAAGCTGAATTTTTCACACCTGAACAAATAAAATATTGGCAGGTATCTTAGTTGGAGTTGTGAAATTGAGTTTAATTCAAAGAGGGTTGGCCACACACACGCACACACACACAAACAAAAACACAAACATACACACCTCCCTCTCATTCATAAATATGCTGTATATGGCAATAATCTGATGTATTTGGTGCATTTCTCATTGAACCTGGGTAAAAGTGACAAACGGTTTTATTTTCAGCACTTGTTCAGCATAACCGAAGTCAGCGGTAAATACAGACACTGAGAACAGGATTCATTAAATTCAAACCACTTCATTAATCCCACTCGGAGCAATTTGTTCAGAGCAGCTCATATCACACATACAAAAATACACGATTAACCATAAGAGACAGAAAAAACCTATAAAGGGATTATAAAATGTGTAGGCCTTCTAGATTCTAGTCTATTGTAAACCATAACCCTCCCAGTTGATGATCCCTGATCTTCTGGAGATGCTTTCTCACACCTACAGGTGCTTATTGACACACAAATACCATGGACATGTGTAAGTGTAACTGTAGTGTAAGTGTATTTATAACACCAAGTGTAACTGTTTCAGGCCTGTCAAAGTCAAATCAATTTTTGGATCAGGGATCATTCTGTGATGATCCCTGGCCTGGGGACACTAATACTCTGGACCAAGATTCACCGACCTTAGCTCATTCCTAAGGAATCTGATTGAAAGGGACTCTGCAAAGCTGACCGAAGAAGCCACCTGCTCATGTGGCCAGGCAGTCGTAGGCCTGCTACTGCAGTTATGCCAAGGGTGGCCAGGACTTCAGCCACTGATTATTATTTATCGTACCACTATCCACCATTACCCTTCAAAATCCTGTTTTGCCACATTTTTGAGATTATTTTTTTCTTTCTTACTATTCTGTAGAATAGAATTAAGCATATATGCTGTACAGTGGGCATTTGTTAAAAGTGCCCCGATGGCAGCAGATATAATTGAATTTGGACTTTATTGGCACCCCCCTTTGTTGCCATGTATTAAAGTTGCAGTGGCTGTCTCTTACAATAGCACTATTGGCTGGTATAAAATAACTTTTGCCCCGAATAGTCTGTGCAAACATTACAGTTTGGTTGTGAGTTTTGAACAAAGACTAATGGGTCAGGTTTAGGCACAAACTAAACATAGCTAGGTTAAGTAAAACCTCCTTTGGCCTATAATCCCTTTTTATTTAACAATGCTTAACACCCTTGTGATTACAATAACTATAGTGCTACAAAATGGACTTCAACTCTAGTCTCTAGAAAAGTCCCCTGCTTTGTTGACCCGTATCACCTAACCACTTCCTTTGTACTTTAGATGTGAGGACCGAGCTAGGAGAACAATATCCATCTACATACTCTCTCTGTAGCACTGGGTATAGATTTCTACTTAAACTTGGTCTCACATTTGACAGCAGGTCTCCTAATAGAACCACAAAATACTGACCCAGTCTTCAAACTTCCACACTTTTTTTAAACCGTGTGCCCTTTGTGTTTCATTTATAGAGCGGTAAATTTCAGTTTGCCTACATCTCTGGGGGATGGCAAAATGTAGATATGAACCTCTTTGATGTTTGCATGATTTCATGATAATGATGGTTCACATTAGCAATTATGTGCTGATAATGCACAGTTATGAATGAGCGTCTGCTTTTGTATAAACAGCTTTGTCTGGGTGATTTCAGCAGGTGCAACAAAACACATGTTTATATCGAAGTGATAATGGTTTTCTAGCAGCTGTGGCAGGAGGAATTATACAGTGATAAAGTTCACTTAACATGTCAGTGGGTGGATGGGTCAGCAAATCTCTGAGTCAAACACGGGAGACTGTTCATTTCATAATTCCTACTACAAGTCAACACCAGTTAATATAAGGCATTAATCGCTCCAACTCTTAACTATGTGTTTATGTCACACCCCTGAAAATAGAGAGTAATTGGCAATGTTGCGTCAATGAGAGCTTTACTCCAATTAGTATTCAAATATGTAATGTGAAACAAAAAGTTGCTTAACTAGCTCTCAAAAGTCCTTCTCTCTCTCTCTCACACACACACACACACACACACACACACAAACACACACACACACACACATGACAATGATTAACAAAACTTAACATACTACAAAAATACTATCAACACTGTGACATGTTCATTATAGTCACTTTAGCAGTGTTATACTGGCAACTTACCTGATGGGGACAAATACACACAAGAGTGACAGATGATGTTTGCTCAACAACTCCTTTACTCAAATGAGGCAAAACAGGCAAGCTGTCCAGTGAAGCAGCTTTGGCGTAATTTGGCGTGACAGGAGGAGGTCACTTGTGTGCATGCTCCATGGCTTCAAAATCACGCAAGCGTGAGAATCAGCCGGGTTGTTTTAATTACTAAAATTTGAAGGATGTTTTTTTAGGGTTAGGGCTGCTAAGTAACTTTCCTAGGAATGATTTGGCAGCATGTTTCAATTCAGTATCCAGTTTTAATAATACTCCCATGGATTGTGGGAAACTTTAGGTGCACTTTATTTGATCCCAGTTACAAATCTCACTGCTGCACAGACAAGGGCAGCTGGTTCTAGCACCCCCCAGGATAGTGCAAACTAAACGCTCACAGAAATAATTCTATTGTGCTGGAGATTGGATGACATATGAAATACAACCTTTCATCTGGCACTATTTCTAATGAGTGACTGCTCTACTTGTACACAGC
The DNA here is from genome assembly GCF_033026475.1 of Channa argus. NCBI lineage: Eukaryota > Metazoa > Chordata > Actinopteri > Anabantiformes > Channidae > Channa > Channa argus. Next base: position 19,120,926 of record NC_090198.1, read on the forward strand.
ATGCCAGCCAAACCTATTGCCAACATTACACTGCAAAACAAGTCCCAATCCCTCAAACAGACACCAAATTATACATATGTCAGTATCTCAACAACAGGGATGAACAGATTAAATAAATTGCTGGTATTTGTTTTGATATTTCATAATAATGTACAGTGCCTGTAGCACTGCTTTCCTTCTGAGTGCAAAATAAATACACAAATATAGCTCAAGTTTAGTATTATCCTGGGTCCGAGAAATAGTTAAATGCAAATTAGCGGACCAACTCTGGTATGGAAAACATGGTTTTTGTCTGATCACCTAGATTATATCTCACAGGTAAGACCTAATGGCCAGAGTGTTTTATCCTTTGGTGCACAGCAGGAATTGTTATATTCAGTGATGCTCTCAAACTGCTTCAGACAGCAGTCCAAATTGAATTAGTCAAAGACTCATCTTACAACTTAATCAGATACACTTGCAGACCACTAATTAAGAAGCATAATTACATATGCCCATCCCCTGTGGGGCAAAGTACTCCTAGGCGTGTGCTTTTGAGGGACTGTTATTAATTATGGTGGCTAAGGACTGAAATGATTATGGCTTTCTGCATTGTCATGTCAAGTGTGGCGTGACTGAGAAAATAATTGTTTTGATCTGCTCTGCTGCGTTCAAAATCACAAGTCATTCTGATAACGTCATGCTATAATAGTCTTCCTGAAGTTTTCCCTCAAATAGGTGTAAATTGAGTGGAAAAGTTTTCTTCCCATCTTCATCTGTTTTTTTTTTCTCCCTCATTATTTTAACTCACTAAGTCTGCCCTATATTATACAGCTGTGACGAGGGCTGATCCACACTGAATCCCTAAAAAGGTTGAGTTAACCTCTGCTGAATTATGGGAGCTTCAATGTAGCGCTTGGTCAATATCAGGTATGTTGACAATATTTAGCAAAAAGTTGAGAGGTTTTTGTGAACACGAGAATTAAAGCTGACTGAGTGAACGAAGTGCCATAGTTCAGAAAAGGCTTTATTAAGGCATCACGCTCGACTAATTCTTATGACATGGGCTTGAGTTCACATTTGAATTAAAATAAATTCATATTTATTCCATTATTGAGCGACAGTTGATGTGATGTATCATTAAAACTGCCATATTTACTGGATGAAAAGTTGAGGAGGTGCATAAATATTGCACTTGTGAAAATGACTTATCAAACTTCACTAAAAGAACTTTGAAATGTTATGTACAGTACCAAGATGAACCACTTCTTTTTAAATGTGAGTTAGCCCTTTAGCTCAAAAACACACAACTCCCTATGGGAATGTCTGTGTGCTATGTGATGCACCATATTTCACAGAATACAGAGAGTGATTGCCAGAAATGTCAGTCCCAGGAGCTGCTATTATAATTCTGGCTTTTTATTTTTTCTGTATATAGCTCCTGCAGCAAAGTTAACAAACCCTTTTCTAAAGATTTACTTTGCATGGTTCTCGCTGTCTCCCAGAAAACACCTGTCATCTGTGACACCTACAGATTAACTTATCTAAACTTCTGTCTGTAAATTGGAAGTTGTAATAAGTTTAGTAACATGTCATGAGGTGACACCAAATCTTGGACAGCAACATTTAAGAGATACATAGGTTGCAGTAAGGTCACTTGTAGATGATTTGTGTGAAGAATTAGATTTGTAATGTAAGAAGACACAACACAGACATCCTTTTCCCATCATGCATAATTGCTTTAGGCGTATAGTCTGTAATACGCTTATAAGATTAAGACTCACAGAATGAATGTGTCATCTTCAATTCAGAAAGAGATGGACATTTTCTTTATTAAGCATGACGATATAAGTCACAGAAGTTGAGTCATACTGCAAAATATTCTCAAATGCAAGAAGTTGTAGTGTTTAATTGTTTCTTGTTCTTTTCCATTTGTATATTTAATGGAAATTCTGCAGTTCTGTCTTCCTACCTGTAGGCAGTGCGTCAAAACAGACCCGCATTGTATAACAAAAGTATGAGATAGAAAACTGATAACCATCAGTGCTTCACAGATGACACGTTGGTATAGGTACTGTAGATACAAGTACCTTCTTCCTGCCTTTGAGTGTCATCCCACATACACCTCCGTTAGAGCACGGAACGATCAATAGAGTCACACAGATAAGAGCTCTTCTCATCTGATAAGGCTCTTGAAAAATCAGCGATTTTTACCTAAAGGCTAATCGCTGATTAGAACCACTCACAATGAATGTTCAGATACATCGAGGATAATAATGGGATGCTTGCTTGTACTCTTTTCGTATTGTTTATGCCTTGAAGTTTTCTTTCCTCTCAAGAAGAAAGCTGGAATTAAAGAACATGAGGCGTAAGTGTGGTTTGAAAGGGAAAAAGAAAAAGCGATGTTCTCGGCGTACTAGAAATTTGTTGTCAGTCATGTATCACGAATCAGTGCGGGAGATTTTCATCCCAATACAAGCCAACACAAAATCTATGATATGACCAGGGCCAAATAACTAGCATGCACTGACAACTAAAAAGAAAAGAAACACTGCATTTCATCACAAATAAATCATGATGGCATTGCCACTGTGTTACATGGCAGAAACATAAAAACTCTCTGGCAGATATTATTTAATTGCAACCAAAAAGAAAATCAACAAAAAATAAAATTCTAAATAACAGAGTAAGTGGAATTAAGAAAAATATCATATAAAACAGGATATTGTAACAGCCGTAGAGCTATGTACAGTAAATCAGTCTTTATTAATTGCAGGGGATGCCCTTTCAAACAATAAAACTACCGAAGAACATTTGTTAAGATGTCAAAAGATCTCTCAATCTGCCACTTCCATTACAAGCCATTTCCAAGGAGACAGTGTTAGGAAACGCTTCTTTATTTTTTGTTCCTTTAGTCAGTTCTTCATGGTTCTTTACTAAGACATCATTAAATAACTACACAACTGAATGTAAATCAATAATCAAATACTTTCAACAAGAGATGTCGTCATAACTTACACAGTTTAATGCACTCTTTTAAAGGGGATGTAGAAAAGTTGTTATAATTTTCAGTAATTATAATGAGTACAGTGTGTTCTCACGGGGGCGAAGAAAAGTCAACATGACAAACACATTCCTTCAGATCAAGAGGATTTAGAATAGATAAATCGTTGTCTGTTCAGAAACGTTCATGTCATTTTTATTTTTGAATCTCTGAGAATACAGCAGACTGGCACTATTCAAAAATGCATGTTTGCTACGTCTGGCAGTCTCAAGGGGACTAAAGTGGCTCTATAAGTGGAGGTTACCAGGGTGTGTATCCAAAAAGAAACTCAGACACAATAAATCCAGAAGGCAAATCTCATTATGCTGAACCTTGTCACTGGATCTCAGCTTCCATACAGTGTAGTTGATATATGGCACATCAGTGACAGTGTCTGAAGTTGTTTGAAGTCAATTTATTACACCGCCAAAAGATGCAAGTCCATGGTTATGTGCATCTCTTAGTTCAATTTACACCTTGCATTTGTCAGTGAAATGTTAAGGTGGACAATCACATATTTGTTGTTGACAGCATTGGTCAACAACAGGCATTTATGTTGCTGTGTAAGAGCACGTTTTAGAGTAAGCCTCAGATAGTTTAAACTAAAACCATATAATTTTTTCAGTCCAGCATCAAGTGAATACATTATGTTATTGAAGTATTACAAAAATCAATGAATCTGTGCTGTTGCTGTTGTTCAGTGACTCACAGGCAAACACGTAGCCCAGATGCCACCAAAGAAATGTGTGTTGTATGTTAATTCGCCAATAATGGACACCACTAAACAAAACTATCCATACCCCATAAAACATAAACTAATCAGTCAGGGGGACATTTATCTTTTTAATCATTATCCTTTTGCCAAATGACACAGTAATGAAATGTTCATATTTTCAAATTTTAATGTTTTCCTTCACGGCCCGAAGGTGCCAAGTTGTCTGGTGTGACCATCTGTGTGTATCTTTTCCAAGGGTCACTGCAGTGAGCACAGAGATACGATGTGTTACAGGAAGGTTTCAGTGACATGCAGTGTGCCGTTGCCACATTCCTTTATTGTTAAGGTGCTTTGTTTCTCATAGGACAGTTAGGAGAATGGTAAGAAGACATATCCAGTGTGATTTTGTCATTTTGACTATTCTACTCTAGCTCTAAACACAACCTTTACTAGACATATATGCGCGGAGAATATGCTGCCAAGAACAAAAGCCTGTGTGGAAAGGTATTTCCATGCGTGGACCAACATGTGTCTAAATGTTTTTTCTACACTTAGACATTTAAATAGTTCATACTCAACAGGTCATGGGAGGAACTGATATTTCCAACTGGAAAAGAATAAGGTGTCACATTGATTTAAAAACTGTTTGAACTTATCACAAGTTCCAGAAGTGATTCAGCACAATAAACACTTTACACTATATCAGCGTCTCCACACGCTCATGATCGAGGTTGTCAGTATAAAAGGGCAGCAGCAAAGGTGCTCTGCATACACCCTTCTTCAGCTGGTGGGATGGCAGACAAGTATCACTTTATCTGATGGCACACTGATCAAGTGCTCCCCACATGGCCCCAGCTTGGTCACCCCAGTTAATCCTTGCTGGCTCTTTTCTGAGGGATTGCACACAAATTGTAATGTGCAGACCGCTGTTCTTTGTCAGGTAAGAGAGCAGCAGAAGCAAATGCACTTCCAGGTGTACTTCCTGATGACAATGATGACTTGCTGCTTCTCAAAACGAACCAAATGACACCCTATTGTCCTCCTCGAGAGCAGTGTCATGTGCCTTCCCTCTTCTGCCTCTCTAATCAGTGAGGCTTGACACTTTTTTTTTTTTTGCTGCTGTCACAGACGGGAAGGTCAGAGTTTTGTACCTCCGGATCTCACATAAAGTGTCTTCGAGACAGAATCTGTGATTCAAATGTAGAACAAGTGGGCAGAATCACAATGAGAATTCAAGACACAGGAGGTGAAACCTGCTCTTCAAAACTGATTGGCAGAGCAAATGATAAAAAAATATTTTAATGCTATGAAAGGTTTGTTAGTAATTAATCACAATGACAAACGAGAAAAGGTCATTTCAACAAATGTTTTAGGAGTTACTAGTAAAAAAATAAAATAGTGTACAACTGAAGAATATCATATAGTTAACTGTGGAAAGAGTGAAATATGAGGTTATTGCTGTGTTTTACTCAGAGACTTTCCCACAGTCTGTGGCAGATTTTCAGTTACTCAGATAAAAGTAGATGTTGAGCCCTTTCTCTTTGATAACCATACGAAGTAGGTTTCTCCCACCCAACGCAATTTAATTTCATGACAAAAGAAATTCTGAACATGACAACATTGTGTCTATTATTCTGTGTCAGACCTCAAAAGAGTACACTTATGAATTTTTAATTTTGACATAAACATGTTATATCCAAAAAGGGGTGGACAAGATGAAAAGAGGGGAAAAAAGTGTCGCCATGTTAAGGCTGGGCCTGATGAACTCAGATTGTTTTAGTGCTCTGTGTCATTGCTGCTAACATAAGTGCAGTGCTTGACATGATTGATGATGGCAATCTGCATGATAAAGTGTTTACGCTAAATAAGGTAAAAAAATAGGGCTGTCAAGATTACAGTACAGGAAGCATGTGTACAGTAACATATTCTACATCAAGACTCAAGTTTATGTGAAATTACAGAACAAAAGATGTTAGTTTTAATAAGCATTAAAATAATAAAATGTTAAATATTTACCTAAACTCATCTCAACGTTTTTCTATGACCTTAACACTGCTTTGCTTACATTACACCCCCAAACCTTTTCACATTTGTCTAATCAGACAATAACAATGTTTGCCGTGTTTATTTTGTTAATCAAGTCATTAGCTCCTGACCTGAAAACGGGAGATCAGATTGTCACATCTTTTTTATGAAACAATTACTGTATTAGTGCTCCTCCGATTCATATGTTCTTGTGTATTTATTCTTGTGTTTTGTGGGGGTTTTTTTGGACATCTTCTCATCAGCATCAAAGAGACCAACAGCATCTGTTTGCTACGATGCAGAGAGACAACAGAAGGTATGATATAATGGTCCCAAGAGCCAGATTTTCTCAAACTGCTGTTTGAATTGCTTTCTTTTGTCTCCCTAACTCATGCTTTTGTTTAAATTTAAAATAAAAGTAGGATTTATTTAATTTGATATACTTAAAATATCATCATTATGTTGGCGTACGTAGTATTTTTGTTCACTGATATGTCAGATATTTCAGTAAAACATCCTGTCATTACTAATGAATTGGTGCAATGATGATGATAATAATAAAAATAATAATAATAATAATAATAATAATAATAATAATAATAATAATAATAATAATAATAATAATAATAATAATAATAATAATAATAATAATAATAATAATAATAATAGTTGTTATTATACTAACATCTATTTTATCTCTAAATAAAAATTAGCCTTCTTTATTTTCCGATAAATTGCCAACAATCACTCCACTTTACTGCAAGCAAACCATAGATGCACCTCACAAATTGCCTTTTTCCACTTTGTACCAGAGTTATAGTTGGAAATAAGGTGGATAAGCTTTGGTGGTGCTACAAAAATTGCTTCTACCTACAATTAGGACTAAAATACTCATAGATGAATGGTTCTCATGAGATTCACTCCCACTTGTACAAAGCATATAAAGTGGAAGGGGGTGTAACATTGGGAGGTAACGGAACGGCACTGAGTACAATTCTCTGTGATCATATATGCTCAGCTACACCTGGCTGTGATGAATTTTGCAGAGAGATTACGAAATCTGGTTCATTAGAACACATTCAGCACAGAAGGAGTGTTTTCATTCTGGTTCATTAGAACATATTATTCACAGACAAAATGCTGTTCTGATCACACCTGTTGCAGAAATCTTACCTCCATTATCAAATTTATCCATCAACTGTGACATCTGTCCTCCCCATGCTTCATGAATAACGACATTTCTCAATCCCATGATAATTTGCTAAATCTCATCCACTTTCCTCTGTGTGAAATGGCTGTTTTTGTCTAGAATGTACGGGTTTGTTTCACTTGGTTGCTTTGGAAATGAAAGACCAAGGCAGTGCCAGCAAACTGGCAAAAAAAAAAAGTCTATGCTCCTCTGCAGAGAAATGGGAAGAGAAAAGATTTTTTCTTCTTCGTTTTTCACATTGACTGACTCAATTTCACGCTCCATTGGCATATCTGGGGTGACGCGCCATGAAATCAGTCCAATTTTGGGATTTTAGAGGAACAGTATTTTGAAACCTCCCGAGATATGTGGCCATATTACTTTCTCCACCTCTGGACAGATTACAATATTATGTGACAGTTGCAAAGGTGAAACTGTGGTGATGGCATGCTCCCTTCATTGGTAATCTGGTTTTCAATAGGAGTCTGAACAGAAACTACTCAACTAATTTCCAGTGAAATACACTAAGTAAAGGCATCAGTTCATATTGTATTTTCAACTTTTTCCCATGTTGAAAGCTAAATCCAAGAAAAAAATGTGGCTTAGTTTTCAGTGACTTTCTCAGAAGTTTAGATTTAGAACAGGATATAGTTATTAGGGTAGTAAATGACTTCCTTTCAGAAAAGTTGGGGAGATGTTTAAAATGTAAATAATGAGAAGAAAATGATTTGCAACTGATTTTTAACCTTCTTTTGATTATAAATAACACAAAGACTAATGTTGAAATTGCGAAATTCTTCATGATTGATTCTGATGAATTCTGAAATTGTGATCTTCAAAAATGTCTTCTCATTTTAAATTTAATGTCAGCAACACATTTCAAAAAGTTTTGGACGGGGCCATGTTTACCACTGTGGTGGATCACCTCTTCTTTTAACCCCACACTATGTTTTTAGGAACTATACATTGTTTTATATCTCACCATATGTGTTCAGTGGTTGACAGGTGCTGAGCTGCAGGATGGCCATTTTAGCAATCAGCGTGTATTCCCATGCACACACACACACACACGGTTGTTTGCAAGGTAACATTTCTATACCCATCAATACATTTTGTATTGTTCCTTTTTCCAGTAAGGCCATTTTTGCTGAAACACTGTGTTTTTGTACTGCTTTAAAATGACTTCTCAGAAGCCGGAGTCAGTTGCAGGCAGTTTCTTTCAAGGAAATGAGTAATTGGAGCTAAACAGGAGAAGGTCGGCAGGCAGCAGGGGGGACAGGCTGAACACTAGGAGGAGTGGGCACACTGCTGGGACAGACTGTAGGCAACTGAGGAGTGCAAGCTTGAGTCTAGTGAACACCAGCTGGTGGTAAGCCACAGGAGAGAACTGGTGGGTGACTGCATAGAGCGGACTGAATACTGGTGGACTATGACAGAACGAGAGAAGTAAAAATAAGAAACCGCACAGAGAGAAGTAGCAAAATAATTTACAAGTTAGAATTTCAAGCTATCACAACCTCATCTGGAAGAGATCGCAAATTGATAAAGAAGTGGCAGGAGTCACTGTTTTAAATACTGTGGAGCGATAAGCAGCAGCTGGGGAATAATCAAAGAGATGGAGAACAGCTGGCCACACCTAGGGTACACAAGTACTGAACAATCAGAGCTTGAAGCTTTACATTTAAAAACTAAAGCCCCACATTCGCTGAATAAGCTGTTAACAGGGAGCTTACAGCTTATAATATATATATTATTGTGCAAAAACCTGCATGGTATGTATTCTTTGCCATTGCTGAGAAGCCATGTCATAGGTTTTCCACACTCAGTGGCCACTTCATTAAGTGCAACTAGGCAAAGTTGAGCTGTCAGAAAAGTGACAATTCGATTATGTGTTTATTATTGAGGTCATAGTGGGTGGTGGATTCATACTAGTGTGCAATATAATAAGAAATGTGACTTTTTTGCCATTTCATTAATTTTTAATAGACTGGCTTAAACATTAGAACATTAGTGTTTCCATGTTCTCCTCATGCTTGTGGTAAGTGTGCGGTACTCCAGTTTCCTCCTACGAAAAACATGCATGGTGGATGCACTGGTCACTTTAAATTGCCCATAGGTGTGAATGTGAGTGTGAATAGTTGCCTGTCTGTGTACAGTATGTCTCTCTGTGCTGGCCCTGAGATAGACTGGCAATCCCTCCAGTTTGTACCGTCCCTTTTACCCATTGAGAGCTGGCAGGGTCCATATAAACACACTCACTAGCCAATAGGTACACTCAAGGTAGGTTCAATTGCTTGTGCAACGTGGCAAAATTTCAATGCATTCAGGCTATTGTCATGGCCTAGCCAATCTGCTGAAGTTTAAACCAAACATCAAAATGGAAAAAAAATGTTTGATTTATTTGATTTTAAATGTTGTATGATTGTTGATGTCAGACGGGCCGGTCTGAGTATTTCAGAAACTGCTAATACTACTGGGATTTTCACACACAGCCATCTCTAGGGTTCACACAGAATGGTCTGAAAAAAAGAAAATATCTAGTGAGCTGCAGTTCTCTGGAAGAAAATGCCTTGTTGATGCATGAGGTCAGAGGACAATGGACAGACTACATTGAGCTGATAGAAAGGCAACAGTAGCTCAAATAACCACTGGTTACAACTGAGGTATCCGTCTGTGAAAGCACAACATGTCAAACCTTGAAGCAGATGGGCTACAGCAGCAGAAGACCACACCAGCTGCCACCCCTGTCAGCTAAGAAAACTAAGGCTACAATTTTTAAGGGCTCACCAAAACTGTAGAATAGAATACAATGAAAGATTGGAAAAAGTTGCCTTGTTTGAGGAGTCCTAATATCTGCTATGACATGCCGATGGAAAGGTCATAATTTGGTCATTTTGAGCAACATGAAAGCAAGGATCCATTCTGCCTTGTATCAATGGTTCAGGCTGATGGTGGTGGTGTAATGGTGTAGTGGATATTTTCTCAACACATTTGCTGTCGCACCTGAATATTGTTGCTGAACATGTTCATCCATAGGGCCATAGTGTACGCATCTTCTGAAGTATCCCCAAGATTTTGCAGATAAAAATATCGAGCTTAAATACACATATTTATATTTTTGTGAATGGGCTTTTTTGAGGATTTCGAAGGAGAAATAAGGACATTGCAGTTATCCAGCAAGTACCTTAACCATTCAGCTCTTATGGCACAACTTGGACATATGGACATATTTTATTGCACCCTCAAACCAGACAGGCTTGATTTGATAACACACATACATACAGTAAATAAAAAAAAAAACAAGCAACAAGCAAAGTGCACATATCAATTGAAGGAGACAGAGAAACATACACTCACTGGCCACTTCATTAGTTACAGTACACCTGCACAAGCTATTGCAATACAAAACAGCAGATCTGCCACTAATTCTACTTTTAAAAAGGTTATAATTTCTAAGGTTTTTTTTTGAAACTGTCAGAAAGGTGATCACTCTACTATGTGTTTATTATTGTGGTCATAGTGGGTGATGGAGTCGTACTGGTGTACATTTTATTAAGAGTTCTAATGTTTGGCCACTGTATTTAAAATGATTGGTATTTTTAAAAAGGAATAAAAAATGATGTAATTACATTATTAAATAATCATTCATTGCAAAAACTTTTTACCCGCTCCAAATTCTCTACTATGCAGAAGTTTTGGTGATCAGCACCCTACTCAGGGATGTCATTTCTCTTTCTATTTCAAACCCTTGTCCCTGGAGATTAAGAGGAGAACTATCATCTGGCATGGCAGTTTTCTGTCTAATGTTATCTGTCCTTGTTGTAGCTGTGAATGAAATTGTTTTTTTTTTTTTTTTTTCATTGACGTGCTGTGAAACTTAATTTTATTTAACACTTTCCCCTTATATCTTTTTGGAATGCAGAACTACTAAGAATATATAATCTAAAAATGTTCATAGTTGATCACAGAGATTTTTAGGGGAAGAAATCTTAGTAGTAGGCAAATACTGCTGGGTATCAGCTGCACAATGTACATTGCATTGTCTGGAAAGGACCTTAACCCATTGTCTGCTTGTAAAAAGAGAAACATTATAGGCCAAAAAGGAAATGTCTATGGTGAACACTGACTGTGTCGTGTAATTTCCCTTATTTAACTAAGCTTTGTTATATTTGTTAATGTAACATTGTACAAAAGCCTCTCTCTTCTTAATTAATATGTGTTAGTTAATAGTTTATAGTTGTGTATTTCACGACAACTTCTTCCTTTGGTAAAAGTTCAGCTGCCTGTCATTTTCCACCCTATAACCCACTGCTGCTGTTTTTCTGGTTTTAGCTTTACAATTATGATTTTTAACCATATGAGGTACAATAATAAGAGTGTCCAAAGAATCAAAATCTCAAAAAAAAAAAAAAAGAAAACATTGATGTTATGGGTTTGATTCTAAGAATATGCAGTAAATGGTAGTTACCTGTATAGTTAGCTGTAAATTATATTCTTGAAGATGGAATTATGCATCACTGTAGGTATACGGTATGTGAAGATTTACTAGGATCTATGTAAAGAAAGTCCTTATGGATAATTGCAGGCCGCAGACAGTTGCAAGAAGCTGACGTCCACACTTCCCAAATCTCAATGATGTTGAGAAAACTGACTCTCTAATATCATAAAGTGGAGGCTGGATCGAAAGGAAAACAAGAAGAAACAGAAAAGACGATGGAGCAGCTAGAGAAGGTACTAACTAGAAAAACCCCACCTACAACGCAGAAAACAAAAATATGTCTTGCCCGTGTTATGCTCATTGCACTGATTTGTTTATACGAGACAAACGTTAATTTCTCGTAGCTCTTCTGTGAATTGTGGCCTGCTAAGTGCAGCACTGCTACTAGTGGAGACATACAACTACTGTACAAGTATTACAAGTGTATAACAGAAACACATATGCAAACTATGGAGAAACATAATTTTGCCTGGAGGATCACTAGACACCATCTGGTGAAGGGCTGCTCACTGTGTGTCCACAGTAGACACTGTAGATTTTATCAACTTATTTGAATTAAGCAGCTAGTATTGGAATAAGCTATTTTTATGCATTACCATAAATTGAAGAGTCAAGTCAATCTCAGAATAGACAGTTCACTGAGGTGAAAAGGTTTGACCATGGCAGCAGTAGTTTTGCTGTAAAAGCATGGAACAGTTTTTAAAACAAACCAGCACCGACTACACAAGCAACTTATCACAATTCAAGAGATTGATCTATGCTATTGAGTAAAATTGTGTTTCTTTCCAGGCATTACAGAAGCTTGTCTTTGTGAAGTTGGACAGCCAAAGTTCAAATTCCCACAGCCCCCTGGAAAAGGCTTGGAATTTGAATAGACAATTTACAGTAGAGAGAGGAATGAGGGAAAAATTATAATCAATTCAAAACTTCTAAAGGCTTCAGACCATCACCAATGGTTTTGTTTTCCCATAATAAAAATGTTCCTTTGTTCAAATCCTTCTGCAGATAATTGCAAATATTGTATTCTTTTCCACTTGTCATACTTCTAAAAAACACATGACTTTTCCAGCTTCTTTGAATTGTACGACCATAGATGATACATTTTGTAAAAAATTCATAGCTTAATAAAGATTTACTGAACTTGTGAGGATCATCAAGGCAAGAGTTGGTAATGTTTTTGGCTCATGAATTACAGTATGGCCTATATGCAGGCAATGGTTAGCATAACACACAGATAGCTATTAGTTTAGCATAATCATAGTTAGTCATAGCTAATCATAGTTAGTGATTAGGCAAACTCACTATTGTTAAAACATACGCAGTCACCAGGGCAGAGCTGTCATTACCGTATCAGAAAGTGACTCTATTTACTTTTTATTCACAGAGTTGTATTTGCTGGTAACAATACAGTAAAACTGTTTTCTACTCAAATGTCTTAACTCAGCTGGTCTCCACCCTCCATTGGACAGATAGGCAGACAGCATAGAAACTGCTGTCTAAACACCAAAACTACAACGTCACAACTGATGTAACTTTATAACTTAATCCCTACTATTAATTGCTCAATCTTGCATTTTCTTTATTATAAATCTGAGCTGAGAATTGGTCACTTTCCCTACTCAGAATCACTTGTACTTTCGAGCTCTGCACACGTGAGGCATCAGGTAATCGTAACTCAGGATATTTTCAGAATATAAAAGCCTCCTTTTTAGTACCCTTCACTCTCCCACTTTGACTGAAAGCGAAGCGTGATAGTACAGGCTTCAGTTCAGGTGTAATGATCTTCTTTAACCATAAAATTATTGAGTAATATACCACCTGCTGAGATGCCAGAAGGTTGCGGGTTAGAATCACACCCCACCAGGTGTGGCCCTGCCCAACCACCAAGGGCCACCTTGGTGCTGGTCCCGAGCCCGGATAAAATGGGAGGGTTGCAGCAGGAAGGGCATCCGGTGTAAAAACTCATGCCAAATCAATGTGCGGGACACGTTCCACTGGGGTGACCCCTGAAGGGACGAGCGGTAAGCCGTTTTGAATATAACACCTGCTAAAATTTTCTCTTTAAGTACCGTGTTTATAAATTACACGGGGCCTTTAAGATTCTACAGCCTTTTATGATTTCTGCATTTAATGTTTACTGTGATGAAGTAAATGTGTGTTCACAATGAGACCTTATTCTTAGTAAATATAAAATCCTGATTGATACTACAGGTTGCTGATGATCTATAAACACTATTTTTGTAAAATAATCTGGAATAGATCGCATTGTTTTCTGTCTTTTTTAATTAAATAACCTGGGGTTAGCCTTTGTTTGCAGACTGTACCTGATGTTGTGATTATAAATGTAGCATCTCATTTTCGGCCTTGTCTTATAACAGTATTTAACCTTTCATTTTCTTTTTCTCTTTTTTCACAGAGGGAGCTTGGTGGATAGCCTTAGGTTGCATTAGCTACAAAAGTCAATCCATGAAGTCAAAGGCAAGACATTTAGACTCATATGCACTAATCTAAAAAAAGACACCTCAAGAAACCTTTGTTAAAAGAAGTGAAATGACATCATTAACTATTATCAGTTTTAATTCAGTGATTTTGAAAATGAAATGAAATGACAAAATGAAATAATTCCAAGTGAGATGGCTTTTTTAAACATCATAATTTCATGCGCAAATTTCCATTAAGGTCTTACCTGTAAGTCTATAAAACTTGTCAAATGTCATCAAGGTAAAACTGGACAACTTTTTAAAAAAGTTTTAGTAGGACATTGAAAGATGGGCTCCACATTTCGTCTTTCTCTGAGTCTAATGTGATGAAGATGAATATGATCAAATTCAATTACAGTTTGCAGCCATTACTTACTGCCATCCATGTGATGTATTTCTACGAGTATAGAGCTGTGGTGAACATGAACTTCTGGTAATGATCATTACTGTCCATGTTACATTTTAACGATAATGTCAGACCAAAGGAAAAAAGCACTGGTGAACTTGAAAAGAGTTGGCACCCACAAATTAAAAAAATAAATAAAATATAAACTTTTGATGCTCACATCCTTTTGATGTCTGCAACCACATCAACTCAAAAAATGATCCCAACTTTAACCTTAAATTTGAAATTTTTATGACTCCCTAAAATCAACATTTGTATTTTTAATTTTTTTTTATTAAGTGAAAGCATGTACACAGAGGGAAATGTACTGCTGGAGCTGTGATTCTTTGGTATAAGATGCTGCGTGAAAATACCAGCATATATGTGACATTCAGTTATACTAACGTCATATAGTAAAGTTTGCATGTATATCTGCTGTATTTAAGAATTTTGACTACATTTTACGCACAATCACACACACGGGAAATGCTTGCAATTCATTCACAGACTTATCACTACTTAGCATAATGAAACCCCGCACATCATTATGCCGTTGTTTTAAAAGGTATATGCAATATGTATAAAATCATTTTGATGATGTTTTAATGCCACTCGTCATTAAACTTCAACTGTCCTCTTGAGAAAAGCATGTGTGCTTGTGAAACAGCTTAAAAGAACCCACAATATATAAATGTTTTGTATTAAACTAGGACACTGTGTGGGTGGATGGGTGAATGAAAAATGTTTATTTAGTTGTTTTAGTACAAAACACTCAAATTCTTTTCATTGCATATGGCACATGTTAATTTGGTTAGAAAGGGCATAGCAAAAATGTTTGCTTTTGATCTTTTTTTGACCCAAACATAACCTAATGATAACAATATTGCATTATTCATGCATTACACTCCCACATGGTAAGTCTGTAAGTGCTGCTTTGGCTGATTTCACGTGTTTTAATATAACAGCAGCAGCGACCGTGCCTCATGCTCATGTTGAATGTAAACAAGTTGATGAAATAAAATATTGGACAAACAGTAAATGAGGTCGTAGCATTTGATTACTTTTACATCTATCATGGCATTTCACAGTTAGTACATTAAAGTCATTTTCTATATAAGAAATGGGGGAAAAAAGTCAACATGTGTTCTCTAAAATTGAGAGATATCAGACAAAGTGTACAACCGTGTAGGTCAGCCCTCTGTGTGTGTGGTCATGTGTTTCTTGGAACACAGGCGGTCATTAAAAAATCATCTTGTGTCTGACTTTGTTTAAATCAGATATAGAGAGCTTTTTTGTCCTTCATGACATTTTGATCTCTGCTTTGTCATTAAGTGAGGGGATGTGATGAAATTTGCATAGCCCTAATTCTTCAGCCTGCTGACAACATATTTTTCCAGTGACAGCCATCTTTAATATTTAGAAGAGTGCTTTCCAATGCCCTTCATCTGTGCCTGCAGTATTAATGTATCCTTAATGGGAGAGGTTCCATAAATGAGCCTCAAATGGAGCTAGACATTTTAATGCTTGCAAAAAATGGCTGTTATTTCCACACTTAGCCATAATAGTCTTTATTGCATATTTAATAACGTGTAGGCTCGTATTAATTGTTTAGCAGCCAAGGACTTCATTAAGTGGTTGTGATGTTCTGAATGGGTTTTCCCAGTTTTCAGCAATCCCTTTGTCCCTTCTCATCTATTTTAGTTGGATACAGCACAGCACTGATTAAACTAATGTATTTTTATAGCTTTTTTGTCAGTCACACTGGAGAGAAGCCTTTGTGTGTGAGTGCGTAGGGGGTATACAAGGAAATTTGTTATTATTTCTAGTTAATAACCTTGTTAACTAATTACAGTGTTCCTTTGTTTTCCTGGCAATTTCTAAGTAAGGAGGCAAGGCCTACTAAAAATATGGGTATTTATGTGGCGACAAAGGGTGTTGTCCACCAATTGCTTAGCATGGCAGCTTCGCCATCCTCTGTGTATGGGGTGAGTGTGAATAGGTAAATGAGAAGCAACACTGCAAAGTTCTTTAGGTACATAGAAGGTAGAAAAATCCTATGTACCCTGTTGAGTAAGTGCAGACCATTAACCACTTCATATCAAACACATCTGAACTCCATAATAGTAACATATTGTTTACAGTGTAAACAGTGAAATAAAATGCCTGTATGCCAAGATACAGTACTGAAAGAAATACAGTTGCAGATAACAAAATACAAATGATTAAAACATGAAAAAGCACGAATTAAGACAGAAATTAGTTCATTGTTGTATATGTAAAAGCAACCTAAAGCATTATAAACCGTCTCTGATCCTATCTTGTCCCTGTCCTTTTCACTTTCAGTGAAACAGTTTAGACATTGATTTAAACCTGCAACCATTTGTGACACAATGAGAAAAAAAACTATTCATGAAATATTGTCTCCTTATGACTTTATAATGGCTAACTTGTTAGAGTAAACTTGTTAATCTGCACATCCAGTAGATGTGTACTAAAAAAAGTTTTTTTTTGAGTTATGTTTCTGTTCATTTAGCAATATTTACAGTTCTTTTAAGCCTTATTTTGATCTCTTCCGACTCGGAAAAGAAATAATAGCATCTTTAGTGGCTAAATGCTCCCCTGCTGTCACCGACTAGTCAATAACAGCTATTTCCTGCTGGGCATGCAGCGTACATTTGGTTTTTAAAAGTTCAGTATCTCCCAGCACGAGAGCAGCAACATTAAGCCAAAACAATAAAGTAGAAAGAAGTAAAACCTGAATAATGAGTTTATAAAACATTATAAAGCTTTGTCCCATTTACCAACGGGATCTGCAGATAAGGGTGTTTTCCACCACAAGCTGCCTCTTTCTATTACATCGTACATCGATCCATTGTAAAAATCTCTAGTTTGGCATCACAGGGATCAAAAATGGGTTACTTATTTTCTCTCATAGAAACATATTAGCCAGACTTGCATAATTTTTACAACCTCTCAGAAGTATTGGCCACTTGCCATAATCATAGTTGTCGTTAAATATGTCAATTTAAATTGTTGATGATAATCAATGTGTTTGTAATCCTGCTCTTTGAATGCCTGCAGCTGGGGAAATTAATTCCAGTCAACTGACTTCTCTTTAAAGCTCCCCATCACTCTGCTTTCTTGTGCTGTTGTTGCTATTTCCCCTAGAGACTGCATAAATAACACACTATTCACCATTACAGGACATTACTACAGTAAACACTAGTTGTATCTATTCTGAAATTAAACTCAATTGTTTCTATTGTAATGCAACATGAGATTAGCTTCATAGTGTCATAATCTAGTGCAAATATAAATATATAATAACACTGACATCAGTAGAAATAGATTTCTAAAGTTATGGTTGACCAGTTTTCATGATAAAATGATTACTTGATTACAGCCTTTTAAGAGACTAGGTTTTCTAGCAAATTACCAAAAAGTTCAAAACTCCAAATAATGTAAGAACAATTTGATTTTATCATAAAAACAACAACTTGTCCTGAATGGTGCAATTATCGGTTCAACAAAATGAAAAGACATTTTCCCTTCAAAGGTCAAACTCACATAAGAAGGGGTGCCATAATTTTAGGACTCATTAGGAGTAGACTGGAAAGAGATTTGAATTGCAGTCCTTGCCTTTTGAACTCACTTCAAAGACATTAGAGGACTGCGGTTTGACATCTTCACACTCATAAGGACAGGCTGATCTTTGTCCCCTTTCAGCATTTAATTCCCTGAATGGACTCAAGCTAATTGGAGATCAGTATCGTGATGGTATGATGTATTAGAATGATGTCGTCTTGCTTAAAGACCTGTGGAAGCATTAGGAGAAAAGGGGAATGGTGTCTTAACTAGCGCTGGCATTAAAAAAAAGAAAAAGAAATGACTTCTTTCAGTGCTCTGCATGTTAAACGGTTGATAAGAGCATACAGTCTGCATGACAACAGGACTCTACTAACCAAATAAAAGTTGCCATGCACTCTGTTAACCAGACTAGGTGGTTTCAGTGAGGACAAAGCCAAACTATGTCTTCCTGTGGGTGCTGTAAATGCAAAGTTGATAAACACTTGAGCGAGCACCCCTGTGATTCAGCACACAGTCTAATGTACTAAGTTTGATAAGTGAAGGGCAAAACCACCCTCATGCATTTTCATCAGCAGGCCCCTGGACAAGGCTCAGACACACATTTCAATACCTCAGAGAGCCCTTACACAACAGATAGGCAGACTGTAGCTGTAATGTACATCCCAGAACAGCCATTATTGGAAAGAGGTTGTGAGGATGTCGTATTGAGGAGACAGTTAAAACGGTTTAATGAGAGCTCGGATACTTGCTTAAAAAATTTACGATTAACGATAAACTCAGAGTTTTCATCGATGGAAAAGCCTCACCAAAGACTAAATAGAACACCCAAATTTGGATTAAGGAGTAGACACTGCATAGTGTAACTTGGGCTGTGGCTGTTCTCTGTGTTCTTCGAATATACATTGTAGTTCTTCACCAGAGCTTTGTAATAAGGGTCAATATCTTGACTCTTTCCCTATGTAAGGCTTGTCTAAACCCTCCAACGCATGTGTCTATCTCAGCAACCTTTCCCTGACAGCAGAGAATGCCAGCTATAAATACTGCCAGCCAGGAACATGACGATATATCCCAGATCAAATATACAAATGTGTTTTATGGAAGTCAGCAACCAGCCATCCATAACTGAAGTTGAGTGATCATAACCTTTGCTTGAAGGTTGTTTCAAGGAAGCTTGTTAAGCTTAGAAAATGCATGCCAAACTATTCACCTCCTATTTACTTTCTGTCCTCTTCTTAACTGTCTCAGACTTTATTCAAACAGCATTGGTTCACATTTGAGCCAGTAAACATTGCATTCAAAAGAAACAAATCATGTGAAAAATTTGCCTTTTTATGGCTAACCGCCTCATGCCAAAAAAATAATATAAATAAATAAAAGATTTTATCTTTTCATTTTGATTTGTTGTGGCCAGCAGAGCAAGTGAAATTTCTAATGTATATACAAATGGAAGGTCATTTTTGGTAAAAAAAGTCAGTCTGCTTTTTGCTAGTTATCCTTTTTTTATCACTACTTTACTTTGGCATACTGTAAGGTTGTATGACCAGTGTAATTAAGTGTAGTTTTTTTCAGTGCCTTTCCAGGAAGTTGCTGGTAAACAACACCAAAGCCGTGATTAAGGAAACATTTTAAGCTACAATATATTTTGAACACAGGTCACATATCATTCGGCCTCTTGCTACAGCAAAAATATTTCAGCTTAAACTATGCAGTAAACAATAACATTAGCCTTGATAGCTAATTTACTTTGAATGGCAGTGTGACATATGTGGGGGATTCATTGTGTGATCCCAAACGCTATGGAGAGAAAGGGGATGCCAAAAGCACTGGAGATTTTTGGAGAAATCTCTGATCATTGGTCTTTTTGCCTCAACTCCTGATTGCAATTGTACTGCTAACTGAACTTCAACACAATAGTTTTAAACCTGCAGTTCTGTACCTTAAACTCCAGGGAACAAAGCTGAAATAATGAAACTACAGTAGTAAGGTTTTGTGAGGAGGAGAGTTTTTATAGTCTTTTCGTAAAGTGAGACCCCCACAGGGAACTGACCAGGGGGCATCCCTACTACACTACATGCCTCAGCCTTTTCAGCCTGCTCCTCTTAATTCAAGTACCATACCCCCTCAGTGAGTCTTCTAACTTCACCAGGTTGTGACACCAGAAACCTAATTAGGCTGCTTGGATCCACAGGCCCCTCAGTTGAATCAGTACACAAAGGATATCAGGGTTTGCAAGACAAGAGTTGACAAGGTTGGAACAATTGAAAACTTTTTTTTATAACAAAAAAAGCAAAAAAACTTGCATTACTGCAGAGAGTAATATAAAAGTCAGGTTTGCAATAGTATTTATCATTACCAGTGCATAAGACAGCCAAATATCATTGGTCAGCTGGTCTGAGTAAAGAATCTTTTATTGTGGTTTTACATATGAATATATTCATACCAACCATCTTACTTTATCAGATTTGAAGTATTCAATTTTTTATAAGGGATCAAATTCCAATGCACCCAAAAGGACAATATCATCTGCAAACAGTATTAATCCATGGTACAACCCCCAATTCTATGAAAGTTGCGAGAATGTGTAAAATGTAAGTAAACACAGAATGCAATGATTTGCAAATCTCATCAAACCATATTCTATTCACAATAGAACACAGACCACATATCAGATGTTGAAACTGAGACATTTCACCATTTAAAAAAAATATTAGATCATTTTGAATTTAATTGGAGCAACACGTCTCAAAAAAGTTGGAAGAGGGCCAACAAAAGGCTAGAAAAGTAATTGCAGCAAATCAAAAATAAATGGAGGCGCATTTGAAAACTAATTAGGTTAGTTGGCAACAGGTCAGTAACATCACTGGGTATAAAAGGAGCATTTCAGAGAGGCAGAGCCTCTTGGATGTAAAGATGGACAGAGGTTCACCAATCTATGACAAACTGGACTGTGGAACATTTTCAGGAAAACGTTTCTCAATGTAAAACGGAAGACTTGATGATCCCACCATCTACAGTATGGTGGGATCACAGTACACTTCCAGAAAACACTGTCTCTGAACACACAGTTCACTGTGCAATTCACAAATGTAAGTTAAAGCCGAACCATGCAAAGAAGAAGCCATATTTGAACACAATCCAGAAAGGCTGACGTGTTCTCTTTCCCAACGCTTGTCTAAAATGGTCTGAAGCAAAGTGGAAAACTGTTTTGTGGTCAGATGAATCAAAATTTGAAAATTCTTTTGGAAACCTTGGACACCATGTCCTGCGGACTAAACAGGAGAGTGGCTTGTTATCAACAAACAGCCTCAAAGCCTGCATCTCTTATGGTATGTGGCTGCATTAGTACCTATGTTGTGGTAAAATGTCTTAATTTCAACATCTAAAATGTTTTTTATGTTCTATTGTGAATAAAACATATTCAGCTTTTTTGGAATTGGGGTTGTAAATTCACCAAACCTATAGGACCTATAGGCTGTGTTTCATTCCACATTTCAAACTTAAAAGATATAAAGCAGTACTCATCTTATACTTGTTGTGAGTATAAGTGATGGTACACTCAAGAAAATATGTGTTGTTTCCTAATGAATGTGCTGTTCCTTTAGAGAGCAGAGACGAAGGCTGAGAAATATTATTTCAAGGTTGATTTGTTCTTCCACTGTTTTTGTAGGTATATCCTTAATGTGATAAAAAAAATTGGTTTGTATTAAAGTGTTTGAACCTATTTATGCATGTTATAAAAACAATTAACGAGCCAAATTCCTTTGAATTGGTGTCATCTGTGTAAAGTAATTACATTATGTTTTTAGCTGCATTTCCATTATGTATTTGAGAAAGGTTTTCAGGAAAAAAATGAGAGGCCACACTAAGAATTGTCTCCTTTTCGACAATCAAACATTGTCCCAGTTAAAAAAATGCTTTGGAGATTATATATTAGATTTAATAATCTGCCAGCTCAGACTTTAATTTTTTAAATTTTGATTTCTTGTGAAACCTTTAACTGTAATATTATGTATCCATAAACATTTTTTTTTCCTTTTTCAGACAAACTGCCGTTAGAACACGTGGCAGTACAGGAGTTTCTGAGTTTAAAATACGTAGTGGCTGACAAGAATAAACATATTAACATCAACATTAACATAAATTATTTTGTGGTAACAAATTGATGAGGAGTAAAATAATGCTAAACCACTTATCCATCAAAAACAATGGAACACAAATTTATTTCTTCAATATTTTTGGTTCATATTTTCATTGCAAATGTTATATACATTTACACCAACCAGCCACAATATTAACACCAACACGTGTTTTTTATATAAAAATGTGGCTTAGCTTTGCTTAGTACTTGTTTGACTGTGTACCTGCTGACTGGCCATCCTGATTCTTGTCACTTCATAAACATTGTTAAGACTACCAGTGTTAATTAGTTTATATAATCCTGTTAAAATACCATATCCTGCATTTAATCATGTGTGGCATGTGGTGTTTTCACAGACTATACTGAAATGTAATCTTGGGTTTCTTATCCCCAATATAAATATTTAGTTGTCTGATATCTCAAATGTACATATAGCAATCCCAAAACTGTGGTGTGGCAATGCAAGCTAACTAAAAACTAATACTACGCTCTAACACATATTAAACATACGTCATCATATGCGCTACAATGAAATGTGCTTGCAACTTTCCAAAAAACAGTTAAAATACAAAAATACTAACATTTAAAACTGTACCTTGAAAAGTAGAATAAAGGTATACGGTAAATACACTGAGATATGTGCTCACAGAGAACAGGATAAACATTATTGTACAAGCAGTTATATCAATTCACTTTACAGCCATAGTGTCAATTAAAACAGTTTCCGTACTTACTGTCCAGAAAAATACTGGATTGAGTTTACTTAGTTCACTGCCAGTCTCATTTCTGTTGTTGTCTCAGCAACTCCATGTGAATCTACATTTATTTATGGCTGCCTGAACACTGCCTACTGGACCTTATTATCGCTAACGATAAGACAACAAGTGATAATGAATTTACCCAAGTCATTAAAGGCATATATCAAAATGCGGCTCACAGCCATATCATTTATTAGCATTTTAATTGTTTTGTAGCAATAACATGACTCAAGTGGAGCTCAGAGATGAATCCAAAACCTGACCTGAACCACTGTGTCCCTACTTCTTTTGCTATATTCAGTTTTCCAAACCCAGGAAAAGGCTTTACCTCGGTTATTATAATCAGGATATTATAATTACATGCAACAAACACATCCAGGCCTGAAACTAAATCCAAACGGTTGTACTAATCTCCCATAAATTTATTATCAGCAATCACTCCACAGTTTCTTTTAGAAAATCAGCAAGCTATCAGTGGGTGTAGAAGATTTAGCAGCAAATTACATTATGATGTAGGGACGTGCCCATGTGTTGGACACACATACCAGCATGCACACACAAAGAGCATGTTACACTCCACAGAGCAACATTGACAGAGAGCCTGTTTGTTTCCCATCTGTCTCTCCCTTTCAGTCTACTGAGCTGTTCTGTCTTTTCTGCTTGTGGAATTTCACTCAGTCTTAATTGATTTGTAACTGTGTCTTTGCCATTTTGATCACCCTGGCACAAAAACACAAAGATGTGTTGCAACTTTTCCTTTCATTATTGGACAAGCCTGGATTAAAACATTTGGCACCCACTGAAACAACCAAAATTGCCCAGATCTTTTGAATCTGACTGTGCCATGTTTTATCATATTCATATACTGGGGTGAATAAATTGAATGGAGTAT
Source organism: Channa argus (assembly GCF_033026475.1). NCBI lineage: Eukaryota > Metazoa > Chordata > Actinopteri > Anabantiformes > Channidae > Channa > Channa argus. The sequence goes on from NC_090198.1 coordinate 19,144,616, forward strand.
ATCAACGTATTCTAATAGCATTTTAATTGATTGTGTTGGCACTTTAGAGCTTAATATACAATAAGTGGATGCTTCTCCTCATTTAGGTGTAGTTCTTATGCTTCTTTGTAAAACATACCTTTACACACCTTTAAACCAGGTTACTAAACTGGTGTTTAATCAGGCAAATAAACACCACAAGCAACAAGACTGCTTGTTGCATGTAGGACATGTAGGACATAATAACAATTGAAGGCATGCAGCTGAGGGATAAAGTAGAAATTTCAAACCCATTGTGTGAGAGAATACCATTTAAATTCAAAATGTCAAGCTTTCCTTTTAGGCCCTGCTTCTGATGCATGAATTGATTGTTATTGATCATGAGTGATGTTTGTTGTTTCGCTCACAAATTTAATTTCCATAGTCTGTTCGGCATTGGGAGAGAGATATGAAAGCATTTAAATCAGTTTCTTTCCCTCTTCCTTGTTTTGTTGTATTTAGTTATTTTTGTATTTATTAATGTGTTCTATAAGCCATCACTGCTGTATGTCGCCCAGGAACTGTACATTAGTCACCAGGGTGTTACCCCAGCTGAAGGCAATTACACCTTATTCTGGAAATCCTCCACAAGCACACATCCTTGTTATAGGCTGCTGTCTGAGGCAGAATGTATTTCAGTTGCATCTGGGGCTTTGTGTGCACCAGTCCATGAAAAGGTCAGTATGCAGTTAATTTACTGGTGTGTAACTAATTTACAGTACTAATTTTTAGTCTCATCAGATGTTCATTGTGGATTGATGGATGAAATAAATGCTCTAACCTCAGTGGCAATGTTAGAGCTAATATGCTCAGCAAATAAACCCTGGCTAACAGTATCTCCTCCTAATGCGGCACTCGACTCAACAGACCAGGGTATCGACACCGTAGTGTTCGCGGGAATGACGCAACATCAGTGGTAGCACTGTTCGTTCCCCACAGTGCGATCAAATATACTAACATTACTGTTATCAGGGTTTGTGCGAGAAATCCTAATAAACACGGTTACTCACTGCTGCCCTGGTGGCTGGACAGCTGTGGGTGATGTTGGCTACTTTCATGGGGATAACGTTTGTTCTCCTTTTTCTACTTAAATGACCTCCCGTCTCTGGCTAGCAGTGTCCCCGCTAAGTGCAGCGCTTGGCCCGACAAACGCTGGCCCCTGTGCTGTAGTGTCAGTGGGAGTGTCGCTTTATGGGGGGGAACACTGCCTTTAGACAACAAAAACACTTTCTTTGATAATACCAACCTGCATCTACAATACCATATTACAAAAAACAATACCAGTTAACTGTGAGTGAATAACCGAGGTCACTGCTGAGGGCATTATGTCGAATTTTTGTATACAATCCAAACCTGTAGTTGAATTTTTGGTTTTTGTTTTACATAATATAGATACATAGTTGGATATCTAGTTAAGCGTCTCAGGAGATGATGGGTTGGTGTTAAGATAAAATAAAACGCATATCCACGGATTAACTGATTGCAACAGAGGGACAGGGAATACAACATCAATAGCAGTAACAGTAAGAAGTTTTACATGTATAAAATAGTATTTGAGCGTTGTGAATTACATTAGAGTAGGTACAGTTGCTGTGTTACTCTAAATATTTTTATTGTTTTTTGAAGATTTCTATTTATTTATTTCCCAATAAGAAAAAATGCTTCAAAATTTTTGGTGTACTGTTAAAAGTAAATCTCACGATTACTCTGATCCTTTGTAGGGTAAACTCTATCAAAGTTCTATGACAGTTATAATGAGTTTGTTATTTATGAGTGGGTGGACCAAGTGAGACAAATTCATGTGGTCATGTCTCTTATCAAGTGTTTACAATCCACAGCTGTTAAAAGCTTCTTCTCTTGTGTTTATAGGTATCACACTGGTAGGTGGTATTGTAGCTACATGCATTACCATCACATGCAAGAGTTTGCAGAGTTGGATTTCTGAGTCGGCAACGGCAACCCCTCGCCTTCATCTTCCCTTTCAACACAAGCCCTGGTTTAAAATAGATTGTCAACTGAAAACCATACAAATGTCCTCAGAGCGTTATCTTTTTTGGGAAAGAAGCTTTTCACACCTTCATCAGTCCAGTGGTCAGAGGAAAAAACTAAGTAATAAATATTATTTTGATGTATATTACTGATTATTCCAGTATCAAAGCTAGACTATAACAAAAAAGTAAAAAATATGCAGAGATATCAGCCACTACCTTGTCACCTTTATGAATGCAGATATGTACATATAGTCAGCCCTACAATTTTTAGGAAACTGTTGTTACAGTTTTGAAACTATGTAAGTGAGAAACGTTTTCCTTTAGTGAAAGCTAGTTTTCCCCTATATATTTTGAAAGTATATTAAATGTTAATATTGGTACTTTAACAGTACCACAAATGGCCTCCCGAACTTCTACAAAGTATCTGTATCTAATGGGCACTAAGTGTACACCAATCAGGCATAACATTATGGCCACCTGTCCTCATGTAAATAATAAACTGTATTAATATCTGTACTTCTTATACTTTCGATATAACAGTAAAAAGGAAAAGCTGTCTGTATAAGTGTATAACAAATCTAATCGATTTGTTTCAGTGTTCTTTATGCAGCAGACAGCTGCTAACAATCAATGCCATGTGCAAAAACTAAATTCTACTGTGTGACCTGCCATTTTCATACAAATCCTTTAAACTTGTTTAAGGCTATCTTTCCTCAAAATCAGAAAGGACAAAGTATAGTGAAGGAAACAATTTGTGTGGTTGAAAAACTGGACTAAGCAATAGTTTTTTGTAATAGAAAAAAGGAACATTATATTACAACAAACAAGATTAGATTTTATGTTTATCAGCTATTTATTTAAGGTACTTTATGTCTAATTGGCTGTATGCAGAGCTACCGAAAAGCAGTTTGAGTTCAGTTTGTTTGCATTAGTAAACAACAATAAAACATTCTATATAAGATATAACTAATGTAAAGAGAAGAGCTGTGCAGGAAAGAATACAGAAGTTGGTTTTAGCTTCATGCAATGCATCCTGGACACCAAATTCACTCTGCAATCCAAAAAAAAAAAAAACAGTTTGACATATTCCTCAACAATATTTATTAAAAAATAAACAAAATAACAATGTAGATAAAATTACTCTTGTTAAAGACAAGTTTGGTAGTTTCAGTGTATTTGGTAATACTAAATGCCTATAGTTAATTTGAAAAACTGATTATTGCATTACAATATGTCCCATAAGGGGCAGAAGTAATAGATTAACTGTTAATTATGAAACTAGTATTCGTTATTAGAATCTCAAGAAACAGTGAGACAGTAAAAGTGCTCTAACCCATTGTAGCTTTCACTTTTCTATCTGGCAAAAAAGAATATGGTGGAAGATTTTTTTCTTGAAAGACGGTGTTTATGCACGAAGATTTACTAATACTAGTACAAGCCTTGTTTACAATGCATCTAAATTTTTAAATCATAATATACAGACACAAGTTTTTATTGCAGCGAATTAACTCGTACACTTCCACATGGCAATACTAATAGTAAAGGAAGGAAAATATGTTTTCAATTTATAACAGTAAGTTGATGCTTTTGCTGGCATATATTGCTTCAGATTTTGTGTTCTCTCTCAACATGCACCTTCAAGTCAACTTGATTTTTGGATCAGGCTGAATTACCCTTATGTCTCTTTGGATTGCATCTGCTGTCCTACAGATATTTCTGGACAGATTTTCTTTGCAAGTTAGGAGTGGTGAACATTTTTGGAGCTCTAATAGACCTCTAATTACGATTTTAAAGAATACAATAATCCTGCAAAAACCCTATTGTGTTAAGCTCATAGGGTGTAATTCTTAATGGTATTACACAAGTTTATTAAATTTACATTTTAAATTTGAATAATTCCAAATGTATTAATCAGTGCCATACTATGCAGTGCCTTTGCAATGAAATTATGTTAAAATATGAATTTGTTTCCCCATTTATGAAGGAAATTGGGAGTCGGTGTGTGCTGAAGAAAACACAGCAAACTTAAGTCTGTATCCTCTTCATTGTAAGCCAAATGACAATAGTACATTTGTGCAAACATGGTACATATTACTATGAAGATAAAACTGTGGCATGTTTTCGTCTCTGTTAATGAGGGTTAAATGTGTTAAAACAGAAAAGAAAGGGTTGTACTACCAAAAAAAAAAAAACCTTCCAAGGGTTATTGGTAATAAGCATTCTGTGAAGTACAGACAGAAACATATTTTCACCAATCAAATTTCATTATCTCAAAGAACAAACTTTTTTTGGCTTAAATAAAATGTTTCTTACTTCAGTAGAAAATGTTTTTTCCTGTCATGTAATATACTGCATCATATACACTGTTTAAATGTAGGGGGCCTGGTGACTCAGTGGTAGAGCATAGGGTTGGGATGCAAAAGGCCACGGGATATTTCAGGCTCTAAAAGCTTTCTTTCTACTACCCTTCACTCTCCCACTGTGACCGAAAGAGAAGGTTTTAGTACAGGCTTCAGTTCAGGTGTTATGATGTTCTTTAACAATAATATTATTTAGTGATATAACACTTGCAGAAGGGGCCTGGTGGCTCAATGGCAGAGCATTGGGTAGGGATGAAGAGGGCCATGGGTTCAAATCCCACCTCACTAGGTGTGGCCCCACCCACCCATCAAGGGCCACCTTGGTGCAGGTATATTTAGCACGGATAAAATGGGAGGGTCTGGCGTAAAAACTCATGCCAAATCAATGTGCGGAATGCGTTCCGCTATGGGGACAACTGAAGGGACAAGCTGAAAGCTGTTGATCTTTGATATACAGTTTAAGTGTGTTTAATTTAATATACTATTATTGTTTTTACTGTACATGAGTTCTAGTAGTGCTAGTTTGTTGAAACAAAGTCTAATGTGGGCCAATTCCCACAAAATTCTGTCATTAAAGTAATTGCTAATTTTAGTGTTAGCATTGTTCTTACACCAATTTGATCATGCTTTATATGAATATAAATATGCATCATGTTTTTCCCATTCTGTTCCTCTAAAGAAAAGTACAGTTTTACTGTCATGTGTCATTTGTTCTACAACATTTATGACCGGTGTCATCACCTCTACCCACACTGGAATATCTGTTTACTTTGGGTCAAAGAGTAAAATATGTGTGAAGAAGAAAATTACTGTCAAACACAACTGTTGGGTGCTTAGATCTTATAGTGGAAAATGTGGAGGACCAGCATATTTTCAAAATGTTCCTTTTTTTACATTAAATGAAGCTGATCAATTGCCCATGGTGAGTGGAGTCTGATGGCAGTAAGGGTTTCGTCTGCCAAGATTCACTTAGATGTGATCGGTAATGGTGCATGCCTCTGTTCTTCAGAAAAGTACACTACTTTTCATTCCTAATGCCCCTCTTGTTGACATAAGTGATGAAACTATGGTTGGATTAAGAGCAAATATGTTATTCCTCTTAGTTTGCGTTGAGATATTTGGCAAAGGGTCAAATAAATGTCACACATCTAAAGTTTAAACTTTGGTACTTTATTATTGCCAGAGGCCAGAAGCCACAAGAGAAGACGTTATTTTGAGAGCTGGTGAGTTGTGGGGGACATACACTTATCCTTCCATTAGCTATCCATTCATGCATTAATTCACTGTCTACACTAACTACATAAAGTAGATAATGATTTTTAATAATATATTTAAAAGTCACATTTAGGTCTTTCTTCAGTTTATTCGATCATGTGTGTGGAGGGCCCACATAGCAAAGTCAAATCAACATGATCACAGAGGTGACACCTGTCCTTCCTCTGAATGTCTTTAATGCTTCTCTGAGACTAAATCATGTTCAGTCTGGCACTTTACAGTGCAATGAGAGCAGCTACACAGATCTTGTTAAGTGCCAGTGGAACCGACAAGTACATTCACTGTGATTTAGTTCCACTGAAGTGCACAGCAATCTTCAGGGCGAAGAAGCGTGCGTGTGTGTCTGTCTGTCTTTTGTGTAGAAGCAAAGGGTCAGGGTCACACTCCAAATCAGTAAGAACCCAGAGGGAACAAACTGAGCCTGTTAGAAATAGTGCAGAGACAAGCTTAACCTATTTTTAATAGTCCCTCCCTCTCCATCATCCCTTCCTGGACCTGTCCTCTGTAACAGAAGGCTGCTGTTTTGAAGGTTAACATACTATCAATAAACTGACATTGAACTAGGTTCACATAGTATTTTAAGAGCTGACACTTTTTAAATGTGCAGTGAAAATGTCTGGGCGCTCATTTTCAGGACATTAAAAAAGATTCATAATATCCTAAATAACAATAATAAAAATATTTATAATTTAACAATTAGAAGTTTGGAACTTACTGTATATTGTAGTCTGACAATTTACCTTTGAGGTAATGAACAGTTTATGGTGATAAAACAGTGCAATACTTTCCAATTAACTGCTCCTAAACAACAGAGCACTGGAGAAATTAATATGCAGTGTAACTGACAGCTGCAAATTATGACTGTTTCTTGATGCTGGAATAATAATTTTACACTACATTACAGCAGGTACTTACAATGCAGAGACTGAGGCTGCATGCTTAACTACATCAATTAAGGAAATAGTTTTGGAGATGTCAGATACTCCACTGAAGCAAATCTTTAGCAGGCAGGAATGTGCCATGTGTTGTATTATGACACCAGCTGCACTGGCTTCCCAATGGGAAATAGTTTTGATGTTTTCCATAACTGCCACTCTTCCGCTTCATCAGGATCCCTCAAAAATGTTTTGACAGGCAAACATGTGGTGATGCACCTCAAGTGAGGTACATTACACAAGTTGAATAAAGAGTGACAGACCTGTCTGTATCGCTAACGGCAATAATGGAAAAAGTGAAACTGTACATTATTGGATTCTTTAGTTTTTGTACTCGTTATGAGTCAACGGACTTATACTTCTTTATATTTACTTATTTCCTTACCCACAACATAAAATTGTAGTTACAATTATGTAGTTAAAGAAGTTACATACAGTATGTAGTAACTGAAATTAAAACAGTATGTACATGTAATGTCTCGAATGCTGCCTCGAAAAATATGTTTAATTTCTTCTTAAACCAAAATAAGTTTTAGGAGAAATCATGTATAATAACACCTGACTTATGTTTCATAACAACAAAAATGAAAAAATGTCTTTAATTAAATCACTGATCCTAAACATATGTGCTAAACATTTGCTGACAACATACTTTATTTGTTTCCTGCAACAAAATCTAAAATACAAAATACAAAATATAATTGTAGCACTACAATACTTCAGACACTAACAGCAACTGATGCATCTTTTCATGGTTGTGATTTTTTTCTTATGGTTCGGGTTTTTTAGGGAATTGTCATCAAATATTGAAATTTTAGACGCTGATGTAGTTACTTTAATAATGGTAACTTAAGGTCACATTCTTTTAACAATTTTTTGTTATTATTTGCATTTGCAGTGAAGTTGTATTAAAACAGGAGACATGGTTAGTCTATGATATTGCATACTATACAAACAGGGCACCGCATGCATTTGAAAAGAAAATGTTGCCGGTTGTCAACCATGCACTACTAAAACAGGGTTGCCACTCACCACTAATTTATAAAATTTCACAAACTGAATGTTGTTAAGATCACTGAAAAATCTAACACACTGTCACATAGTTGCCAACTTGTACTCTGAAAGACGGTGGTTTCATGTAATCTCACTACAGTATTTGAATATAGCAACGTTATCTTAAAGCTCACCTGGAGGGAGAACAGGAACCTTGAGGGCAGTCATCTGTTTGTGAAAGAGACAGCAGCTACTGTGGCAGGAATACAGTATGGTAAGAAGGTGATAGAAAAAGGAAGACATGGAAGGCAAGGAGAGTTAAGGGGCATCATAATAAGTGAGAGGTGGAAGTGCGAAAAGTTTCAGAGGGTTGAGGGGACTGTGAATGGAAACACTGGCCCTGCTTGCCCTGTCATTTTAGCTGATTCTCTCAAGACAGCATTGTTTCTGGAAGCTTCAGCTTCCCCCTGCCGCCAGTACAAGACGTCTTCTCTGCGGACGTCGCTGCTAACAGACGCCATCAGTCACACTGGCTCAGAAACCACTCGCTTCCAATCTCACCACTGCTGTGAAGGCAACTGCTCGAGCTTGTCTCACAAATCTGCTCCTCCGTGTGCTCTGCAAGCAAAGACATATATTTACACACCGTCAAAACAACACACAGACACAAAGAGACAAACACACACAAAATTCCTTCATCACTTTGCCAGAACCAAACAGCATTCCTGCTGAATTTGTCACTGTCCTGTTTTTTATATCGCTCTTTCTGTGTAGCTGGCTGCTGAATTTACACTGACAAAATCCACCTCATGTCCTCTATGTTTCCTGAGCTTACTGTCTACATCTGAGCATTAAGGGCTCACCATGCCACATATTCTCATGTACACTACTGGATAGAAACTTCATGATCTCTAATAATCTTATAAAGATGAGAAATAATTGTGTCCTAATTGTTTTTTTTTTTAGATTTCTTTTGGCTGCAAGTTAAAAGTTTAAACATAAAACAGTGTTATGTCCAGTGGGAAGAAGTGTCCCTGTGTGTTCAAGGGAGATGGGAGATGGTCCCATCAAGTTTGGCCCTTATACAAATACAATTCATGGATACAGTGGCATGCAAACAGTGGCAATTCATGGGGACAAAGCATTATGTGACAGTGGAGTTATCGAGTGGGAAAGAAAGAAATACCTGTATGGCAATGATTGTAAAATGTGTGTGACTTGATGGATGTGATCTAAATGGAAAAAAAGAAGAGGACCAAGAATTGAGCTGGCAGTGAGAGTTGCCCCTGCAATATACCTTTAAGGTTTGTCCAGATAGGCACCTTAGCAAGGCCACAGCTCTACCAAAGATGCCCAAGTAAGATAGTGAAAATGAAAGGCTGTAAAAAGATCAGGTAGAATTGGACCAGGAGACTGAGCCGCAGCTTTTGCAGTCTGCAAAGTTTCTATGAATGTCAGCAGTGTCAATTTTGTAGAATGACTACTCCTCAAGCTTGCCATAAAGACAATGTGTAATAGCTGGCATTAGTGTGTGTACAGTTGCTTGTAGGAGTGTGATGGGGACGGGATCCAGTAAACAGGTGGTTAGATGTTTTGAGAGTAGGTGTGTGGATGTATATCATTATTGGTCAGAATGGAAAACAAGAGAGTTAGCAGGATGTTTCTATCTAGTGTAGAGAAGTGTGAGCTAATTACTGCCTCCTTGTCAGTAAAAGTTATCAGTATAAGGAAGGTGGATAAGGGAGATGACACTTTCTGGTGTCAGTGGTGTTGCTAACCTTGTCCTGGTAGTTTTTGCCTGTAGGACGAAAAAAGGGAAGCAGTCTCTGATATTCAGCCAGAGCAAATCGGGTCTTGGACTTGTGCCACTTCCTCTCAGTAGTTCTGAGTGTGATCAGTTCAGTGACCCAAGGGTTACGAGGTGAGGAACGGTCAGCACTGTAAGACAGGGGGCAGAGGGGCATATTAAAACTTTTAGCTGTAAACAACATAGAAAAGAATAGAAAAATGCTTTTGCAGAGATCTAGTGCATCAGGAACTGAATAAGTCTTGTTAGTTTAGTAGTTAGAAGAGTTCAATGGAAAACCATGATGCTATAGCCTAAAGAAGAATATTTTCTTATGCAGAGTCCCTTTTTATTCTTTTAATAGCCCATAACAATTTCATTTAACCCCCACCCCCAAATCAAATCAACATTGATTTTTTTTACATAATTTAATGCACTGTCTTCCAGACTCCTCTTCTGTGCACTGCCCCACCTCCCTTTTTATTTTACATATGCATATGCTTCTCATGCACAACCCCCTCTACACAACCAATTAAAGCACACAAGGTCCTCTGTAATGAACACAAATGCATATCTTAACCCTATTGCCTCGTTTGCACCTCCCATGTACCCTCAGTGACAAATTAATATCCATAAGCATTTGAGTTGCTGGTGAATTTAACCTTTGACCTCAAAGCCAGCCATGTGTTCAAGAATTAGTATTAGTCACTTAAACAATCAAGGGAGCACATTATTCAACAAAGTACAAAGGGCTGTGTGTGAATATCCATTGTCTTCATTTTCTTAATACAGTATTTTGCACCATATTGCATCCAGTTTTATTGTAGGTCCAAATTGCCAGTGGCATTTTGTTTTTTTCTACAGTACTAGTAAAAAATAACCATTTTTCTAAATAAAAACATGCTGAAATTTTATATCAATAAAACATTCAATAAAGTAAAGTCCACTTTAGATAACTTTGATTTTTTTCCTTTTGTTCGATTGCAATTCCCACTGTACACATTGTAAATGGAGTTTGTAGACATACATCTCGGGGCCTATTTGACATGCCTATAGCTAGCAGGCGTCATCACTACTTCGCCTGTTGAACTCATCCCCCCCTCCTCTCTTTCTCTGTCTCGCTCACTCTCTCTCTTCCTCTCAGCTGCTATTATTTATTCAGTTTGTTTGGCGGGACACAGTAGCCGCGGCAGCCCTGGCCTGGCAGACCTATCGAACTGTGGCATAATAGATGTAATACATCAATGCGTTTGAGCTGAGAGCCTTTAATTAGGCCTTCCTGCTCGTTTCATCAATTCCCCCCTACCCTCCTGGGATTTGGGGGAGGGGTGGGGGTGATACGGAGAGGCCTCCTGCACTGCATCTGAATTACTGCGCTTCCACATCCCCAGCCCATTTCACTGCCTCCTATGTAGGCTCTTCGTCCCTGAAAATCACCAGCCCCCAGCCTCCTTTCCTCCTCCCTTTCTAGCCCACTGCCACTCATTCCTGCGGGGTCAGACAGCATAAAATGCTAATCCTCACCTGAATGTCAATAATTAAAAACATGCCGCCCTTCAGGATTTGAAAAGAAGTGTCTTTCTTTCAGAAAGCAGCAGGGATGTTCAATATAAAAATGATTCTCAGAATGTAGGTTTGAGTGTGTGTCTGTGTGTTTGTGTTGCCATGACCTTGCTCCCCAGGTGCTGTTGAAATGTGTCATGTTAAATAAACGCGAAGCAGGACCCAGTGGTGACCAGCGGCACAACTGCATACACAGACCAGTCTCCCGCTGATTTTGCCATTTTCTGTTTACCATTTCTGGCCGTTCACATTTCACATGAATCATAGCAACAACATCTGACATTTACAAGTTAAAATATGACCACACCAGACCACATAACTGAAGGCCACCAGAACTTGAGGCAGTGGCTGATCTAAGTAAGCATAAAGTGAGGGTGACTGCTCTTCAGCTTTCAAGCATTGCAGCCATTGACTGCATTCACACATACATTTTACAGTGGACTGACTTGTCTCAGATTCACAACAGTATTGACTGGATTTCAATCCTGAATCCAAAAGACTACTCATTCAAATTGTCACAAATTGTCACTTAATTTTTTTATTTGTTTAGAGTGTATATAGTTTTTATCACAGAACCAACAATGACTTCAACAAGGATAATTATGTTCCTCTACTTGAAGATACTCCAAGGGTCATGACAAACGAAGTCAGTGTAAAAGAAGGCAAATTTTGCCCTAGTCTGGGCCATAAACGAGATGTGCTTTTGCTAATTCACCAGTCAACAAGGTGCTCAAGCATTGTGAATCCAGAGATTAAAAGAACATGGCAACACTTATCGACTAATGGAAGAGTCTTCTTTATTAAGGCCATGTGTGTTTTGGCAGAGGGCCTTCATCAGGGTAGCCTTCATCTGGGCCAACATATCACGCACACATCAAAACACAACACGGAGAACTGCACATTCTGTACCTCCATCAGTGGGGGAAGAAAGGCAGAATACCTTTGAGAATATATTGAGAATATGTCTGATATGTTACAGCAACAGTACAAGTTGGGTTGAGTTTTTAATACAGTTAACTTTTCTGGTGAACGGATTTGCTGAACAGCCAGTCAAAGTGGTCTCTTTCTCCATCAGGCGAACTGGCCAAAAAGCCCACTGACATGTGTCCAATTATCACCAACAGTGCAGGACACATCGCAAAGACTCTCTGATGTTGGGTAACGCCCGGCCATCAGCTTGGTGTGTCACAGCCCTAAGGAACACAAGTGCACTGGCAATTCTATTTTGGCTATTCTATTTTGGCCAGACTCTAGGAGGCCACAGGCAAAGAACCCAATAGAGCAAAAATTGTAAAGCGATTTGAAAGCCACAGGTAAGTTTGAAATGTAACTCCTGAACATGTTATATTGATTAAAGATTTATAAAAATACACTTGGCAACAGCTTCATAATAAAATACAGATGGCAGCACTGTTATCCACCTTGCCAAGGATGCAAAGTAGTTTTTACTGGAAAAACCTTACAAAAGGCATGTGTGCTCATATGCACAATCATACTAGTGCACTGGGAAAATTCAGTATAGTGTTACTTTGTAAATATAAATATTGTATAGTACCTTCACTCCACATGATGAACTGCCCACAGTCTGTTAATTCTGCGGAAGCTAATCCCTTCAGTCTTTTGCTAATATATCCATTACATGAGTGATGCTCCCATAAGCCAGCCCTAGTCAGTAAATAATTCTGGTTAATTAAAGCCAAGACATCCATCTTTGCCTTGGCTTTGTGTGCAGAGTCTGCAAAGGCATGTTCTATTAATAAAACAGTGGTTATCGCCACTGTTGATGTAGTTTCAGACCCGTTAATTAGACTGTAGATTTCAAATGGAAATTAACAGCCAATAATTCACTGGAAAAGGGGAAATGACACTTTATTTCCATGATGGCACACCCATCAGGAGGCACACCAGTAGGGGACAGCTGAGACACACTGAAGTAAACTCCTATTGTTTTGTGTGATTGTATGTTCATCTCAATGCACTTATACTGCCAGGAAACACTGTTAATGACCAGTTAACAAGAAGCGCAGAAGCTGAATCACAAGATATGTCAGGCACATATCTGTTTATGTCGCAAAATATTGGAAAATCAAAAGGTCCTCATCCCACAGCGTCAAGATATTGACGCTTCCCAAAGTGTCGCTTTGTACACCCTTTGGCGTATCATATTGACACCACAGGTAGCCTTTGGCGTTGCTAATTTTGTGTTATTTTTTTAATGATAGTAAAGTGGAAAAGTCCTGTGTCTTGTTGTATCATCCACCACCCTGTCCATGAGAATTTTTCTTTTCATATTTTACGTCATTGATTTAGCCGTCAAATCTTGAAATGCCGTGGTTTCTATTTAACTATGCAATTTAACTACCTCCGAGCGTCAATCACCGACACAAACTGGTACCTTCAGCGTCAGCATGTAATGCAGAAGGGACTGTACAAACCGATGCTTTTTGATGCCTCGGGAATGATAACGGCCTGTGTATTCATATTTGTCCAGTCAAGGCAAATTGGCAAATTTATTTGTGGCACATATAAAATAGCCATTGACCAAAGTGCTGTACTGAGAGAAATTAAAAACCAAGTTATGTAACAAAACTAAATATTATTTAAACAATCAAATATTTAAAATAATTATACATAACATTTTAGAACATTAAGGTTACAAACTCTAACAGAGAATTTAAACCATTACATAATTAATAATTAGGGGGGCTTAAAAGCAACTGTGAATGTGAGTCCAACTGTGAGTTACAGTAAAAGTGGCAACAGATAAAGAAGATCTGACACTGAGGGGTAAACTGTTCTATAGTCTGACAGCAGTAATGGAAAATGCTCCATCACCTCTATCTGGACTGTGAATGTGGAATAGAGAGGAGCAGCTGATCAGAGGATCTGAAGGGTCTAGATGCTGAATGCAGATCTCAGATATAAGCTGGCGCCAAAGCATTCAGTGATTTAAAATGTATTCCTCGAAACAACTTTGAATTAATTTAGCTGGTAACCAGTGAGGGGGGTCAGAAAAGGAGAGCCTTGGCCTCTCTTCCCAATATCAGTGAGGAGTCTCACTGCTGCATTTTGAAGTAGCTGCAGGCAAGCTAAGAATGATTGGCTGACTCCCACATGAAGAGAGCTGCCATACGCATAGATAGATAATGAAAGTGTAAAAGATTGTCTTCAAACTTCCAAAAGAGAGAAGCATTTTAATTTTTACCATTGACCTAATGTGGAAAAAACTACTGCCGATAACACATATCTGTTCAATTTTATCATCGTTAAATATGATAGCTGCCTGGCATGTGTTCAGACATTTGAAAACAGTCTGCCCAGAACACTGGCTAAACCATCACGAAACTTCCCATAACCAATATGATAATGTCTTCTGTCTTATATTGGAGCTGTACAAAAGCTGCTCATCCACCAACTTAAAATAAAGTAGCATTTTCCATAGAACTGTAAGAGTAATAGTAGGCGATGTTGTATTTTCTAAACACAGATCCCAGTGGGATTTTGTTTATGTACATACAGTACTTTGTGTGTGGCAACCTTAAACATATCATATGGTAAACTTAAGATTTATTGAATTGTTTTTGCACATTTTCACCCAGCCCATTTACCAGTTTAAAAAGGCATATTTTTAAAGACACGAGATACAAATTTGTTTACATGAGAGAGAAGGCTTGTTAGCAGACACTTGACCATTAGTGATCTCCCATTTCTTTGTTCCAAATTTTCATTTAATTTGCACAAATGGGAAATTATACCCAAGAGGAAGCAGCCGGTTGATTTTCTATTAAATAGCAAATTATTTTCAAACGCTGCAAAATGTTGATATTTTAGTCAGCATTAGATTTTTCCCAGTACCAAGACCAAATTTATAATGTCCCCAGGGTATTACTCGAAACATGATTATACTCTGCTGATAAAATAATTAAGTGTGAAGACACATTATGTTTTTCTTTCTATCTCAAAAACTAATTAAAATTCAATCTATCAATCAATCTATCAATCTATTAATCACTCTATCTATCTCTTTATCTATCTCTTTATCTATCTCTTTATCTATCTCTCTATCTCTCTGTCTGTCTGTCTATTTATTTAACTATCTATCTTTCTATATCTATCCTTCCTTTTATCCAACCATTCATCCACCATTAATTGACTGTTTAAATAGAGCAATACTGAAAACATATAATGGTTTATTTGTCTGACTTTTTAGATTTGTGGGATAATTATTTTCTGTTACTTTTTGTTACTAAACGTAAATAAATGTGTGCGGTTTTAAACTGGATGAATTTTGGATTTAATCAAAGTTATATACAAGATTTCCATTTACAGTTAAATGTGAAAAGTAATAAAAGCAGATTGAAGACATTCTTTGGGGATGCTAAAAGAGACCGGTTATCTTTAACATTGTCTAAAAAGCATTTGTAACCATAGTACAGTAGATGTTTTAAGCACTTATCAAAGGCAGCATTAGAATATCAAGCCAAATGGTACATAGTAATAATACATAATTTAAGAATCTTAAAAGTACCAATTTTAAAAAGCTCTTAAGATTTATATGCAACCATTAAAATGACTTTAAATGTAGAATCCACAGGGCTGTGATACACAAGGAATGTGTTATTATGAAACAATCTCTCTGTGTGACAGCAATCAGCAATCAGCATTTTGAAAATGCCAATATGTCTAAAAATTTGAATCAATTTTCTCACACTGACGACACTCTCCACAGGGAAGATGGTGCTAATGGAAGTTTGGGCAGGAAGCCTTTAGAATAGTTATGCAAAAGTCATGTAAAACAGAAACAGCAATTCAATATTCCCTGCCTTCAAACTGACACTTGTATTTTTACATACTTAATTTAAAGAAAAAATGTGGAAGAACTGGAGTGTTTTACAGAGAGACAGAGATTTAGGTAGAGGTGACATAGAAAGCCCAGGGCAGCATCTTGCTGGAGAGGTTACTGTATACTGGCTCAGTTGAACTGACTGGCACCATAATTTTAGCTGGTGATCTGCAGTTGGTGGGAAGGTCTGCCACTCAGAAATGCAACATGGAGAGGGGGGTGGAGATAGGTTTCATCGTTGTATCGATGAGGAGGTGCCATTTGTCATGGTGGAGGGGCAGAGGGGATCGATGAACGCTTACCTTTGTACAGTAATGCAATTAGACAAATCAGTCACAATACAATATACAACCAACAAACCACAATTCATCACATAATAATGAGAGTAAAGAAATATTGACTGTAGCCATGGAACCAGCAAGGGGGGGGACCCCCTCCCCAAATACACACACTCATACACGCACGGACTCTTTTTACAATTATGTCTATTATTGTATTTCAGTGCTCTATTTTTATATTTGTTTATTATTTTTTTGTTATTGACAAGACATTAGGGTATAATAAACTACAACAACAACCATAATGAAATAAACTGAAATCTAGAAGTCCAGATATTGTGGTTTAGAAAATTTATTTACAAGTAAATTTGGGCAGGCAGCAGGTGTGTTTGTGTCGTTTAGTTTCTCACTCACCTCAATGTCACCTGCTCTCCCTGCCCTGTCAACATCCCCCTCTCCTTCTACAACCCTCTCATCCCCCACTGCCCTCACTCTCTTTGTACTCAGAATGCACCAAATTGAAAGAAATATCATCAGTAAACATGATGATCAGGAAAAGATTACTAACCATTTCTGTTTTGAATGGCAATTTTCTAATATATCAAGTAAGCTTGACTCATCAGTACTGTACGCCTCTATAATAAGTAGTACTGATTTTCCCTCAACTCTTAACTTATTTCCAAGTCTGACCCAAAAACTGGTGAAGGTCACCCCCACCCTTCCTCTTGTTAATAAAAATTGACTATAATTAAACATTTAGCACATCATTCAAAAAAACACTAATAATGCTGTTTATCATAAGCAAGTACAGCTATACAGCATAATATACAAATAAATGAAATCTACTACTGTCTACACATATTACACATGCAGTTCAACATAAACACTGAATCGAAGTTCATATGGGTTTTCTCACAACGTAACAAAGACATTAAGGCTAGTTTAGCTTGGGTGTACATTTGTTGCTCGCTGGACAAATATGTGGATAATTAATTTTCCACATAATGCAGCTATGATAGCTCACATTAATGATGGCCGGTTGATTAGCACCTTACAATATGCCTGTTTCAGCTTCAAAATTACAGGGGAAAGGAGGAGGAGCTCACCTTTCCCAAAAGAGACCAGAGCTCCTTCAGAAGCAAACATCAAAAAAACTGATAAATAAAATGAAAGAAATTCCATAAATGACTTAAGAAATTCATAAAATCTAATTAGGATTTTACATTCAATTACTTTAAATATGCATAAACCTCTGCCACGGTCAGTGGTTCTGACTTCATCTGCTGTCCAATAATGCTTGTTAACACAACTGATCAATACATGTGTGCTTTTTAAATTCTAGTGTGTGTTTGTAGTATATAAATTGGCTACGGAAATTGATTTTTGACTCTCTGAACACCTGAAAAGCTCATTAATAGCTGTTTACAGCCTGTGATGTTCCTGTGCACCTGTGCCATAAACTCCAGCAAAGGGATCACAGGCACCAGTGGGGTAGTAGTGGGGGGTGGGAGGGCAGAATGGCGGAGGTGTGAAAGACTAATTAACATCTGGACTCACTCCAGCCTAATGAAACTGGCACTTTAGGAAAAAAAAGTGACTTGTTATTAGCTGGTAAATCTGCCACTATCTGACACACTGGATGATTTTACACAGACTTTGTAAAACCCCCCCTTACACTTATTACAATTTATACTAATTCTTATTTTATTGTTTATACACTAAGTAGTAATCAAAACAGTAATATGAAAATACTACACTAGTGACTATATATTCATGTGCATGTATTTATGTTACATATACTGATGTTGTTATCTTAGTTTACCGTATGATAAAATACTATAGCAATTACTGGCCAAGCCACTAGCTTTCAGGATCTCCAGCCATTCAGCCACTGCCTGTGTGGTTCGTTGTGCAGATGCACACTTCAGTTCCCCTTCCAGTTATCTACAATGAGCTGCTGAGAAACAGTTAAATGGATGTGTTATAAACATATATGTGTGAGCCTACTAGTGCCTCGATAGTGCAATGGAATTACTTGGGTATTAACATATTATCCTAATAATTGTTTAGTGAAGCACATCAATCCAACGCTTTTTGGTCTTAATTTGTAAAATCATAGCACTACAGCAATAATTGCATTGTAAGACCTTTTACAAAAAAAAAAAAAAAAACAGTTGGAAAAACATATCTGGGCCACGGGATTAATGAACCCCGCTAATCCAGCCTCTCTGGTATTACAGGCAGGATGCTGATTCCTAACAAAGTGTCTGAGATGTAGAGGTGTGTTCGTGGTTATTTTGTGGCAACCGACTGTCATTTGCACATGATTTAATACACGTAAACACAATAGGTGTTCAAGCATAAACATATTGTGCTCAGGGGCAGGACTTCTAAAATCAAAGGCCGTAGCCTGTTGTTGAACATGCTGTAGTCAACTGGAGAAACTTTTCATACATTATTAAACAGCTGTTGGCAAGAGATTGTACCAGAATCTAATAATTTACATTTTATAGACTTCTGTGGGTGTGTTTATATTTTGACCAAGAAGACACTAATAACCTGGATGTTTCACAGTTTAGACCCAAGAATTGTGACTAAAGAAAATCAGATCATTCTCCAGAATGAACTAAACACAATGCATCAAGTCTCTGGTCTTTAAACAAGATGTACAAGATGAGATAAACCTTCATCCACCTACCATTTTCGTCAGAGTTGGAAAGACAACACACTGCTCAACATAATTCATTGAAATTCTTGTAATTAAACTAATCTTCCTTAAAAGAGAAAGAAATACTCTTATCTTTTATATCAAATCCTACTTTGGCTTTAAGTTCTATTATTTGTCTCTCTCTTAATGATATATTACGATACATACTTTATATGAATTATTTAGTCTCGCCTTAAAATTATTTGCTCTTTAGTTTTGCTACTGCCTCACTTACTATTATAACCCCAGTTTAAAAATGTGTAAAATATAAACAAAAATAGAATTCAATGATTTGAAATCTCATTGACCTATATTTTATTCACAATGGAAAATAAACTACATATCCGATGTTGAGACATTGAAGTTCTGACAGTTAAATGATTGAAATGTTGCTGCCATCAATTTCAACATGAGCTAATATTTTCCATGAAATGTTAAAATGTCTCAGTTTCAATATCAAGCTATAATATATGAGTCTATAATTATGCGAAGCCAATCTATTTAAATTGGAGGTTTAACTGCCTGAACTTCAAATCTCTGGCAGTTCCTGGTAGTTTTCTGTGCCGCCTACAAATTCCTGTGAACACTCATTATCCTAAGCCTCTGAAATTTACAGCGCCACTTACTGACAAAAATGGGTCTCATGCAGTGATTATTACTGTGCACAGATTTGGTGTCATATTAGCTGGAGCGCATCTCCGACAGTTCTCTCTCTCCTCCTAAAGCAGTTGTTGCTGCAGTGTGTGCTTCCTCTAAAACTGGACATTTAATCTGAATTTGCAACAAGTTTTAATAGAGTGCTTCTAGTACCTCAACCCTTACCACTATTGTCCTGATCATTACCATTGATAGTTTAGCTACATTTGTTGAATGAATGAGCATATGCATGTACTGACCACTGTAATATACCCCCCCCCCAAAATATTTTAGAATCCCACAATTACAGTTCCAGCACAAAATGACATATTGACCGTAACTTTAGGTTTTCATGTCTTGGCTAAAATCAAGCATTGTTATAGATAAAGGACTTATAGGACACAATGCTAGCAAGTGGCATATGATGAGAATATACAAGTTAATACATGTAATTTTTTTCCACAATAATGACCTACAGTAAGCATCTACATTAGACAAATTTGAAAATGTGAATGGCACAGCACTTGTACTTGATCAGACTGATTGCGCACGAGGTTGCACACATGTATATTAAAGATTCAGCATTTTGCAAGTAATATCTATGACATGTGAGTAGGTGATTTCCTTTAGTTTGACACAGTTACTCCAGAAGACTTTTGGGTCTTTGAAAAAGGTGTGTTAACTGTTTTTTTTTGAAAGGGTGTAAATGTGTAAAACCAATTGAAATGTGTTAACACATTTGCAAGAAAAAAAATGTCTGATGTGCTAAGGAGGTGTTGATAGAGATGAAGTGGATCTCGGTTTCATTAAAAATGGACCTTGGCAGTTGAGAAAACTCTGTACACTCTAAGTACTTTCTGATGTAAACTGTGGCCAAAGTTTTGATAACAAAGCCTGAAAATGCATAGGGCTGCACCTTTTGTGTGCAACGTTTCACAGCACTGTTTACACTTGCTGATTTTACTGTCATTGAGATACAGTGAGGAATGTGTTTTACTGTACATCCTGCATAGCACAAAGCAACAAAACAATTGACAATGTGCGTTACCTTATTCTTCCGTTGTCAGAAATTGTGACACTGTTGTGATCCATTTACAGCCTTGCAATCACACATCTCTGACCTATTCTAGAGAACCTGCTGATCGTTAGTTGATCTAAGGCTGTGCACATTCCCCTCTCATTATTAACAGCTACGCAATTCATCTCTTCAGAATGCATTTGCAAACAAATTCTGATAGAAATGTATGTAAATGTGCTTGACAGATTATGACAACATGTTCACCCATTTTGTATATATTGAAATCTGCAGTGAACCAGATAGGTTGGGTGGTGAGCCTGTTTGCCAGGCAACCAGTAAAAGACATTTTCATCAGTATGACATAAGCAATTAAAAAGTAGCAAACAGCAGACAATTGAACAAAACCTTTCACATGAATGTGCCAAAGCATTTTCAATTTGTTCAGAAGAATGAAAAATTGCTTATGTGATGTGCAGAAGTGACAAGATGATGTCGCAGTAATTTTTAGAATTTCATTTCTGATCTTAGAAGGGTGTAGTACAGTGACTTGGAAAACCTGTAACAGAAGCTCTCCCTCGATCCTAGATTGATATATATTTAGACTAGGAGATTGCACTACGAACCTACAGTCTTCTGTTGTTTCAAAGTTCCAGTTCTGGAAGAATATAAATGAAATGTATACATAACTAAACTTCGACCGGAAATACTGTACATGTTTAGGAAATATAATAAATATCTGAATTATCTTCATAGATAATTGTTTCTTTTATTCAATGAAGCACAACATGTATTAACAGCAGGTGCATCAGCAGTAGGTCCGCATGTCAGTGGTGCGTGAAATTTACATACCAGTGTAACCTACTACGTTGTTTTGGTTATTATTTCTAAAGTCTTTGTGCATTAATGCAGATATTTGAGCTGTGGTATATTAGTGGAAATGCTTAGAACTTAATTTATGTGATCCCCGTAAGTGTATCAATAATAGGTGTGTGGAGTGGGAGACATAGGAATGTGTGTGCATGTGTGTGTGTGTGTGTGTGTGTGTGTGTGTGTGTGTGTGTGTGTGTGTGTGTATGTGTGTGTGTGAAAACATTGCTTTCCAGCAGCCAGCTACAAACTCTTTCTACCATCTGGGGAGGATGTGAGGTTTGTCGCTAAATTTGAAGCTGGAACCACATTTATTTGAACTGTTTACTGCAGGGACAGACTGTGATGTCAGGGAGCAACTAACCCAAATCTTTAGCTACATTAAGCAGCCTTTATCATCTTGTGGGTCAGCGCATACAATCCTTTATTTCCTTGGTAAATGCATATTATTAATTTAGTATTGTGGTTAAAGTATCTAAAGTTACTGTTAACTGGGGCATCAGTAGTCCTAATCCTGTAGACACCCTTTCGTTATGATTTTCATGATTTTCAAATTTTTAACATCAACATATATCAACCCTTCTGATGCTTAACACTGTGCAATTAATTTATTTTGCAATTTGTGTAAAAATATGCTGCAAAATAAATGTTATTGTGAAGAGGTGCTGTTAAAACGTCTCATTGAAGAGCAACAGTAGAGATATTTTCTTCTAACGTCTCATTCTTCTAACCAGTTGGAGAATTTGAACAGTATATGTTTGCCTTTCAAGTTTTGTAGTACTTTTATTTGTTTTAGTTTCACAAAGAAGAGGACTGGGCACAACATGGTGGAGCATAAAGAGCTTATCTGTTCAGTGAGAGGGAGGGCTCAGCTTAGCAGAGTGGATTGATTTAGAGTTTCATGCTTCCGCTAGCTTAAGACTCAGAATGAACTTTGATGAATAGGTAAGGAATACTCATTAATTATACTTTCCCATCGGGAATTTTGATTGTTTATTGTATCAGCTTGTTTATTGTATTAGGTCTTATTGTTGCATATTGTTGTTACTGTCTTTATGTTACTGTTGATTGCTTTTTATTTAATATAGTATATAATAGTATTGTACATTGCTTGTTATTTGCCTTGCTGCTGTTGTTTTTCAGGCATTTTTGCTGGTCTTTGAAAAATATGATGTAAGGTTATGGTGCTGTTTTAATGTGTAAAACATGAAATTTTTAAAAAAACTCAAATAAAAAATAAAAACTACTATGCAGTTATTGCACATGATTTTAGTGATTCCTGTATAAAACCTACTGTCAATGATGACGACACTAGAGAAGTGGTATCTACCTTCTCATCCTAAAATGAGAAGACAAGTTTTAGTGTGTATGTTAGTGATAAACATATTATTAAGTAATTCACCTCAGAGCACCAGGACAGTTTCGAAAATAATTCTTTTAAATCAGTTAGTCTAATTAGAAAACCAGTTATGAGTGTAAATGGCACAGACAAATCTGTGTTCAAAGGGAAGAAATCTGAACTGGTTATTTGACCTGAGCTTTTTGTTTGTTTGTTGGTTTGTTTGTTTGTTTGTTTGTTTTTCAAATCCTATTTGATTGGGTTTCCTGGGTAACCCCTGAGGCAACTGGGTTGAGCCAATTTATGTGCAGGTGCTAAGTAAGTTGGTGATAAGAGTTACTTGCCTATTTTAATACTGGAGCTTTTGACTTCTTGGTCAAAAATGTGTGAGAGCCAGGCTACTCCAAGTGAAGCTGAAAATGGCTGGGACTTTCACACTGTTAACTTTTGTTATTTATTTATTTATTTTTTGTCTACAGGATTAGAGCAGAACAGCGCAGCAACAATAACAAGACGTTCACATTCTGACTCTTATAACACCAGTTGAAAATAAATTCAAATACTTGCAATGTTTCCCTAACCTGGGGCTAATTTCCCTTGTAGCTCGTATTCTGTGGTCGGATTCACACAGCAGAAAACTGTCCTCTTCAAACAGTTCCCTCCCCTGTTTAGGTACACACTGCCCATTTACAAGCAAGAAAAGCTCACAACCAAAGGTTACATGGTTTAGTTCATAATAAAACACATAAAGGTGTAAAAATAGACTGTGACTAACTCAAAGCAGTGGTTGTGCATTTCTCTAATTTACCACCTGAGAGAAAAGAATCACATTTTAACTTAAACAGGAAAGACAGGATAAAAACAAAATAGTGTAAACTATTCATGAAAAAGAACTTCAACTTTGAAGTACTTACATCATTACAGCTACAAAATGTGGGTCATATTAGCTTGGATCTGTTATCAGAAATTTCCAACCCCTTTTAAGTGTCCATCACATGCATGTTGGCTTGTTCCAGCTTCTTCTTTTAAGTACAGCTTGTCTGTATTTGACATCTGGTCTTTAAACATTGATTTGCCCTTATATATTAAATGATTTTTTTCACTGTTTCTCCTATTATAAATTTATATCATGTGTTAAATCAAATGCTGCTAATGTGCATACAACACATCTGATGGAGAAGTGTTTTCATAATTTGGTCAACAGCTAGACATTATCAGAGTACTCCTTTTATTGCTGTTTTGTTATGCTGCAATTAAATCATCTGTTATCACACTTTTAAACTGGCAAGAAAAATAGTTTTGTTTCAGACACTAATTATTCTACAATATGCAGTAAGAGTATGTAGTAGTAATTAGAGTGAGGTATTTAATACTAATAAATTTTAATGCAAATGAATCACCAAAAGGAAGGGCAACATTTCATTTCCTGACAATGAGCAACACAGTTCACCATGGGAACGAAAACGAGTGTGTCAGTTTAGAACAATAAAGGGCTAAAAGACTTACAGCCTCTTTCCTAATGAGCCATGTAAGACCTCATGCTGTTTGATGTCTAGGACTGTTTCATCCAACTCAGACACCGTCTCCATTGCCCCCTAACCCTCCATGTCCAAGGAGACAACTGGCAGGCTGGCACCCTTCTGCCCTGTGCCTGCCACCCACCAGATCTGACCATGTTCTCCACTTCATTTACCTTATGCTATTCTCCTCTGCCAGACCAGAGCCAGAGGCCAAAGCACAGACAGATATGCGCCTGCAAGGGAACATCCCTTGGGATTAAAGCAGGCAGTTAATTTTGTTTGCATTTTGACAGGGTGGTTTTAATTTTACCTGCCAGGGTAGGTTTGCTCAAGTGTTCTCTCCGGACCTTTGTCTAGTGTGACCTATCATCGCCATATGGTCACATTTCCCACAGCTCACTATGAATAGACCTTCTGGCACTAAAAGTCACTTAACCCATGTTGATGTTGGAGGTGTGAAAACAAGATTGTGCTATATTACGACTTTATTGTTGCTGTAGTTTGCGTGAGATCTTATTCAGATTTTTTTTTTTTTTTAAAAGTATTTCACACAATGTTTATCAAGACATTTTTTTCTTAATGACCGGTGTTGCTTTTATATTTTGACTTGTCACTTTTCCTATTTTCGTGTCTTTAGTCACTATGTTAAATCTGTTGCAATGAAATCAGATTTTAAATTATGTACTTTTATTTTTGACCATCATTCTTTATCAGTAGTCTTAAGTTGTAGATTCAGGTATGATTAATTTTGACTAATACATTGTGTCTGCCACATACTGTATCATTTAACTACTCAACCACACATTTCTATGCAAATGAACTAAAAATGAAAAACATTTTGAAGGGAAAATAACTGACATAATAACAGTTTCGATTAACATAATGAGAGTATGTTGACAAGTCTCAAACATGTTTACACTGATCATATAAAAAAAGTTCCCTGATTACACATGACACACCAGTGACACAGGGTTTTTTCCCCCAATCTTAATAATTGCAAGTGGCATGACAAAAGCACACTAAAATAAAAAACATTGTTTGAATTATCTTTTGTTTATCTGGACACCAGCAGGTAATCAGAAACAGCACCCTTCTAAAATACATTGCAATGTATGTTACAATGAACACCTGGACAGAATTTCAGTACTATTATTGCAAACGTCAACTTAAGTGATGAATTATTATTCATGTACACTGCAGCTAGACTGGATGGCAGAGGCATTCATTTTGGTTTGAATATAAAAGTGTCTGTTTTCTATTTGCCTGAAGAGCAATGCCTCTTAAATGACAAAAAACATATCTTTTAATTTCCCATTATAATTAAATGAAAATCAGATCAATTCAAATCTTCCATTAGAAGAAAATACAGTATCTACTGAAATGTCTACAGGTCAAACAGTCTTTTTTTAAATCAATGCATTAGCCAAGCGGAGGAGCAGAGCTACTGGGACATGCACAAAGCCAAACAATTGACCTCGCTAATGTTAAATTAGTAAACAAAATAATCCAGAATTCCCACAGCAAACCAAAAGCACAAGAACCAGTAAATCTATTTCCTCCTTCATTTCAGTTTTATCTCTGTTTCTCTGCAATTATTACTGATTCTCTCTGTTTGTGAAAACAGCACATTACAACATCTAAGAAATATTTAGAAGGATTATCCATTTACAACAAATTGTGGGCTTTTTCATATATATTTTAGACTAATATATATATATATATATATATATATATATATATAGGTATACACACACTTACAGTAACAGTGTTTACATAGGAGTATTGAAGGACTGTCAATTATTACAGATTAATTTTTAAAGTCACACTTCACTTTCCTTGTATTGAGTCATAAAGACTTATTTTCTACAACAGACTATTCTACAGTACTTGTTATAGTTGAGAAATAAACTGAAAAAAGAATTTTGGACAAAGCCTCTTGTAACTGTTGCCCTCAGAAAAGACCAGTGCAAAATGTTCCACAAGCTTTTCCTTGATTCCTGTGGTTTTTAGTTGCTACACTGACATTGACCATTGAAGAAACACCAGTAACTAGCCTGAAGTTACATATTCAGTGTAACTTCATATCTCTCTGCCAACAGGAGGAAACAGTGATAAATGTTGTTTTGTACGAAATCTGAGATTCTGTTGTATGTACAGTGCATCCAGAAAGTCACAGCACTTAACTTTTTCCACATTTTGTTATGTTACAGCCATATTCCAAAATGAATCAAATTCACTATTTTCCTCAAAATTCTACAATCTTGAAATCTTTGCAAATTTATTAAAAATAAAAAAAACACTTATGTACATGTCATTTACCATGGCCCTCTAAATTGAGCTCTGGTGGAAACAGGTGTGATTGCATGTTTTGTGCTAGGTCCCTTTCTTTCATCAGTTTTAGGATGCCATATTTTATCCTAGGTAATACATTATTGCATTTGTAATTAATTTCAGAGCTAAAGTCTTTGATTGTTCTTTCAATAATTGTAAAGAATGATTCACTGTCCTTTTCACAGTCTATTCCCAGCTGTATATGATCCCAATCAATCTGCTGCACAACATTTTTAAATTCTCCTGTTTAATTCTTTGTAAGGTTTCTGGACACAAGAGTGAAACTGTGGTCATTAAGTCCAGTTAACATATTGAAAGACTTTGTTATTCTCTCAGGTCGATTGATAAATATTAGATCAATCTGAGTACTGCTTAACATGGTAGTTCTTGTAGGCCCTTTTAATCAATTGGAGTAGATCAAACTTGTCTGCAATTCTTTCTGCAGGATGTAAGTAAGGGGGCATCACAAAAGAGTAATACGTTACTTTTTTATTACTATTCACTCCTGAACAAAATTTTAGGACCGGGGGAAATATTACAATATTCTTATTTTGCATTGGCAGATCGTAACCAGGTTGTAAGTAGTGCTTCAAATTACCAAAAGAAGAAACAGCAGCAAGAGACAAAAAATAGCGAGTAGGCAATTTAGTGAACACTACATTTAAACTGAAACAGGCTGTTCATCATCTGATCAAAAGACCTTAGCCCAAAACCCCCCAAAACAGAACTACAAAGGACTCAGTAGTGAGTAGCCCCACCGTATTTGTTGATTTCTTGACTTTAAACATGCGTTTCAGCTTGTTTGATGCGACTGATTCCAGAAGGCTGGTGGGAAGTTGGATCCATGTGGTGATTGTGGCTTCACGAAGGGCATCCATGGTCTAGAACTGGCACCTGTTTTTGTAATGATCCTTTGCAATTCATCCCCCAATATTCTCCATGGGATTTAGATCAGTGGAACATGCAGGATTTCAGAAAGACCAATGTTATTTTTCTGGAAGCAGTCCCTCGTCAGGCGGGCATTGTGAGCTGCCATCTTATGCCCCTGCACAACCTGAACTTTGAAAAATTGCCAACTCTCTACTTTTTTGTCTCTTGCTCCTCTTTCTTTTTTTTTAAATTTTGAACCACGACTTGCAACTTGTTTATGAACTATCAGTGCAAAATGCGTATAAGTATATGTAAACAATTTTAATAATCTTTACCTAAGTCTTAAGAATTTTTTTAGGCGTGTATTACTCTTTTAAAAAAGTGGTTTAAAACAGGCTATTGTTAGCTATAAGCTATAAAGCTATAAAACAGCATTGTTTTATAAAGATCCCTTTAGATCCCTGATGACAGGATAGCTGTTCTGGTATTTTGCTGTTTTAATTACATAAAAAACAAAGTTTTGTTTAGATTTCATGCATATGGTGGCATGGCATACCAGTTTTTCTTAAAATTAGATATTAAAAAAATCCTCCCGTCTCCCCTCTACTGCATTCTTGCCCAAAACGAACCTTAATTAACAAATGAATCCACTTTAACCAATAAGCCTTTACTTTGTCTTTAAAAATAAGTGTTGTTGACATTGGGACTTCAAGGTAAGTGGTAGCATCCCATAGGAGCAGTAATCTCCTTGTAAGATGTCCAGTTGTGCGCTAATCAGCTTCATAACCATGCAGTGCTCCTTCAGTTGAAGCATTGTCTTTTACAGTAGCTTTGCCAAGCAGTCAATAAGATGAATGAACCTGTTCTCTCTCCCCCTGTATTAACATTTGTGTATCTGCCTCTGACTCTTTTCTGTGTCATTGCACCCTTGTTTTATTCCAAAGTGCAACTGTTGATTTATTGAAGAGTTATATCCAAAAAGCTTTTACTATTAGCTGTCCAGATGTCAGCTGTGGGGGAACAATGGTCGTCATCACACATCTTTTCTCGAGGTAGCTAGGAGATGTATATATATTTGGCACCTTGTCATTGCTCTTTATATGTACTCATCAATACTTTCCTCATCCTCCATTCTTTTTACTAGTAGCCTACATGAACTTGCACGTTCAGGTAA
Source organism: Channa argus (assembly GCF_033026475.1). Classification (NCBI taxonomy): domain Eukaryota; kingdom Metazoa; phylum Chordata; class Actinopteri; order Anabantiformes; family Channidae; genus Channa; species Channa argus. The sequence goes on from NC_090198.1 coordinate 19,173,120, forward strand.
TAAAGTAATTAGTTGGATTATTAACATTTAACATTATTATTGTTTGGTAATTGTAATCTGTTTCTTTACTCTTTATTTTTTTTTTATAATATTATACATTCTATGTGGAGCTGCTCAACACTTAAAAAAATCTATAACATCTCAAATCTATGTCAAAAAGAATTTCATCAGAGAAAGTATTTCAGATAAAATGTTGAAAATACTTGTTTTCAATATTCTGCTTGTGTTTTTTCAAAGTGCAGTACAGTAGATTCTCAACTAGAAATTATATCTCATTATATGAGATGACTTAGGTAAGGGGGCTGCTGTAGCTCAGTTGGTAAGGCAGTCGTCCGCGGGCTTGGACCGATCCCCGGGCCCGGCTATATGTCAAAGTGTCTCTGGGCAGAGACTGAACCCCCAACATGCCTTTCCAATCCCCAGCTGTGCAGTGCCACTTCAAGCCCGGTAGAAATCGGGGAGGGTTGCATCAGGATCAGGAAAAACTGTGCCAAATCATCATGTGAAAAATGATCCGCTTTGGATCATACTTACTGTTAGACATCATACTTAGTTAGACAGGGCTGAGAAGTGACACAGAAGATTATGTTTACTTTTATAAACACTTGTTTGGTTCAGACTCTTTAGTTCATCTCTACATAAATATGTAGAGATGAAGTAAGATAACCACATTTGGCCTGAAGATGATTTAAACAAAATCAAAATGGGTACAAAATATTGAAATTAGAATCAGTTTCATTGTTACTGAAGATAACATAGAAGCTGATGAGAGTATTTTGTAATGTTTCTCACAGTTGAACACAGAAACCACAGTGATTAAACATCCTGAGTCAGTGGGTCACTGTGGGGAAGTCAGTGAAATGATGTGGAGCTGGGTTTTGTACAGTAGGCGTGCCAGCAATAGTGCTTTTTTAATTGTACTCGCAGGTGAGGAGGAGGCTAGTTTATCTCAGTATTCTGTGTGTTTCAGTGTGTGTGAATACATTATACTTTGATGAGGTGTGGGTGTGTGGCATGTTTATGTGTTTCTGAGTTGTCAATGCATATTTACAGAAAGTAGTGATATGATATGTAGAAAGCTTATTTTTATGCTCAATGCAGAATTTAAATGTGCTTGATGTTGCAAACAGTTTACTGTAAGCCAAGATGAAAATTCTCTTCTGTAGGAATAAGAATGAATATCATTTCTTTGGTGACCTTGAGAGAATTTCCAAAAGATTCTACTGATGGCAAACTTCTTTAAGTGTATTCAAGGTGTGTTACTGCTCCAAGTTTATCCCGCTCTCCTTATTTAGGAGCTAAATTAATTTTTTGAAGACTGTCAGCTCAAGTATACCAAAAAAATACAACACACACGAAAACAAACTGGCACACAGACATTTCAATCCCCCTTTTAAAATAAGTTTAATGCCTAGCAGCCATATTCACAACAAATCTACGGCTCCAAATCACACATTGAATACTGTAATCACACGTTGTTTTCACCAGCTAAAGTGTCAGTCCCCCAGGTACATGGGGTTACTGACCTAAAAGATCTGCTGTAAGATACAGACAAAGAGCATTGTTTGTGTCAAGAAACTGGGGAGCTTTTGGCCACTAACAATGCTCTTTGCGGATCCCAACGCACGCCTATGTGTCACAGGGTTTTCCTATCCTACTGACTGACCGCCAGTGGTTATGTGTCATGAAACAGTGCCAACTTTTCTGAAGCACACCATGCATTTTGATGAGAAACTCCATGGACATATAACATAAAACATATAACGGCACCTTTAACTTATTTAGGCTAAGTGTTAAGTGTTAACGTGCATTTTAATTATGTATGTAAATCACCAAATGGTAGAAATTTGTACACAGCATTAAGGAATGAAGTGGTTAAAAACATAAGAAAGGTGATTAAGCAGATTTTTTTATTGACTATAAGTGAAGACGAAGGGAGATTCTAAAGCAAACTGGAACCAATAAAAAAAAATGATAGGCCAGAATCCTAAAGGAATAATGGAAGAATACGGAAGAATAAATCTAGAATTAATACGCTTGGAGTAGCATATGCCTTTAATAATTTCTTCCATCTGTATTAACTACAGTATTGCTCAGTGTTTTTCATCCAACAGTACAAATGTTTGTCCAGTAAATGCACATTGAGCCAGTTTTCAGCATAGGAAGTGTCACAGAATTCAAAGTTTTCTCAAACCAACCAGAACAAAGGATGTCTTTGGTATAGATATTTTTATGGTAAAAGAGCTTTGTCACACATTAACTACCCTAGTAACCAAAATTATTAATCTCTTTCAAGCTATACGTCCTAATGTGTGGAAGTCAGCAGCTGTAATCTCAATCTATAAAACTGTCGACCCCTTTCAGTATGCAATTTTAGACCAATCAGTATCCTACCTACAGTGTCTAAAGTCGCAGAGAAACCCATTGCTCAAAAAATAATCGCTCATCTGAACACCACCTCTTTTTCTCTGCAGCCAATGCAATTTGGTTTCAGATCTAAATGCTCCACAGAGACTGCTAACTGCTTCTTTACAGAAAATGTAAAGTATTTACTGGATAAAGGTGGTGTGATTGATGCTGTGTTTCTAGATCTCAAAAGGCCTTTTGAAACTGTAATTCATATAGGATTGACCAAATTAAGTGGATTAAATTTTTCATAAGGTGCCATAACATAGATTGAATCTTATTTATCAAATCGATCCCAGTGAGTCATAGTCGATAATTACATCCATCTCCCCTCCATCTGTCCACAGGTGTTGCGCAAGAACACTTTGGGACTGTTACTTTTTTCACCCTACATACATGATCTGCCATTTGTATGTCCAAATAATTCTATTCAGATGTATGCAGATGACACAGTAATATACACACATAGTGTCAACATGACACAAGTTGCAGAAAAACTGACACAGTCTATGGTCCATGTCACAGCGTGGTTAAATCAACGCTGCTTAAAACTCAATGTAACCAGAACAGTAGCCAAATCAAACAGTCCCAGTATAGAACCTGATGTTCATGTGTCAGGAGAAAAAATACAAGTTTCTTCAGTAAATAAATACCGTGGGGGCCTTAATAGCCTCTAAACTGACTTTTGAATCACAGGTGAGAAGAGTTTGCAATCAAGCTAAATTCAATATCTCAAATTTTTCTCACATAACGCTGCATTTATCATTGCAGGCAGCCAAAGTATACATATGCGCTATGGTTATGTCACATATCAATTATTGTTTAATAAAATGGTCAAAGCCGACCATTAACACACTAAAACCTTTAGAATTGCTGTTTAAACAAACTAGACAACTAAACATTATGATATCACCATTGCAAAATATTACAAAAGCATTGCCTTTTAATTTGGGAGAACATTATAAATTATTGAAATTTGTTTTTAATACACAAAATTGATTATGGTCTTTCATCGACTCTACTCAGCCAGTTTGTAAAAAAGCACCTTCAGTCAGCATTCATTTTTTAGTTACGGCTGCACGAGTCGAACGCTGTTCCAGTAAACATCAGAGAACTGATCTCATACGATCTGTTCAAAAAACCTCTAAGAAACTGGTTCAATATTAGTCAAACGCCATAAGCATTAAGATTATCAGCGTGGGTGCTCTTTCCTGACCTTACTGCTTTACTACTGCTGTCTCTGCCATCTTGTCGTTGCAATATATGTTTAGATGTTTAGGTATTTTTAATTAACTATTGATAGCTTTTAGGCATTTGTTGTGTTTTATTCTGTGTCTACATACTGTGTTTGTCAGCAACTGGTTTTTATTTAACTTTTTTATTTTTTAGTTAGACAATGTTAACATCTGTCCAGAAACTGCAGGTGAACTGCAGGTGAAAAATAACCTTTCCACTAATTATGGTACAGTAGTTAAAATGTTTATTAATGTACACTGTCCCTGTCAAATAAACCAATAAAAGTAAAGTTATAAAACATCTGTGTTGTGTTAACATCATGTTTCTGCCGACCCTGCAGGCCCCCCTTTTTTTTTTATTTCAAATATAACAGAGCAAACTGTTTGAAGTGTTGCTTGTGATGCAAACATATTGGTGCAGCTCTTCGGCAGGCAACGATATTTGTTGATCTAGAGTTCAAAAACTTAAATATCAGACATGGAAGGGTGTTGAAGTGGTGCATTCTCGACAAAAAGTCTTATAAATTTTACAGCACTTGAATGAACAATGAGCTTTAATTAGCTGTCACTAAATACAGCCAGCCTCATTTATTACCAGATACTTAAACACTACAATGAAAAAACAGGACAGTCCTATAAAAAGTGAATACAAGCAGGGACACAGTCTGGGGTAAATAAATAAATAAATCTGGCTCCAGCAAAATTCATAGTGTTGAAAATTGATAAATGGTGACAGCAAGAGTTATATAAGCTACTATGGCAGATCTGAGTCAGTTAATGTGATTCCCCCTGCCTGACCCAGTCGCTTAGAGAACGCACCTTTCTTGATGTGGAATAACAAAAATATGCATGAAATCCAAGATGGTACAGGGGGAATGAGATTCATGACAGAGTGATGGAGGAACACGGCAACACTGATGCTCACTCACCTGCTCCACACTGTACCTCTGCATGTCGTCATACAAATTTGACTATGGTCTAGAGAACATTTTCTCTTTTATTAGAACCATATTTTACATTAGTATCTAATAAAGCTTCACTGCCTTCACCTATCACAATTCTAAATCAATGTATATGTAATATTATGCACTATTATAAAACGGGTTTTAAACATCACAGTTTTACCCACTACACGCTTCTCTCTGTGTTGCAAGGTTAACAATCCAATCAGATATGAGGCTGAGGAAATGCTGTATGAGCATCGAACACTGTCAAGGGCACCTCTCAGTGTTGTGATGGAAACAACCACACATACAGAACGGTTGCCCTCCAGACCGCAAGTGATTCATAGACTGCACAGAACCAACAGATGACTTTAAACCTGGCATCGTCTATAGCTTCAGATGGCTTCAGCTTTGGCACTTAGCTGGCTCTCAAGAGGCAGACCACGTAATGTCAACAGCTTTGATGGTACATTTAGCATTTTATGAATGTGTTAAAGGCAGGATTCATGAGCCAAATGTATCCAAGTCGAAATATTGACAACAGATAAAGTAGAAAACTCCTGTAGACATATTTTCTGTTATTAGAGCCTTGCTATTTACACCCATATTTTTTCTCATCTTTGCTGCATGAGCACCGTATTTGCTGTGTTCAGGACTTTTTCTGGCTAGGTTTCTTGAAACTAAATAATCAAAATCGAAAGTAGCAACCCTGACTTCGCTTAAGAAGTGTGAATTAAAACACTGAATTACGACAAATGAACAATAGAAGACAATGAAGTGTAGTAGTGTCAGTTGGCGTAATTATATCACATACATTATACCACAGAACTTGCTAACTGCCACTGTGGAAATTAGTTTTACTGTAGGGTGTTACAATAAAGAATTAGCATGCATGTCACAATCTATTTCATTAAAAGAACTATGGGTCGTAAAAAAATTATGCAAGAACCACTTCCCAGTGTCAGCTGAGACTCCTTTTAATCCCTCTCTGTTCCTCTCACTGTTTCAGTGTCCTACATGTGTGTGACAGAACTGTAACAGAGACCTTGGGAGCAGTTGAATAAGGCTATGTGAACATGTGTCAGTGGAATTTTTAATGGGAACACCATGCTCCTAATATACAATCCATCTGTAGTCTGCACAATGAATAACAACAGCTCTCTGCAATATTGACTCCTCCCCGGTCCCCCGTTTTAATGATTATGCCTTTGTCCTTTGTGTTAAAAAGTCCTGTAGGAAACATTCCATTACTACGTTTCAGGAGGGGTAGCTGCGGAGCACAAGGCTGCCTCTCTTGTCACATCAGCTCCTTATTATTCATTAGGATCTTTTTCTTTTCCCTGCGTAAAAGGACCTTGATAAGCTATGTTTATTCATACACTAACCTTTTTAAATATTTCCAAGAGCTCTCCAACAAAGTCCTACCTGGCATACCTAATATCTAATCTTTGTTTCATTATTCAGTCCTCAAGCTCTCACTTCTCACTTAAGATGCAATACATGAATTGTGCCTCCACACTTCTTTGTGTTTCTACTTTGCTATCTCCCTCAGCCTCTGCACCTCTCCCTGTCCCTGGCTTAAAGTTTCATTATTTAGGTTTTTGTGCAGGCATTTCTATTGTCTATTTTAAATGCATGGATTTAGATATTTTATATTTCCTTCTCCAGCATCTCCACAGATAAGAAAATCAGCAGCACCAAAGCTCGGCAATTACCACAGTATGTATTTACAGTTTGGTTAATAAGTAGGAAATGTTTTAAAAGCACACACTGAATTGCTATGTGAGGTGTGTGTGCTGATAAAAGTTACTGCACCACAAATGTGCTTTTGGAAAGAGTCACTTTATCACCACAATGTAAAATTCATTCAGAACTCAGTCTAGTTAGGCATGAATTTTGATAGATTTATTTCAAAATACTAAAATTAAAATGCTGCTTTACAATTATTTTACAAACTGCTTTACAATTTACTGCTTTACAATCTTAATTTTTAGATGAGGAAATATGAAGTATGAATTTGTTAGGCATTTCAATACTTTCATTTCCATGATAAAGGCTAACAACTGGATGCAGAAAACTTACCACCACAAATGTTTGAGAGCGAGGGCCCAGTTACAAACGAAAGCAGCCTACAATAGCAAAATATGAACCAAAAAAGTATTTACTTTAAAAACAATGAATTTGCTTGAATGGATCCTTCAACAATTTGATTTTGATGTTCAGTGCAAGTCAAACATTTACCATGTTAATTAAAGTACCTGTCTAAGTTCCACTGTGCCTGAAGCTCTTTTTTTTTTTTTTTAATCGTTAGCACATAAAATCATGTTCCTGCCCAGCTTCATTTGTCTTCTACAAGTGGCTCAGCAAACCTTACACCGCTCCTCCATTATACCTACACCGCTTGGATAGATACAGTAGGCAGCACAAGCAGACACATTCCTTTTTTCTGTGCCCACATCTGCCAGTCTGTTAGCCACCCATGATACTTGGCAGGTTTTTACTGGCTACAGTAGCAGCACAATTGGCGCTGTCAGCACACTGGTAAGACATGGGCCAGCTGTAAGCCCAGATACTGATGTACCAACACAAGCCCTGGTCCCAGTCAACACTGGTGATATGCAAGGTTTCTAGAGCAGCAAGGTCCCAACATTAACTTGGCTCACATCCAAGAGAAGACATTTACCGGACATAACCAATGTATGCTTATTAAACAGTTAACCTGTGCTTTTTATTACTGTTTCAAGTCTGTGTCACCATAAATAACAATTTAAATTGTTATTTATTAAATAATTACAATAAGCAATAACAACTGTTTTTGTTAAAAACCTTAACAGTTTCTTGATGTTATTTGTAATATGGTCTTGCCATATATATTTTTTTGCTGGTTCTCTATGTCAATACTGGTTTCAGGAGCACAGACAAAAAAGTAAATTAAGCAATAAAAAAAACGTCTTTCTTTACACTCTGTGGTTTAATTACAGGATTGATTTCTGACTGGCCACGGCTTCTTTTAATGCCTGCGGTCTTTCTTATGAGCACCTTCATATTCCTTTTGCATCATCAAAGATAAACCTCTGTGCTCGTTATGAGTTTGTGTGGACCGAGACGGACAAACACACACTACACTCCTGCAAACTGGAGGAACATGATGCTGGATAGAAAGGGGTTCAAGTGCAGTGGTAATATTTGTTCTAGCTGACGGCTATTGAGTACATCAGGAAAAGTTTATTAGTAAAATTAATTAAATATTTAGCAGCTGTGTTAGTTTCCAATAATTCTGTCTGGGTTACTTTATTTTCTATTTCTACTTTTCTATAGTATGTACTCACGCTGTCAGCCTCATGGCGCTGTCAATCTCTATATAGATCTGCCTGTTTGTTTTCCTTTTCCACTCCCATTCTTCCTTCAGATGAACTGTCACATGCCCTCCACTGAGCATCAATCCACTCTCTGCAATCTGCCCCAAAGTTAGTGATGCCAAATCCATGACGGCCTCACTCAATCCACATTTTCCACCCAATGGAAGTTGAGGACACATAAACCAAACCTTGCTTCGATATGCACATTCACCCTCAAACCCATCAATCAGGCCTCGTGGGAGCTGCCATGCTCCAGATTGGTTTTTAGCTTTCCAGTGAATTGATTGAGAAAAAGAAACTTAAAGTAATGTGTTTGCCAATAAGTTGCCACACCAGCTCAATTTGAAATGGCATCTGGCATCGTGACTGCCTCCACCTACGATTACTAAGGTTTTTTGATGCTATCTTGAAGCAGTCCTGCCTTTTCTATTGACAACACAAACTATCAAACTATGTTAGCTATGTTTTTGGATATTACCTGCTACCTATCATGAGGAATAGCAGTTTGTGTGAAGCAGGAAAATGACTGAATGTAAATGTAAGTAAGAGAATGAGTGGTGGGAGTGGAATCTCTGCAGTGAGAGTAGAAATCTGAAGGGAAGAGACGAAAGAGCTGCAATTCAAATGCTGCAATCTGACAGAATAATTTATTGAGTTTCTCTAGCTTGGTAAAGAGTTTCTGATAAATGGGGCAAGTCACACTGAACTGTTACCAAAAGTGAGAAGGGGGTCATACCAATTGAGAATATATATTGCAAAAAACGTCTTCCTTCAATTTGTCATTTAATGCTGACAGATTTTGAATTAGTGGGACAGAGTTGTCTCCTTATCTGTGGTGTTTAAAACTGTTGTGATTGGGAACTTAAACCATATACAGAGTGATTTACTAAACTCACTAAATACAAATCAAAAAAGTAAAGACAAAATCACATGCATCATAACCAGATTTTATACATATGCTGTCTGTTGCTGTATATAAATATGTACTTTATGATTTAGAGGAAACTATGACCTGAAAAATATTAAACAGAATACATTCAAGTGAGAACCTAAATATATATTTAATATTCTTCAAACAACTTATATTTCATTTAAAAGCCCTAACAATAAAAAATACATAAAAACTAGAAAACAAAGGGTGATCCATCCGTATAAAGATCTTGTGGGGCAACTGCGGGTTTTTATGTTTGTTTGTTTGTTTGTTTGTTTTTTTTCTTTTCCTATGTTGGTTGCATGCATGAAATGTGCATGCATGCTAAACTACTGGTAAAGGCGATTTTTACTTTTCTTTTCCAGTGTACTGAGCATTAAGAAAACTGTTTGTTTTATGGCATCAAGATCCTACTTTGTGTATGCAAATAATAAAACCTGATTGTTACACTTGAATTCATTTTATTCTTCTGTATTCAGCACTATACATCCGAAACACCGGGTTGTCATCTGTTTGTGCTGTGTGCTTCACGTGAAAATCTTTTACTATACCAGAGTGTTTGATTTTATATCTGTATTCTGGACTTGCATGTTATAATAAGTGTGAAAATGAATTGGAAACAGATAATAGTGTCTTGTTAGCTAGCAATGTTAATATATCTTCGCCCTCCACTAAAGTTCTAAAATATTTTGTAACCTTTATTTTTTATCTGAAAGTAGTATAAAAGCATCATCCATGTCCGACAACAAGTCAAAACGTAATCACTTACTTTTTATGTGCAACTGTAAATTACCATTTATAGACTGCAAATCACAGGAGGAAGTGTTTCATTCCTCCTCAAACTAAACCGGAAAGACGTTACCCTCTACAATTTCACATAACATTCTGATTTGGCCTTTAAGTTCAGTTAGCTTGTTATTCCCAAACTTCAGTCAGGTCTTACCTCTCTAAGTCTCTCGCTTCTGCCTGAAGAATTCCATAAAAAATCCACTCTTAACATTAGATCCTGCGCTGCAGTTCACACTATGAATGATCTGCATAACGCAGTGCATGGTCATCTGTGTACAGTGGTGTATGGAGACATTCACAAGGTGCAGAATATGTGAATTAGGTTTAGTTAAACTGCTGTGGTTTAGCATTATAGATTGACAATTTTTCCCTGATATTTGAACTCCTAATCAATGTAATGCCAAACATAGGAGCTTGTTAAAACTCAAACGTGAATTTATACAGGTGCACAGCAGATCAACACTTGGGCAAGCGGCCCAGTAAAAAGGATCTGGCAAAAACCGCTCTTCCATCTGCCACAGAAGACAGATAAGATTGAGATCTCTGAAGGTAAAATGGAGTATTAGGATTTGTAATTGAGGGCTGCCTCTTTAATGTCACATGCAGTATTCAGCACCTCGCACATCAATTTAGCTCCATTAAATAGGCTTTACTTTTAATAACTTGTATTGTTTTTAATTTGTGTCAGAGCTGATTTCGATAAAGTGCCTCCATGTAATGTCCTTATAGACCAGTTTTCAAATACTTTAAAACAGGAAGTAGTGGTCTCTCTTGGTTTGGAGTTTGAACTTATACAGAAAAATCGATTGGCAGACTCAGTAAAGAGCTGTCTTGTCTTGTTAATATTTAAATAGGTTTAGTCTGTGAGTTGGCTGGTTTGTCTGCACTCTTTAATGAGGCTTCAAAAATATTACATTTTCATGTTTTATGTAAATATTCTAACAACACATTTGGGGTCCAGTAAATACACATTGTTTATATTTGAATAAGTTCTATGAGCTATTACAGCAACAAGGCTTCTTTTAAGTAGGAAATTTGTTTTCCAAGACAAACCACACACTACATATATACAGTATCATTTGGTTGCTGCCAAATTAAACGTTGTAAAAACTTTAACCATCCAGCTTCAAAACAAAATCAGCCGTAACTGGAAATAACTGGAAACACCAGTTATTTTTAATTTTACGTTTATGTTTAAAAAACACACAATAATTGACATAGAATGTGTTCTACCATAATGCATAAAAGTTTTCGGAGCTCATAAAAGTATATATAGAAGACTCAAGATGAACACGGATTCCTTTTATTAGGTCTCCATCTCAAAAACATGACATTTTGAGCCTGGTTTCAGCTCAGACACTTTTTGATTTAGCAAACCACGAATCCTACGCTGCAGCACCAAGATTAGAGCAGAATGTCATGTGCAGCTGAATCCTTATGTGAATGCCAAATATTAAAATATCTACAATGGGGTTCATCATAACAAGAGTGCCTGACAGGTCTTTGTCGTACTGTGTCCTCTGAGATTCTACTGCTGACACAATGAAAATATGTTCATGAAAGGCCTGTTGTAAGTGTAGCACTGTTACAATGAACCTGCTTCACCCCAGTGAAAAAGCATAATGTGCTGTAAGGTCAATTACTGCATTAGCAAATGCTTAGTACGCCAGCAGCTTGATAGCTTGCGATGGGTGAAGGTAAGGTTATATGACAGCAAATAAAACAGTGATTTGCAAAAGTGATTGCTTGCTTCGTAAACACTTTTGGTGGCCAAAGCATGCAGAGACGAGTTCCCTGATTGCTTATTGATCATAAATGAGTAGCCCAGTGAGAGGAGATCACCTCAAGGTTACAGAGGTCAGTCAAACAGCCTGACAGGCCTGGCACAGATGTCTTATTAATGCTGTACTTTATTCATCAGTAACTATTATTGATTCAATTCCAAGCATTTTTACTTTATCAATTATTAATACATAAATTTGTATTACAGGCACATTATAAGATCAAATTCTGAGTACATGTGGTTGCTCAGAGGGAGCAATCGGCTACTCAAGCACACCATATTCAGATTTCCAGTGACAAATGACAGACAAATTTCAGGACTAGTTAGCAAACAGACTGGAACGTTTAGCAACTAATGAACCAGGTATTTTCTTTGGGTTTGTTTTTGAGAGAAAAACGGAGCCAGTCAATATGGGACTTACAATGGACAGAGTGTTTTTCAAGTCAATAGCATGTTTAGTTGCCATATGTGGAGCTAGCTACTTTCTCTTTTGTCTTCATAATGTCTTGTGAAGCCTGGCCCAAGATGCATTTTCCAAAAGAGAAGTGTTAATTACAGAAAGTACCATTCTGTCAAGTTCTCTGCAATACCCCAAAACACGGGAAGGATAGGAATAAATACATCAGAAATTGTTTTTTTTTTTTTTTGTCTTTGTTTTTGTGATGTGTTGGTTTGATTGTTTTTGCCAGATTTCTTGTTATTTTAAGCTGGCAGATAAATTGCCCTGTAGTGATGAGATTTTCTTTGTGCGAATTACATTGACTAAATTCCCCCTTTAAATTTACCTGTGACTCTGCGTGACAGTCAGCCTGGTCCTCCACAGAAGTTGTGATAGGTTTTCAATCATTTCATATTCACACAGGTACCACATTGTTTGAAAAGCTATTTAACAGAAGACTACACGAGGGAAAGTGATGGCATTAGGGGGATGTCTCTGTAATCGTATAAGTTTAATAAGACAAATTTATTTTATTTTAAGTTTCTGTCCATGACGTAGCTACTGATTTAATAAGAGACACATAGAGAGAATGTATAGGAAAGAGACAGCATGTCTTTCCCATTTATGAGTTGTTGGATTGTGTGTGTATTATGTAGCTTTTCATGAGAATTAGGGGAGACATTTGGCAGCTCTGCCTTATAATCTATAGGTTCTTAGAGGAACAGGGATGAGCAGAGGATTGTAAACCATATTTCAGAGGAACTGAGTAAGATAAAAACTCCTCAAAATTCCTTTGCACTCCTCGGTTCCCCAGCTGTGTGTATCAATCATTCTCTAATATTCCCAGCACGTCTTCAGGGTCTCTCTGTTCAGGCCCTAGAGCCCAGCTTATGGTCTCCTTCAGATCTTTCTTTCTTTTATGTGAATGCACACTCCAACTTCAACATTTCCGTCCAGCATTAAGATTTTGGGTTATCTTTGGCCTGCAGAATAGGTTTCTTTTGTGCTTGATGAAAAAGCTCTACAATTTTCAGAGGTCAGTGGCCAAAATCAACTGTACGAGGAGCAGCAAAGGAGTTCAGTTTAAGAAATGTATCTAGATTGAAAGGCACGGCTGAAATCTCTTTGAAGAATACGTTAAAAGTGAGTGCAGCTCTGTATGTTTTCAGAGCACAAAGACCAACTTGTTCTCATTCCCTGATCGTCAACTACCAACGCTTTGTCAAACACGCTGGCAAGTGGTGCTGTAGAGATGAGCAAGGTATCCTTTGGTGTCTGTATACTGACACACAGGGTTTTCAAGGGACTCTGGTGTAAACCTATTCGCAGCAATACTGGAAGCCTTGACATTGTCACAAGAGAACTGAGGCACGACACAGATTTTCTGCCCAAACAAGATATTCAGTGGGAAGGCTCACCACCGTGAAATATTGTTTCCCATTTTAAAGTCTTTGAACCATATCGCACTTCTCCACATAAAACACAATTGTGAATTTGCCATTTTAATTTTATATGGGTTTATGGGACAATCACTTGTAATCAGTACTTTATATATTATGTAATGTGTGTAGTGTGTAATCTGTGAATTTACACTATACATCAATATACTTGTACATTAATAAAGGTGTTGTGGGAGTTTTTTATTACACAGATTATTTGCCATCTAGCTACAGGATTTTTAAAGTTAGCATAGAAATACTTATTATTAATAATAGACGAGAGACTTACAAAAATATACAGAAATGTATAAGATCAGTAGAATAAAATAGAAGCTTTATTGTCATCATTTTGCACGTTTATGTTGCTTTAGAATTTGTCCTCTGCATTTGACCCAGCCCCTCGTGTGGAGCAGTGAGCAGACACAGGCAGTGCCTGGGGAGCCAGCCCTGAATGTCTTGCTCAAGGACACACCTGGTGCATGGGCAGGGAGTTGATGGGAGACTGAATCCCAGCCTGAACCTCTACTCATTGTGTAACGCTACGTTTTGTATGTGCATTTACTTACGCACATTTGTTGTGCATGCAACAGTCAATCTCTTTGAAACAGTTTATTAGGTGCTGAGGGTGATTAACAGTGAGTAGGGCCCCAATGATGACTGGGAGGCTCAGTCACTTCAGACAACACTGTAAATAGAATATTTGTAGATTCCTAATTATGTATAATATGAGTGTAAACTACTGTTAACAATTTGTTGACATATTATCTTTGCCTGACATTGTTGTTCTCCAGTGTCTATAATTACAGAGGTGTCTATGAATGCATTTAAGGCTCCTGGGATAAATAATCCTACAAATAAAATAAATATCACTCAAATGTTAGTTCAATTCAACTCTGTTTTGTAGAAATTACATTTATATTCTACTAATTATTTTTACCAGTGTTCAGTGGCAGTAGCAGCATTTTTTCAGTGAAGTTAAGCTTTTTCTATAAATCATAGATAGGTTGTCTGGCTTGAATACTTAGAAAGCGCTGGACTTTGGCTGAAGACAGCAGAGGGGGTTTTATCCTGAATAGGTATCTTATACCTACCCAATGGATGTTGGTATTCCATTAAAGATTAATAAAGTAAACACTTCTACCATGCATTTCAAGTCATTTTGGATTTTTTTCTATTTTGCTTGTATTTACCAAAGACCATGAACTTTCCCTATAGCTTTAAATAAGTGCTTTGAGTATCTAACAGAAAAAGTTTAGCGCCTTTATTGCTTTTGGCAGTATGCAAAACCACAATGTTTTTCTAGCAATAATAACATCTACAGTATAATACAATTTTCTAAATTTTTCAGAGAACATTTCCAAGTGGCTGCAGATTATGAAGACATATACCATCATCGTTTGTTTCTTTGCTCAGCATTATGTTTCGTTTATACCTTTTGGAATACAAATGGATAAACAAGTTAATCTCTTCAAATCTTACCTTCAAGATTATCTTCAAATCTTAAAAAAAACAATAAAATGCTTTTCTGCCTAATGAAGTAGTGACATTTAAAAGACAACAAATGTAGCACATTTTTAGAGGACAAGTCACAGGTTCACGCTTTGTTCACAGAGTCAAATCCTGACACCTCTCATTCTATAATGACTCTATAATGTGGTTTTACATTTTTTTGGTTTCAGCTTCACATAAATGAAAGGTAGGTTTCAAATACTGTATGATGGAGATGTGCTCAGGTAATCAGTTTACATAGCTTTTAAATACAAGCTGTACCTTTATAACTCAAGGACCATCAATGGGGTAGAAAAATAGTTTCCAAGGTAATAGCATGAATCTAAACAACGTGCAGTATTACATTACAACTTAATTGTGCGCAGCAAGACTCCCATGGGGAAAGCTTGTATCTTAGCTGTATGCTATTTTTAACTTCTTTTTCATGCTGGCAAAACCAGACATGAGGACCTAAATCTTTCAGCACCACAGGCTAACATGAAAAACTGAACAACATTAATGTGTGTGAGAATAATTTGCTGCATCAGCTGTCTCCCTTTGTTAGTTTGTTTGTTTAAATTTTTAGCCACCTTGCTCAATTGCATATTGTATTCACATCCCACACTTTGTTGAAGCTGCATGGCCACCAGAGGAGGTGTAAGTTGACAAATGAAGGAGGAAGACACAGCGTGAGGTCATGGCGAGGTAGCGAGCTACCTCTCGCTGTGTAAATAAATAAGCCATGGTGCTGTCAGCTGTGCCGAATATTCATCACAATAATAGCCACCTTGGGGTTGGTTAAATGTTCCAAGGAAACATCAAGGTCAGTCTGTGTGCCCTAATAACATGATAAACTTCAGAAAACATCTGATGTGCATCTTTGTGTGCTTAAAAACATTTGAAGAAGCTGTGGTTAATAAGAAAAGGTGTTCGGGAAAAATTAAATCATTTGAATAATTAGTAGATATTTATCAGTAGCATGTACCTGAACTTTTAAGTAAATGCAGCTATGTTCATAGCTGTTGCAATGTTCATACAGTGTGCAGCAAATTTATGTAGTGTACATGTAGATTGCGAAAGCATGAATGCACAGCAAAAGTGTCATTAAAATTATTGATCCTATTCATACACCTTTCCTGTCACTGCATCTTACAACACAACAACAGACAAGGGCTCTGGAGAGAAAGTGGAAATCTCTTTTTACCAGATATTCATAAAGCTCTTGTCACACAACCTGTCATTCAAAGCCTGCAAGAACATGCAAAACGTTTCCCTTGCGTCGTGTTTTCTGTGTCCTTGGTTGCCCACTGTTTGAACTGCTTACAAAGATGCACACACAGGTACCATCGTCAGATGGAGGATTGCATTCACTTATATCTTTACAATTTATATGCACCTGAAGCACAGAATATACTATGGGATATTACTCCCTGCACTCACTCACCTGCAGCGACGTCTGGATAATGTTGTGTAACACTTTATAATAATGGGCGTTTATGTACTGCATGTAGTTACATCTCTGTCTCGCTCTAAACTGTCTCGCTCTAAATCATTTTAAGGATTGCTATGCACATCGAACTAGAAGTTGTAAATTAGTCATATTTAATTATTTTTCTAATTTAAATATTCCACAATAGAAACAAATGTGTATTTAGGAAAACCTTTGTTATATAAACTTAATTAAAATCTTTAAAAGACAAGAAGGAACCTAAATCTGTTGTCCATGACCCTGGTGACCTTTCTGGACTCTGTCTCCGGAGTGGTGCTTATGGAAGAACATTAAAGAGAACATTATGTTCAGTGGATGTCATTTCTTTCCCACTACTGGCCTAAAAGAGGTGTTATCAATTTAACTGTACAGTTTGAAATACCATGATCCCTGCTAAAATAGTCTGTCCAGGTGGAAAAAAAACACAGGTAATTCATCACCTTTTTAATAGGTTGAATTTTAAAGATGGAAATGCAGTGGAAGCCTTGAGTTACAGCAGCAAGGGCAGTTATTAATACATCAAGTAATTAGCATGGTTCTGAAGTGTTATGAATGAAAGTAATTGCATTGGACCTCTTGCGCACCTTGCCTCTCTCTTAAATTTTATAGAAATGGAAATTCCGTCATGACCTTTTAACCTTGTGCATTATTCAGGTGAGCGGTATACCCGCTATTTCGCTCACAATATCGCCCAGAGCCCAGGTTTTTAGCATGTGCTGAAACCTCTGCAAGGCTCTGGAGAGTCGAGCTAGGGATTTATTACCCTTCACACACCCTTTTGGCTTCTTGAAAAATACCTCCCTTTGGATTAAATGTTAAAGACTGAGGCACTCACATTTTGTAAGGAAACTAAATTAACCTACATACCCTAAAGCTCTCGTCTTCTACCTCACACTAAAAGCCAAAAAGTGCATAAAGCATAATGTTAATGTCGATGATACAGATGGAGAACAGAGACACACACACACACACACACACACACACACACACACACGCGCACACACGCACACACACACACAGCTCTTTTACATCTATAATCTATAGAATTGTACTGTATGCATATTGTTTGCAAAATAAAAGCCCTGCACATTATATATTATATACTTATATTATACACTTCTAGCAGTAATTCGATATAATTAAGACTATTAAATAACAATACATTTTCTATCAATAAATCTATTTTTAGTTTTTTTTTTCTATTTAGTCTTAATTATTTTCTAATTAGTCTGATAGTTAACTTAGCAATAAATACTAATCACATTTTATGTTTGACAGGCTAGTGCATTTATCGACTATTTTAACATGTAATCTATGAATAAAGGAACCATTTCAAGCTTATGACTTTTACCTAATGATACTGTTTATCACAAAAGTTCAGATTTATGGAGTGTACACAATTAGTAATAGTGCTGTTTAGTATGTTGCGTATTTTCTTGATTGTATTTGGAAAAGTACTTGTATTTAATAACTGACAAAAGCTGTCTACACTTACAGCATTAAATTATTCAAAATCTACATGTTACATGCTGTGCTTTCTTAAAAAAAGACACAGCCAAGAATAAATAATGGCACTGTTTGCAATTTCCTGGTTTTCTCTATAAATTGGTCATGGAATGTGATGTGATCTTCTCCAAAGTCATAAATATTAGCTAAGACAAGATTTCTAAGCTAATGAAACACAAATACTCATGATCTTTCACGTCTTAATGGAACACACCCACTACACATAAAATACATAATGATGATGAATAAAATCATGACAAAACTAGGCTTCTGATGTAACAGTACATTTGCTGGCATCAGGTGTTAGCAAACCTGGAGTCCAGTCAATTAAGCGAAATAGAGGTGTGGTTTACTACCTTGATGTAAAAAGCCATACAAACATTGTCAGTGTGCTATTGACAAGCAGCATCAGCTGATGTGAGCCATGCCTCACAAAAACAATCTTACTATAATAAGGAATTGTTGATTTGCATTTAGTAAGGAGTAATCTCAGACCTAAAATATTCATTATTCCACAGTTAGATATATCGTCCACAAATGGGGACCATTTGGTATTGTGGCTACTCTCTACAGAAGTGGGTGCCCAGCCAAGATAACTCCAAAGGCACAATGCAGAATTCTCAATAAGGGAAAAAGATACCCTACAGTAACCCCTACAGACTTGAAGGATTTGCTGGAGTTTGTTAACATCTCTATTTATGTGTCAACCCTAAACAAAACATTGAACAAGCATGATATCCATGGCAGTACATCATGGAAGAAGTTGTTGCTCAACATTGAAGAACAACATTGCAGCATGGCTGAAGTTTGCCAAAGACCATCTTGACACTGTACAACACTAATGAGAAAGGTTTTGTGCACAGATGAGAAAAAGAGAACATGCCAACAGGAAAAAATCATCCCAAAAGTAAAGAAAGATGTAGCATTATTATTTGAGGCTGCTTTGCTGCCTCTGGACACGGTCCACTTTCCATTGTGCAATTGTCATCCATTTCCAAGTTTGTCAAGGTATTCTGCAGGATATTTTCAGGGCAGCTGTTCACAAGCTGAAGTTCAGAAGAAACTGGGTGATGAAGCAGCACAATGACTGTAAACACTTAAGTGAATCTGATACAGAATTGCCCAAATCTGACTTTTGTATAGGCCCAGTCAGACCCCAAACCTCAACCCAATAAAGGTGTTGCAGAATGAGCTCAAGAGAGCTATGCAAACTATATTCCTAAGAATATGACTGAGCGGAAGCAGTTCTATAAAGAAGAATGGAAATTCCTCCTGAACATTGTGCAGTTTTAAACCACAGCTACACAAGGTGCTTGTTTGAGGGTTTTGCTGCCAAAAGTGGTTCAACCACTTAAGAAAACACTATTACCATTAGGTTTTCCACCATCACTTTGTATGTTTGATCGATGAGATTTTTTTTGTTGAGTTCTTACTTAAAACAAAACAGGTTACAACACAACAATGTGCAATAAATACACTGCTTTCAGATTGTTTTGAGGTCATAAAATCCCAAGATGTTTTCTTTTGAGGTGTAATGTGTAATGTTATTGTGATGCCGTGGTAATGTTAGCTAATTTCAGTTTTTCAAATCATGTAAAGTGCTATTTTACAAGTTCTCAAGAGACATTTTATGATCAGGTTCATGCTTTTGGGGCAAAGTTTCATTTTCAGCATGACTAGGAGTGTGAGCCACCGTAATTGGAGATGAATGTAAATAGTCCAATGCATCAGCGCATTACTGCCAAAGCAAATCATATTTACATAATCGTTGCAGCCTCACATATTGTATAACTAATGTTTTGTTGAGGTCTATGGGGTTCTATATATGTAGATGTGCAGCAACATTGCACTCGTTTCTTTTGAATGATTTGGTTATTACAAAAGGCAAAAAAATTCATGTTACAGTGTAATTGAAACCCAATTTGTCTCTGCAAGTATGCAACATCAAACCATCTTAAAGCAGATACTGTATATAAACTGCCTGGACAAAAAGAGGCAACACCTGGATTCACCTAAGCAAATAAGAGCCTTCCGTTGAATAATTACTCCAGTGAATAAGATGTCTCAGCTGTAAGCTGACAACAAGTTATTCAACACTAATGGATGCAATACGTAGGTGACTACCTGAATGTACTGAATTACCAGGTTTTTCTGTCAATGATTCTTTTCTTCCCTGATGGCACAGGCATATTTCAAGATGTCAATGCCAGAATTTATTGGGCTCAAAAGAGTGGATCAGGAAGGATGAGATATCATTTTCACACATGGATTGGCCACCTTAGCTCCATTGAGAACGTTTGAGATGTGCTGGAAAAGACTTTATGCAGTGGGCAAATTGTCCCATCTTTATTACAAGATTTTGATGATTAAAGCAACTCTGGATGAAAATTGTAACATTAAATAAGCTTTTTTTTTTTTTTTTTTGGCTTTCAAGTGAGGTACAAAGCAGGGGGCGGCTGTAGCTCAGTTGGTAAAGGCAGTCGTCCACAGACCACAGGGTTTGATCCCCGGCCCTGGCTATATGTCGAAGTGTCTCTGGGCAAGACACTGAACCCCCTAACAGCCCATTCCCTTCCCCAGCTGTGCAGTGCTGGTCCAAGCCCGGTAGAAATTGGGGAGGATTGTGTCAGGAAGGGCATCCGATGTAAAAACTGTGCCAAATTAACATGGGGACAATGATCTGCTATGGCGACCCTGAAACCACGGGATAAGCCGAAAGGACAAAAATAAATAAATAAAAATAAAAGTGAGGTACATAGTAAGCAATAATCTAAGTCACAGTTAAGTGTAGGGGTGTGAGAACTCAAAAAATCCACAAGGTCACAGGTTTTGATTTGTTTGATTACGTTTTGGGGAAGAAGGAGGGAGGGACATGGCCAATTTCAACATGCCTTTCATTTATTTGGCAAAAAGACAACTGTATGTTGTTTACTGCTCTGTTCATTCTGTTTTCTGACACATGCTCCCTGTGTGTCAGCAAGGGGGTGTATTAAAGTATAATGTGGCACTTTAATCATAGTTTGAAATCCTGAATCCTCCACCTTCATAGGGCTGCCTATCTTTAAACATAAAATCCCCAATATTTTAGTTATGGGTTGTGCCCTGTTTGAATCTACATTGACAGGCTATTTAAATACTGCAGGGAGAAAGAGTTGCTCCTTCTTACCTAACTGTCTCCTCCTTGTGCTGTCAACGAGGTCCAGGGGTGATGTTTTCTTAAATGGGTCATCATAGTGTAAGTAAGTAAATATTGCTGCTTAGAATAAGTCACACATGCTGCACAGTACCTGCACGCACTAACCATATTATTCACCACTTTCTTTACCTTGTTGTCACAGGTAACACACAGTTGACTCCACAGAGCACCGCTTCAGCAGACCAAACTTGCCATTTTCATGAAAAGCTGCACACAACACTTCTACATTGCCAAGTTCACTGTGGAGCTATGTGTAAGGCTATTTCGCCAGTAAATCTAGATTTCGTTAACATACTGTATGTTTTAACCTTTGGACCAAATGGTACTCACATGCATTGAATGGATCTGATTGGACGGATCTTACTTAAATCCTCCCACCCCAAATGTTGTTTTGAAGAATTTCTGTCTACTACAGCTTTTTGAATAATAGAAATGAGGCTGCTGAGCATGCAAAGTTAGGTAGCTGGTTTTACCATTGTGGGACCCCTGAGCTAAAGAGCTTTGCTCTGTGGTATACAGACCATATGACATCATTCATTGACAAAGCACAGGGACAAGAGGGATTGAAGATAGTGATAAGGAGGCGGTTTTGTTGACCATTCTGTAGATGAGAGTCTGCTCTGAACCTGGCTGCCTGCATCAAATTATATATGTGGCTTGCTCTTCAAAAAGCTAAATATCAGGCTTCAGTAATAAATTCTTCACTGGTCCTTAAACATAACATAAAACTCTTACAGGTCAAAACCTCTGCCACTGCTTGTTAACATGAGCCTTTAAAAAGTTTAATAATAATGTATTTTAACTCCAGTTCCATTTTGTTCACTTTGAAGAAATTCAAACTCTCCCAACTAGCCACGTCAACATATAGCATATTAAGCATTTAAATGAGGCCTTGCTGATGTGAATACTGTAGGCCACGGCAGCTTTGACCTCAGGATACAGTGACCATCAAACAGACATAAGATGGCTTAGTTACATGACAGCAAAAGGTTTTCCTTTAATAATCTCCTGTAGAAATACCCTGATTGTTAAATTAGAAGGATGCACAGCGAGTGCTATAATTTGTTTTTATTCACAGACAAGCATAATGTGTTTCTTATTCAGGAAAGAAGTGCTGTTAATGTAAAACATCAAAGCAATAGCAACATGCAGCTGGAGAAATGGGGGTGAGAAACCTGGTGTAATGTTTGCAGCCACAGTAGGGTGTGATTCCAGCAACACTCTGTTCACAGCTACTGAGCTCACGCCTGCAGTTTTGCCAGGGGTGACTGACGGTTTTAAGTGAAATATAGAAAAAAAAACTGTCATTCACATCAGATTCCAATAAAATAGCTTGATGGGCAGATACAACATTTGTGCAGCCACCACCATTTCTACTTGTTTAGATACTGATTCGTGTACTGTATGTTTGTATCCGTCTTTGATGTTGTCTCAATGCTAAGCATCATGACTTTAATGAATGAATAAAACATCTCACGGCATGTTTGCGCCTGTGTTTTGTTGTGGTTTTCTTTCATTGGTTACTCAGAAAAAGGCAGTTTGGAGAGCAACTAGATTTGCCGTATGTTTTGAAGTTATTGGTACACAAGCCTAGGGACAAACATAAAGCAATCCCATTTTTCATTCAGACAAGAACTCCTTGCTTGGCCTTTGTTCTGGCTTTATGAAATCCTCTGTGCTCAATTGCATTGAACGTCTTAGTTCACAGAAAGCAGGCTGACATCCTGGACCTAATTATTGACTTTGAAAACAAGCTTGAAGACTTGTGTGTTCACCTACTGCTGTTGAATATTTATACAGGGGAGAGATGGGTGACAGGAACTTGCCTTTAAAGTAATCCCATTTTAACCCCATTTTCCTTAGATTTCATACTTCATAGCTAATATTTTCAAACCTTGCTTTTTAAAATGAATGTGTTAACACCACATGTTAAACAGGTCTCACTCTCTTAAACGTCCCATGCTCACTGTGGCAATTAGCTGCAGGGCTTTGACAAGAATACACTACTTGATTTCACGTCAGCTGTTTGGTTAAGCAGTCAACAAAGCAGAAAGTGAGGAAGCGAGGGGGTTGTCTAAAAACTAGCTAGCCCTGTTTCAGTGTATTGCGTTGAGTGCAGCCATTTATCTTCGGACCACATGAACCATTGCATAGGTAAACACATTCCAATTGTGTTTTGCCGAAGGCAGAATAAAAAACAAAAAACAGCTAGTTAAACATTTGAGATTTAATTCCACGCATGTTCAAATCACAATACATGGCATCATTATATAGAAGGTACAATTTAATTGTTTTGAAGAACACCAAGGATTAAATTGCCAGTTGCTTATGTTTTCAGAGAGAAATGCAGGCTATTCATTCTACTGTTTAATTTTATTGGATATTTCTATTTATATATTTTTTCAATTATATATTTATTATTTTATTCATTTCAATTTGTTGCTAACGTGGTCCCAAGATACTAAATGCATTTTTTGTAGGTTGGGAAAAATAATGGTTAAATAATAGTAATTATGTCGGTCCATGTCAATAGTCTTTTTTTATACTGAATTCATCATTTATAACAATCCTCTGGGAATTTAAAACTATCTGAGATTTATTATACCCACATTGTTTTCAGCATTACAAAGTAACCTGTAGTTTAAGAATGTCTTTTAATAAATGTCAGTGTAGTTCTTAAATCAGCAGACTGCTCAGTGTTAGTGTGTGTGTCTGTGTGTGAAATGCAATGAAACAAAATCCTCAAAAAGCGAAGAAACACCGATCCAAGTCATAAGCTCAGGCTTCATTGCATTTTGTCAATTTTAGCAATTCCATTAATCCAATTTAATTCAAAAGTGAAGCTAATGCCGACTGGTTACCCGACGTCTGTCTCTTAAAAACAAGAGAGTAGGTGAGAAGGTGTGGGGGTGGTGCTGATGATGGCATTGACAAAATGGGATGAATTCTGCCTGTTGAAAGCAGGTAAAATAAGGCCATAGTGCATCAAGTGTGTGCGGAGAGTTGTTTTTGTCTGGGTCTTATAATGTGGGGCTGTTTCTTGTCTGCTGAATTTGCATGATGATGGTTAACTATTGAATCAGGATTGCCACATATGATATCTGATGGGATGTCTTTGTCGCAAGTGTACGAGTGTGCTCCAGGCAGTGTATGTATTACCATCCCAGAAAGCAAGGCTGGGGGTGGAGGGGCCAGAGATGCAGATATGACAGCAAGTGTGCAATGTGCTGCTTACCTGCAGAATGTGAATGCACGATACATGATGAGATGACTTGGCCTCTAAGTGAGCACACAGCTACGGAAGAAGACGCTATTACCACGACACCAACCCAGCAGACACATATTGTCCAATAATTATCTAATTTGCTAGGAAGGAGGGATTTTAACTGGGAAAGTTACATATCTATTATGCCTGCAGGCTTAGTGTATAAAAAGAATAACATTAAAGTCTATACAGTGGCGGGAGGCTGTAATGCTTAGTGCACAGCATGTGTGGCTGGAGAGAAAGAAACCGCAAAAAAGTGTAAGAAAAGAAGTAGTGATTGGTGATCATTAGTTTGTGGAAGGCAATCCTGTCACAAAGAGAATGTCTCTTAGCCAAACTTACTTTCCAACTTTCTCTTGCTACAGTTTAGTTAGTGTAGACTTAAATGTATGTTTCTATTTAGCTAGTGATTTCACTTACACTGAGTTATCATTTCATTTGGTACTTTTTTTTTTTTACCCCCTTCAATCCAGTGTAACAGCGCTTAATTCCATTATTGTGAAATGTGTCTCAGTCCCCTCATGTGCATTTCCAGGATTAATTAACTTTAATGTTACATTTCCTCAGAACATGGATGTAGTGCAACTCTGATTACAGAGCCATGTCTGTTTTCCACCGGCTGGTTTCTTAAGCTTGAGGAAGCAGGTTGAGTGGCAAAAACAGAACTGCAAAAATAAAAAAGTAAATCACTTTTATTTATCAGAACATAATAACATAAGTGAATGTGAATTCTGGTTTAAACCTAACCTTCACCTGTGTGGGAGATTCTGTGTAGCAAACACCTACCAAAGAACACTGGTTCACAATTCACCTTTGCAAGCATTAATAAAACCATACAACACAAAACAAATGAGAAGCCATGCTATT
The DNA here is from genome assembly GCF_033026475.1 of Channa argus. Taxonomy (NCBI): domain Eukaryota; kingdom Metazoa; phylum Chordata; class Actinopteri; order Anabantiformes; family Channidae; genus Channa; species Channa argus. The sequence goes on from NC_090198.1 coordinate 19,198,256, forward strand.
CAAATCTGCTGGTGTGCAGAGTAATTTCTTTACTAACTGAGAGACCTTCAAAAATATCACACACACATTTAAACAAATAAATGAACTAACAAATGAATGACCACAGCTCTTATTGAGTGCTCAATTGAGCAATAATAACATTTCAATTTGTACTTTCTCCAGAAAGCAAGTGAGGACATGCAGGTTTCAGTCAACAGCTTCAATCAGCCGGCCACACAATACGAATCTGCACAGCCAGTGAGCGGGGCTGCACTGCACTAATTGCAGAATAAGGGGGAAAAAACTACGAGTATGTTTGTTTTTTCCACTGCTTCTAGGTAAGATATATGCTGTGTGCAATCAATTTGGGCTGAGCTGTTTAAACAGGTGACCGACAGCTATAGAGAACAAAAGTAACATTCAGTTTAAGCAGAATTCATGTCAATTCACCCAAATGCATTTTCCAAATTAACTCTATTGGTAGAGGGTCTAGCCTTAACCTTTGCCTTTGCTGAAGAAACAGTTTTAGACAAAGTTACTAGGACAAGGTTTACTACTCCTTCACCAAGGTGGTATTGCAGGAAGCAGGTTGAGTGAAAACTCTGAGTTGGGTGAAACTCTGGTTTTGCAGTTTCAGAAACAGAGCTGAATTAAATATTGAGTCAGTTACCTTAACTAACTCCTAACTAACTAACCGTCTCGCTGGCAGGTTTTCTTTAGCCTCCGCCCTTCTGCAGGTGTCTAAAGATGCTGTCGGACATGTTTCATTTTCTCATTCAAAGTGCAGATCACAGAACATTCATTTAAAGAAGTTTATGAGAAGAAGTCCTGTTAGAGACCTAATAGTTTGTTACTCAAGACCTGTCTTCACTGTTATCTGTTTTCTGATCAATCAGTCAGTGTAAGACATTGATCTCTCCTCACATTTAAGTACATTACACAGTATGGCTTCCTCCTAAACTCAGTATAAAATCTGCAGGAATAAAATCTAACCACTGTCTGTCTTTGTAACACTGCAACTCTGTGGATAATAAGACAACTGTCATCTTTTCAGTCAGTTTTCCTGCACTTAAACATGTACCGAACATCAGCAGACTGTAATCATGTGTGAAGCTTTAAAAACATGACACACAGATCCATGAAAAGTAATTACTCATGTTGTAATTGGTCGCACTGATGGATCATTATCATTGTTATCATGACATGTTGGAAATGATGTGTATTTTAAGGTTTGGTGTTGCAGCTTCTAATTCTTGAGGATTAAAAAAAAAATAGATTAAATGTGGTTATAATGATATTTTTTTGAATAAATGCGGCAGACAAAATTTTTTGGCTTCCCTTCCAGGAAAAAAGAGCCTACAATGATCTTTAAAACACCTTGCAGGTAAGAAGTTATCTTTAAAAAATAAAAGACATAAAAATAAGAATTAGAATTTTATCACAACAATGGCCCAAACCAATTAAAAAAGGCTAAATGATTACAATATCGAAAATGTTCAATGTTAATTAAAGAAAACAGTTTTAAATATCACTATCTAAATACTTTTTAAACTCTGTCATTTGTTGTATTATTTAAAATATTCTGTTAAATCTAAAATGAAAAGTTAAGTCATATTTTTTCTCTCTTTTTTTTTTACTTTTCAACTTACTTCAGGGACAATTGTGGGTTTCCTTTTTTCCAATTGTGGGTACCACATCTGTATGCCTAATTTAACTTAATTTTAATTAATAATTTATTCTGTTGCTATAGGCATTTTAATGCTCTCAGATTATAGCTGAGAAAACAGGTCTTTTATTCAAGCATTCTAGTCCATATAGATAAGATAAATCGGCATCAACGTCACACTAATACAGTCAACCTGACACAACTACGTAAAAGGCAGCCCTACTCTATATTTACTGTTGCTATAGTTTCTGAGCTCTATAGATGAGGGCTTTTTAAAGACATCAAGCATGCGTTTAACTCTGAGTGAACATACTCTGAATTGACTGAACTGACTGAGTTTCTCGTGTCAGGGTTAGTCACCCCAGAGTTCAGGTTTAACCTCAGGGTTTGTCAGACCTGCTTCCTAAAATACCCCCCAGCATTTTGTTTCTATGAAGACAGATCTTTTTTGACTTTATCATTTTATTCAGATTTTGAAATCACCAACAAAGTAACATTACTAGTAGGTTTCCGTTGAGCTCAGCAGACAAAACTATTAGCACTAAATGTGATGTTTCATGTATTTAATCATTATAGAAACTAATCATATTCTGTTCATCTTTTTATTTAACAGGGTTACAGAGTTGGTTTGCAGATACACAAAATTATTTTGGAGAGCAACAAAATCTCAGAAGATAAGTGCTGATTACACCCACACTGATGTTTGACAGGAAGGTTAGAGTTGTGAGAACTCTGCTGGCAGGGTTTTATCTCTCCAACTTATTGATATTCAACAAGAGTACTGTTGTTTTTTAGCATTGTTGTTTTCCCGATCCACAGTTGACAGCACTTAAACTACAAAACAAAAACATTAGAAATATGTTGCATAATAAATAAATCTGGAACTAGCAGCAGGTCCGTCTTGTAAAGCCATACAAAATTTCTGTTAACAGAATATGGAATAAACACTATCATTCAAATGTCTAACTAATAAGTGCCACAGTTTAAGAATCAATTATCCACAACGATGACAATCACATCCATTTTAGCTTCTAAGAGACACAGCCAAAGGATATGGTGTAAGAAATTAGCATGTCTCTGTTGTGTGGTAGGAGCGGAGACATAATTTAGGCAGTTGAGTTGATTCATTTTTGAAAGATGACTCTAGGCCCCTCAAGAGGAATGCATCCAGGGTGCATAAGTGATATCTGCTCCATGGTTAATTCAGTGCGATTTTCCAAGCACAAGGTCACTCATTGTCAGTATCTGACAGAGGCCCATTCAGAAGAATGAGATGAGCTCAGAGAGCGTTCTCATTCTGAGGCCTCTGCTCTCGACTCATAATTATCTGGATGGTGCAGGCCTGCATGACATTGTCAAGGAATACAAAGCTGTAATCTCTGCCTGGTTCTTCTGTAATGAATTAACGCCAATGGCGGTGAAACAGCAATGCATCACAGGCGCAGATAGATTTCATTTTAGAGTTATCAGCAGTTCTATCATGGGAATGGCTCCAGCAACATTGACTATTTAGAGTGGAATGACCTTTTCACCGGTAAGGTCTGTGTGTCTGGTGAATAGTCAACCTTTCATTCAAACCCACAGGACCACTGTCAAATTCTCTCAGACATGTTTAAAGGCTTTTACATTCATAGAATTATGATGAGTTTACTGCAGATCCACCTAATATGCAAAATGGGACTGTAAGCAAACAATGATTTCACCTGCAATGCAAAAAGTTTTCTATCAGCTTTGAGTAAAAACATTTTCAATACGAGCTTTGTGTTGCTACAAACAAGCACATTTATCTGATGCTGCGGTGATTTAAACTTGATAAGATTTCTTTAAATAAGAAGTCTTTAAATAGGAGTTATAATGTTGTTTCTATTAAACAAAGCTTCACACAGGACACATGCACAGTTTTGACCAAACTGATTTCAATGTACATAGTCAATATCTGAGCCACCACGCCAGCTGACTATGGATGTTGTGGCTCTAGTCTGGCTCAGTGAGTCCACTACTTTGTTAGCTATTGGATGTGTTGTCATTAAAATCTGTACTGACTAAATTCCCCAGATCATGGTAATACACTTCCTCGTTTTTTGTTTGAGTGAAATGTTCAATTATTAATAGGATGAATGCCATTAAAGTTGGCACAGACATTTATAATTCCCAGTCATCGGGAGTCAGCAGGTCAAAATCACTAATTGTCAAGTACTTTGGTTTATAGGCAAATACTGCATTTGTAGAAAAAGTGACATTCAAAAATTGCAGGTAGATCATGTTTATTTGCCCTATTTCCTTTTTGGGCTTTTCTTTCATTCATTAACTTTTTTATTTTGTAAAAGTAAACCTAAATCCAAGGCATAATAACCTGACTATCTTTTAAATTAAATCCCAAAATAATTTACATGTCTGTGCCTTCTAGAATGAGTCATAAAATTGCTTTTTTTTTTTTCTTCTTTATTTGATTGTGCCTTCCATCGAATGATCAGGAACATTTCTATGGATGGGGTTTAATTAGGTTTAGGTACAAAACAAACAGGTTTAGGAAATGGTTTTAATGTAGGTTAAAATACTCTAGTTTGTAATTTGTTGAGGCTACTGAATTGTCATGATTATTTACCCTTAAAAAGTTAAGGAACCGTAATAGTCATGTTTTTGTTCTTTTGTTGACCCATCCTGACTTCCCCACAACATATGTAATTTTTGGAAATTAGTTTAAAGCTACAATATTTAATCATTAGAAATCATTTACATTTAGTCATTTGGTAGATGGTTTTATCCAAAGCAAAAAACTAAGTCTAAGAAGACATTAAAGCAAAGTCCTATAGGAAGAAATGTTTCTGTCTCATGATACGAAACTGAACCATGGGACAGTTAGGAATTCTCTTATTTTATCTTATTTTATTTTAGAAATTGGGGAGGGTTGCGGCATAAAAACTGTGCCAAATCAACATGCGGACAATGATCCGCTGTGGCGACCCTGAATTTACGGGATAAGCCAAAAGGACAAAAAAAAAAACCTTTATATCATATAAAAGTCCATTGGAACTTGCAGAAGAGTTCTGTCTTCATAATTTTTTTGTAATATTGCAGGCGAGGTTGCCAAGCATGCACAGTTTAGCAGCTTGTTCTAGTAACATGGAACCACTAAGCAGAAGAGCTTTGTTTGGGACCTTTTGCTCTGTGGGGAAAGGACGAGCAGCCACCATTCATTGGTGGAGAGTGTGGTGTGCGGGAGGGACTGTAGGCCTGAATCAGGGAATTGTATGCAGGGTTTCAGTTGACCACTCTGTAGGCAAGAGGCAGCTTAAGCATTGAAGGCATGCAGAGAACCTGTGAGGGTAGGGTTGTAGAGACGAGGGACAAAAACTGCTCAAGATTGAGGGACTGAAGTTGTGGCAGTAAGTTATAAGTAGTGTGGGAGTATGGGAACGTATAGGGAGAAAGACAATGAGCCGAATGAAGAAGTGATTCAAAAAATGCAAAGGTGACACTGAGATATTGTCCATGGTGCAGTTCCGGGTGAGAATAAGCTCCAGGTTGCCATCTTTGTGGGTTGCAGGAGTAGGGACCAGTTTCAGATTAAAAGTGTTCAAAAGTGCAAGGACGTCAACAGCCTGAGGTTTGTCAAGGTGGATTTGTATGACACCCAGAAAGAAGAGAGGAGTGCATCTTCAGGGAAGTGATGCACCAGCATGTCAAGCTCATCCCAGTTACAGACAGGAGCTGGCTCAGGGGTCAATAGATCACAATCACATGGGTTCCAATCGTATGGGATGATATCCAAAGATTAATGAGCGGTGCTATGGAGGAAAACTTCCAGGTCCTGATAGACAAGTAGTGTGAGAAAAGGTAAAATTGGAGGAGTTGGAGTGGCCGTGGTCTGTGGGGTGATCCAGTAGCTGAACAGTTGACTAGTCTAGTGACAGCTGGAATGAATCAGCCTTGTTGACTGAAGACTGGCAGTTCCATAGTGCAAGAGAGAAAGAGGTAGGCGTGGAAGTGGTCTGCATGAGGGTAAACAAGTGAGGGAAGTGTCGTCTTCTGCATGAGTGACAAGTCCTGCATTTGCAGAGGAGAACAGGAATCTGCTGAAAGCTCAGTACAAATTACTATGTTCTCTTATGAACTATTCCGAACATATTTAGACGTACAAGGAAAAGTTTGTATTGTTCAGAGACAAATTCTCTTAGTAGGTTTAATCTAGGACCACTGTGGCCAAAATCTTAAGTGCTCATATTAGCAACTTCCAACAGTCAGTGGCTTTAAAGCTATAACAGCCTTATCCTGTTAAAGTAACAATATTCTAAAATATTGTCATCTTAAAAAAATGCAATAAAACTCTGAAGAACCACAGTTTTTTTTTTTTTTTTTTTGGCCCTAGAATCTGCCTGTGATGCTAAATTTTTTTCATAGGTCCTTGGTAAAGCACTAAATAAATACACAACAACAAAGCAAATTTAAACATCAAACCAGCTTTTAGACTAAATATAATACCGTGTTGATACAAACAACCAAAAATTACACATTTAAAATGTCAGACTGAATATTTGATTTGAAAATGCTTAAAATGTGAACAGACTATTGACAAATAACTTGGCGAGCACATATTTGGTTTACCTTTAGCTACCTTTTTCAGCTTAAATTGTGCCAAGGGGAGCTCTTATAGAAAAGGCTGAAGACCAAATAACACAAAATCTGAGCAAAATTATTAAAAACTTCATGTATTCAGCAACATATGCAGTTATAACAAATCTGTCAAAAATGTGTGAAAATTATGCTGTTTAATTTTGTGACAGACTTTTGTCAAGTGTTTTTAATTTATTTAAGCTGTGCAAGAGCCCAGCCCAAGAGTGAATCTTGACTTCCAATGACCATGGTGTGATTTGAGTTGATTCCTTTTCAGATTAATTTAAAATGTTAATTGTTCCCTGGTTTTGGAATGTAGATATTGTAAAGCATAATGTCATCTGCATACATTTGCACATGGGCAAATGACAGAGGGACAGAGGTACTTTACTTTCCTTATTGCTAATTATGACCGTGTTGTGTGAACGTTTAGGTAAAAGAGCACTGGTTTACTGTGTTCGATGACTAAATAAACAGCAAAAACATTGCCAACTTTGTCTAAATATGATATAACTTGTTAAACAAACTAAAAAACAACAGTTTTTATGTTGTTTACAAAATTCAGTTGGCATAAGTTGTTTTTATTCTGCGATCTTAGTAACACTGGGTAAAACTGAAATGGGCTTCTAGCTGGCAACATTGGAGGGGTCATCGGCCTTGAAAACTAATTCCAGTTTACCTATATTGAGAGATGTGCCAGATAAGTAATGAAAGCTAGAAATATGTCTTGATTAATTCCTTAAAACTGTTAAGAGTGAAGTTTCATAGCACTGTAAATTGCAAACTCAGAAAGTACTGTTAGTACAGGGGGAATACAGTCTGTGTTCCTTGTACCAATATCTTCTGTCAAAGTTTGTCATGAACCAGTGAAGTAGTTATTTATCATCTCTGCCATCTCATAATGAAAGTCTAGTTCTAGCCTCATGTTTTCATAGTGTCAGTTCAGTAATAGTTTAACATAGCATTTTACTGTTACCTTCTGTTTCACTGACATTGTTAAAGAATTATGCCTTAGTTTTTCTTGACATTTTTACAGCTATTATATTTTAGAAACTATTAAATGCCAGTTGATTGTGTCTTGGTTCTGATTTTAAAGCAGTTTTGATCAGATCAGATGCAGCAAGGCTGCATGTCTGATCATTAGTCCAAATTATTAACCCCCAGGCTCATCCCACACTATTTCCAAATTGTTTTAAATTGTTTTAAATATTTATTTTTGTATTTTATTATATTTACAAAAATGTGATATGCAGTTTCCACATTTTTAATAAAGTTTAGTAACCTAAAATTCCTATTCAATTGTAATTGTTCGATGTTTCATTAATGTGCAACTTTGCAGTATTGACAGGTTTCCCAGCAGTGCCATTTTAAGATGTGGACCCAGATGGGGTAGAAAACACACAAAGGCCAAGTTAGGAAGTGAGGTGTTTTGAGCAGTTAACTGCATAAAATGCAAAAGTGATTGGTGAAAAGTGTTCAATATCTCTGCAGGTGTGGACAATTCTAATAGTAAAATGCTGTGAAATATTAAAGCTGTTCATTTACACTTTGTTTTAACGTGTGTGTGCGTGTGTGTGTTGAAAGAGGATACTAGTGTCTCTGCAGCATATTAGCAGCCTTTGTGATTACTGAATAAAACACTGAACCTTATAATTCTTTCCAGGAATTACTGTTTAGTTATAGCTCATTAAAAGAACATATTGGCTCCAGTTTTTCCCCCTTTATTTTAAGCCATTAAGTCAGGTCATTTCATTATTCACAAAACATGAGAGCTTGGCTTTAAGAATGTGACAGCACTCAAGAATGTGAAATACACAGTACACTATGCCAAACTGTTTCATTAAACGCTATTATTAGACTGTTGAGTATGTGACAGCTGATTCAGCTGTTGGAGGGTCCTTGATTTTGTTGGTTTTGCGAGCCACATATGACGTTTTGGGCAGTTATTGCAACCGTAACATAAACGACAGCATTTTGATTGTAAAGAAAACAAATATTGGCTTAAAATAAGTCAACATATAACAAATCCAAAGGAGAAGATGAGGGCTGGGGTAAAGATGCTGTAGTCTGTCCACTGTCAGTCAAAATCCCAGCAGAGCCTAGCATCAGTGAACAGCAGCAAGGAACATTCTCTGTGATGATACAGTATCTTTCAAAGATTTCTCACAGCAAAACACCACCAACATTCAAGCCTTTATTTTCTATCTGAAAATATCATTATTTGAAGAAATGTGTTAAAGAGTTGATTGATTTAAATGTACTTTACTTCAATAGTGTCAGTTAAGTTGAGGTCTTCCTTTTCCTGATACTGCAGGTTAGACCTCAAGGGTTCAGCATGCTTTCTAAAAATCAAAAAGGGGATCACAAAACCTGCCATTAGGAGAGAGACGTGCATCACACAGCACACAACAAAGGCATTGATAGTGTTACAAAGTTGTACAAGATTGCAAAGTTGAAAAAAAAAAAAAAAGAGTTCAATCTCAGCTTTACAAACTGCGCCAATGTTACATGTTGCAAGACGTCAGGGTGCTTGTTGGATTGTAAGTTTTGGAAGTGACCAAGTTGCCAAATGGAGGCTCCTAAATTCAAATGTCACACTTCATTTCAGGCCCATTTGATGCCCTTGCATAACATGACATATTTACATGAAAATTATTTTGACCAATTGTCAAGACAATAATGAGCTACCTAATAATTATTATAACACACAACTACTCCAAGTTGTTTGACTTAAAACAAAATAAATGACTCACACCACTTTAAAATTTATGTTCCCAAGTAACTATTTTGCTCACATTGTAGACACATGCCACCTCCTCAGACAGAAGCACTGAGCTGGCATACCTTTACCAAGCTCCTCCAGCTTATTAACCGCCCTCCTGATGTATAATTCATATGGGAAGATGTTCAGGGGACACAACTCTGGTAATTAAGTTGTGTAAATGACAAGGTCATTAACAAAGTTTATATGGTAATGCCGTGCCCCAAAAGGAGATGGGCAGCAGGACCTGTCGTGTTGTGGATGCTGACCTCAGCAGGTTGCCCAACAGGGGCTGACGAGGCTTTCAGCATTGCATTAGTAAGGGAAATGTTAAACAGCAGTACAGAGGTATTTACATAGACAACACCTAGTCAAGGGAACTCAGACTGTGATCATGAATTTGCAGTATTTATTTTACATGGCTTATACAAGCTGAATAGCCATAAACATCTTCCTATGTTTTCCAGCTGTTTACTATACCATTTGGTCAAATGCATTCAATGAGGTGATAATAGATGGCATAATAACTTCTGTGGGATTTAACACTGCTATACTCTGACCAAATCTGAAATAAAAAAATGAAGGGATTTTGAAACGACTGACTCTTATTTTTCAATATAAAGCCAGCAAGGTTCTTTTTAATGCCAGTCTTGGTCAGAAGGACATGAGGGTGCCCACCTGGCTTTTTGTACAAACTAAATTTATTGGAGAGAAGGCACTATAGCTGTGCAGCTCAGGGTGAAACAGTGCCCCTGGATATTGATGATTAAACCCCTAATTTACAGGTCTTGTTCCCTCATTCTTTTTTTCCTTGGCACTGATGGCCTTGCTTTGACAAATCTAAAGCAACAGAGGGGCGACAGAAGAACAGATACCACAGTTAAGTGGATGTAAGTCAACCTGCCAATGAAGGGCGTCGCTTAATTGCAGCACTTGTGCGACAAATCAACATCAATGGCCCTGGAAATGTGGCCTTGAAAATCAAAGTGGCGTCATTGAATCACACCTCTAAACACAGCATTAACAAATGGGGGTTTGAGCCGTATTTAGCTTGATGCAATTTTGCCACTAATGCTTTGGAGCACACACTAGTGCTCATTTGATGCAATTTGAAGAGATTAAGATGCAGCTGATGTTCTACGAATCCATAATTCCTTTGCTAATTCCTTCCATTCAGCTGTGCTGTCTCGTGTATTTTATTGTTGTGCGTTTCAAATAAATCAAGTACTTATCGAGTATTTATGTCCAACAAACATGGAATAGTTGGGCGAGTATGAACAGTTGTGCAACCACAGCTGCAAAAAGTGGGTTCTATCCATTTTCACAATTGTTCTTTGTTAATGTCACAAAATGAGATAATAATAATGACTCACGGCTTACCTCATTTGGATGAATGAAATTCACTTTGATTACTCTGCTGCTTTGCAAAGATTTTATATTCTCTCTAAATTATCCATCATCATCATGTTTCTAATAATGAAAAAATCTACACCTTTGCTGGGTTAACTATGAATTAACACCTCTTAAATTACTGCATTATGTGAAGCAACGCATAAAGTGATATCAAAAAGTTTGAATTTGTTCCCCCTCGCTTATGGTATTTTACACAATAACTTTGTAGGTTTGTAAATCCACTATCAAACTAAACTTGACAGCCCATGAGGACTTTTAAATACTTTGAAACTTCAGAGAAATTACAAAAGAAATATTGCTTTGTTGACTCACAGATGCATTAATTGGCATAAAATTCTGTGGCACAAGCTTTGATCATGTCCATCTTTTCACACTCTTCCTGTGAATGCTAATTACTGGTATTACCGTTGTCGGATTTGATGCTAAAGCCTCCCTAATCCCAGCATCCCTTCTGACAAGCTCTACACGATTTACTCAGAGTGATACAGAGAGATAGGGTGAGATGTACGTAGAGGGAGACATAGGAGATAAATGTGTGTAAATGTGTTCATCACACACATGCGCACACACACACACGGTTTACCAGCATATTCCAAGTAAAGCAACTAAAAAAGTACGATGGCAAGGAACATATTTGATAGTTCACTTAGCTAAGACACTGACATGTGCTGGGGGGGCGGCGAAGGGGATTAATCTCTTGCCCTTTTTCCACATTAACCAATGTGCTTACCTCAACTTTTATTATAATGTTCTACAGCTTTGACCATTTTTGTTAATACTTTTTCTACATTTTTATAAATTCAGTGATTTAATGCACAACAAAATAATTGATTTTTTTTTATGCACAGTATGGCATATTCAAATATTTTTGCCCAAGTGACATAATACATTATATAATGGTAAAAGTGCAAGACTCACAAGAAAAACTTACAAAAAGTTTATCCATTTCTCAAGAAGTATTGTGTGACATTTTACAAGAACTAATACTACACAAATAAAATGATTTGTACATCTATTATCTTTAGCAAACACATTAAAAACCAACCAAATACAGGTATTAATAACTATAACACTGGGAACAGTTCAAAATTCATAGAGACCCTTTTTAACATTTTGAGCCACCCACTCTGAGGAACTCTGCACGCCTCTGCTGGTACACATTGTCTGTGGCTTAAAAAACAGTCCCAAAAATCACATCATGTGAAAGCTATGACGCTGACAAAACTTTATTTTATTCACTGTCAGAATAATTGTGTGTAGTTGTAGCACACTCCTGAGCCTGTGGCTGCAAATATCAAAATGTTTCTGCTTAAAAACCTGAGCACACTATTCATCAGATTTTACTCCTTTCTGCCTGTAGTCCTTGCGGTTTTCTAAAGAATTGAAAAGCCACATTGGTCAAGACAGCAGAGCAGAGTATTTGCTCTCTAAAGCCTGCATGCTTTTAAAGAACATGTCAATTGCATATTAATATTCCACATTATCGTCACCTGGCTGATAGCAGTTTTTTTTTTTTTTTTTTTTTATTTAGAGGTTATCCCTACAAATGTTCTGCAGTTTTTTGTTTCAACAACTGTACCTTTTTTTGTATGTTGTGATGCCATTGGAACAGTGCAAATCATTGCCATTTGATCCATACAGTCATACTCAGCATGTGCCACTTATCATCTCAGGCTTCTCCCAGTCACATGTTCTCCCATTGACCACAAATGGGTAATACCCTGCAGTTTACAACTGACAGAACACAGTTTAGTTTGTTAAATACAATATTAATGTTCACGGTAATGCAATTTATTTTTGAGTAGATTTGCCTTCACTTGTATCCGATTGTTAATGGCAACAGGTAATCCAATGCATCTCATTATGATACTTTACCTTAATTAGTAAATTTGTTACTACTTGTCAGGAGACTCGCTGAGTTAAATATATTAATATTCAAAAACATCATTCTAATTAATAAATTAAATTAGTACAATGATGTGAATTTATGTCACAGTTGTGTAGCAAGACCCAAATGTAGACACCTGGCAACAAGCTGAGGGTGAATCACACAGGGAAAAAAAAGCTTTATTAGGAAATTACTGTCACAGCAACAAAAGATGCAGAAGAATAACAAGGACAGTCAAGACTGGGGTTTAAATACACAAGGGAATAATGAGACAACAGGCAACGTTGGAGAACATGAGGGCTTGAAGGAATTAGCAGTGAAGCAGAGGACCACGCTGATTTTTATGCTGCGGACAGAAGAGAAAGACTGGAATTGCATGATGTGCAGAAACTGTTTTAATTATTTATTCACTAGTCACTGTGTAAAGGATTTTGGAGGGGTTTTGTGGGATCGGGTTTTCACCAAATATAACCATGACAAATTTGCTTTTAACATGTGGTCTGAGCAGGAAGCAATTACCACACAATTTCATGCCAAACCAGTAGAAAATTGCCCTCTGCCTTCAAATGCATAAACAGTGCCAGCTGCTGATGGTATGAATGGACGTAGCCACATGTTAAGTTGGTTTATATTCTGTGCCACTAATTAAAACCTGATAGTAGACTGTAAGGTTTGTCTTTCACATCATGTCTCTCAACACTACACTTCAGAATCGGTCATTGCTTGGCATATCAACCCATGAGTGTTTTCAAAATTGGCATTCCTGTCAAGAGTCAGTGCCTTTCACAGCCCCAACAAATAACTGTTACAAAAGTTTTTCATTTGACCTTTGTGTTTACCTCTGTTATGGGCAGGCTTTAGTTAGGGTTTGAGAATAATCATGGCCATGGTAAAGAGTGATTATTGGTACGTCTGCACTGTCTTTATTGATGCAACCATCCGACAAACCACCTCCTAACTGAACAGGTGGCAGTAAAATGTCACAGCACTGGTGCTTTTGTTCCTGACACAAAGTCAATATGTACACAGTATTCACATGAGACTCTTGTCTGTTAAAGTTATAACAGGTTTCAACAAGCAACCAATGCTGTCCTTTCCCTACACCTGGAAAGACAGAAATAAGTGTTCTAAAGGAAAAAAAAAAAAAAATTTTTTTTAAAAACTTCAAATTGTGTTGGTAGCTGGACTATAATTTTTTATTTTTTTCAACAATTTGAATTTTCATGTTTGGCTAACAAGACAACTGCACTGTACTTATGTCTAATGGGTGTTTGTGTGACAAAAGAAGGTGAAATCAGTTACTGACTGAAAGACGTACACACACTTTCAAAATATGCACATTTCATTAATATGAGAACATTTTGCACACACACACAAAAAAAAAAATTAAAAAAAAAAAAAAAAGAACTGTATGTACCTTGTTCAAATGGAAAAGGAAAGAAGTGTATTTTTTTTCTCCCAAGTATTATACAGTTTGCTTTATTTTTCTGTAGCCATACTTACAGCCCAGGGATGAGGGGAGAGTTCCCCATTTAAAAAAAAACTAAAAAAAAAAAAACAACACACCCAGACTTTGCAGTTAGAGAGTCATCCCCAAGCCTGGGATACAATGTTTCTCACTGTATTATGCTAGATATAAAGTCATCATTAGAGCTCAGAACAGAAAACACAATTTCCCTTGTAGTCAGTGTATATGTACGCATTTAAATTTAAATTGAGTTTTAACGTGAGCTTCGCAAAAGTGCAGTTCCAAATACAGATATCTTCTATTGTTAAGGATACATTTAGCACAGCCAAAGAAAATGAGTGGGAAGAAAGAACCAATGCCTTGGTCTTTATTTCTTGTGGATTCAGACAATGCCAGTGTCTGCACTTGTAAAATAATGTATGGCTGCAATTAAAAGCTTTTTTAATCTCAGCCAGCATGCATTTGACATGCATATCTAATATGAAAGTTCTAAACAGCCAGTCCTTTGGGCTTTTGGGAACGTTCGTATTGTGAGGGCCACAAGAGAGACAATGAGGGAAAGAGACTTGATGAGCTTTACTAAAAACAGAGCAGAACTCTGCAGGAGACAGTCTGTCCCCTAGTGGACGTCAGGGGCCAGTTTCACCTTCAGTCAGAGGATCTACTGTATGTTGAAGAGCTGGTCAAAGCCATTTCAACTCCACACACACACACACACACACACACACTACATAAAATTCACATTTATTACAATACAGATACTCAGTCCTGCCATACAATTAAAAATTCATGGATAAAATAAATAAAACGTAAGGGAGAGAGAGATGGCAGATGCAAGTTAGGAAAGATACACTCAAAACTGAGTTGTACCAGAAAAAAAGAAAAAAAAAAAAAAACCTTGTCAGGGTGGGCTTTTAGGGTGGAGCCAAGAGCAACGAGGCGAGAGGGGTTCGGTTAGATGAAAATAAGTTTAAAGATTTTAAACACAGGACAGGGAAAGACAAGAAACATAAACTCACTTCTATGAAAGAGGACAAAACTGGCAAATCCCAGAGGGATGAATACAAACTAGAAACAAGGAATTAACTGAGACATAACCACCAAGGAATTTAAAGAGGGCAGAAAATGACAAACTAGGAGGCGGATCGAAAGATAAACATGGGTAAAACGAGTGGTAACTTAAAAACCCGGGACAGTGAAACTAAACGAAGACAGCAGGACAACAAAAACACTAGGATGAGCAAAACATGAACTTAACATCAAAACTCACACTAAAAAAACAAATAATTTTCAAAGGTTAAGGCGACAATACAGGAAGCGACTGAGACACGGGGATCAAAAAACAAATCAAACCTCAAACCAGAGATACTGGTAACAGCGTCCAAATGAACAGGGTCAGGAGTCCAGGAATCATGAGACGGGGACCTCGGAAGGCGCCGCGTTGCAGTGATGACAGGAACAAACAAAGACGATGATCCGACCAGGAACAAGGGGAGAGCTGGGTTTAAAAAGGGCAGGGGAACAGGTGTGAAAACAATTGAGAGCGGTGATGACAAGTGGTAAAGTTGTAGAAATAAACTGGGGACAGGAAGTGGAGAAAAAGGGGGAACAAAATAAAAGTCCAGGACAGGAAGTGAATGAGAGTAACAATAAATGACAACAACAAGTCCTATAGAAAGAATTAAGTCCTTCTCAGTTGACCTGGAAAAAAAGAGCTTTTACTCATAAAGTTTTTAAACAGATTACTGTACCTCCCTTGTTTCATAATTGTGGTGATCTCTGGTGGAACTATAATAGTTTGAAAAATAAGCAGGTGCTTTGTCATTTATTTTAATGTAGATAATAAGAAAATTGCAATTCAGAAAGTGTACAGTATCCAAATGAGTTCAAGTAGAGAATTTACATATGACCCCAATGGGCTTGTTTGCAGCTTGCTCCGAATGGGTTGAGAGGAACTGCTGTACACAACGATTGCAGCATGTTGTTATTTTTTATTACAGCTCATGCACATTTACATCAATGTGTTGTCTGTCTGTACAATCCGACATTTCACTTTTCAGTGGAATTTGTCTTCCATTCAGTATTTGACATGTATTTATGGTACGTCCCGCACTGTATAAATCAAAAGTGAATGATGAAAGAATAAGAGGCCAGGGATAATATCCTGTGAATTCAGAGGTTGAGGAGAGTTGACATACTATGTAATTGGATGATAGAAGCATAGTTGTGGAGTAGGAGGGAGTAAAAGCTCAGTGTTGCTTTCAAAGATATAAGGCAAAACAAAATTTATAAATGTGGGTCAATTTTTTGCTTATTTGATATACACAATGAGACAATCTGAGAAACAGTGCAACTGAAGCATTCATGAAACATTCACCACCGTGATGTTGTTTACTCTGCTGAAGATTTAGAACCTTTAAATCTCCTCTAGGGCTGAATAATATTGTTTAATAATAATACTGGGGTCTAAAGTATCTTCTGGTGTTGTGCCCAATTTAACCAGCCACTGTTGTGTAGGTGGGGCTAAGAACGAGGACATCATTTACCTGTGGCAGAAGCAGAGCCCAAACAAAAACACACTGGATTCGATTAGCACACTTGGGAAGATGTTTTTGACTTAATCTCACAGAAATAACAACTCCACTCCATAATATCTGCTTGATGCAGTTGACTGTATCTCTGCCCGACCAGCTTCCATGTAACAAAAGTCTAAAATACTGCATTGATGATCCATTTCTGGTCCCTAGCAACTGTTGCTGCAGCTTATATGTGAACTAAAAGTTATGATGATGGACAAATGCCACGGGTTTGTTGACACAAAACCATGGTTCATTTCACCACATGGGAGATATCTTAACTGTCAGAACTGGTTCCACTTAGAAGCAAGAGACTGATGTAAACAGTTTTTTTTTTTCTTCATCCTGTCTCTCATAATTACAGTGAATAATACGCCATGAATGCTGTTAAGATAAAATGTGCAGATCTGGAGGAATCACATATATTTTACACTGTAACAGTTAATTTTTATAGCTCACAAGTCTTACTGAATATCAATACATTAAGAAAAAAATAATTATGATGGAGGCTCCCTCACTTGCATTTCATTAATCAAGGTTTCCTCTCACATTAGACCTGTCAATATTCTGTACACGTGGTGCTAAAGAAACCTCAATTATAAGCTCTCAAATACTGTCAATAAGGTCAAAGCGTGTATAAATGAAGCAAACCCTTTGGGAAGCTTTACTGTAGTAGAAATTTTAAATGAATGACGTTGATTCTGCTTCTATTCAATACTTTACTGGTGCTTTACATGTCGGCAGCTCTCACAACAATCTTAATCATTATCACAACAGTTGCTACTCACTATTAACTGTATTTAGGTATCAATCTACAGTGTATAGCCTGACGTTCGGACAGTTAATTTGTTTCTATTACGAAAATCAACGTCTGCACAAGCCATATTTGGGGGAGATCTGGTGTGTTTTTATGATGTTTGCCTCTTTTTTCCCTACTCTGTTTATAAATAAGTCTGACTGAGTTAGTGTTTTGACCTTAAATAACAGTTGTGTTGTTGTGTTGGTCCATATCTTTAGCAATGTGTCTACAATTATATCAGTAATGGCAAACACAAAGAGTTAATGTGAAAAAGAGATAACTGTGGAGCTCGATTTCATATTTGTTTTAATGATTTAGATAAATACTTTGCTCCAGCTGATGAGCTCTGTGTCTAATTATTCTGTGTGAGAGATGATTTAGCTCCGCTGACTGTTAATGCTTTCATCTTCCTCTCATTGCTCACTAACAAAGTCCTCAATCTACGGAGATCAGTTTTATTCACAAATTATTTCCCTACTCCATTCTAATTAGACGTCTTTCTTTTTTTTTTTTTTGTAAGTGCAAAATTGACCACAGTAAACTCAACCATAGTACTGCATGTTAGCCATCTGGACAGTCAGTCATGTACAAATAATGAAGTAGCTCATGTCATTAGGGGTCAGAGAAAACAGGGATGATTAAAAAACAACTTGTCAGCTGTTCAATTTGCTGTTTTATATTAAAACTGTGTGTGCCAAACTATTTTAAGCACATTAGAATACATTTAATCTTCAACCCTAATTCAAAAAAAAGTTGGGACGATCTGTAAAACATAAATAAAAACAGAATGCAATGATTTGCAAATCTCATCAACTCATTTTTTATTCAAAACAGAACATAAACAACATATCAAATGTTGAAACTGAGACATTTTACCATTTCATGTCATATCATTTCTATGTCCTCGGTCATGTTTTATTCTGCGTGTTTCTCCCTTCCTCCATATTCCCTTGCGTTTTATACCCTTAATTTCAAGTTTGCACATATACACACTGTTTCCACTCTGCTCTGTCTTTCTCTCTCTGTAATGGTAAGCAAGTTAAATGAATAAGATTTTATTATAACTTGAGGGAGGGGTGTTATTAGTTTGTGTACAACCAAACTCTCAACCTGCAGAGATACTGTAGGTGTTTGAGATGATATTGGTAGATTTCCTCAATCTACTGACTAACACACTGGAGCTGCATTCTGATCAGTGCTGCTTCCCCGCAACTAGACTGAGTTCAAACACCACTGGGAAGCATTTTTATTCATTTTGCACTAATAGGACACTTCAGGCCATTCCACTTTTAATTATGTAAGTGAAAGAGCAACAGAAGAGGAATCCCTCTTTTAGGACAAACAGTATATGGCCTAGAGCAGACAGAAGGGGTTGTTGTAGTAAAACAATTTGGAGAAACAGAATTTTAATAGCCTCTGCTTTTACACCAATTTCTTCAAAGAGGACCATTCAGATCTAGACACAGGAAGCAAACTGTAAGGATGTCATCCTCAGACAAATGCGACACAATTTGCTAAAAGATGTAACTGTAGGATTTATAGCTTAGAAAGCCACATGCATACATTATCAGCATTTTAAGCTTGTTGCCTCTTTCTTGACAGTCACACTTCTGCTCCTGCTTCCAGTCTTCACTGCCTTTTGATCTCAGTGTTCATATTCTCTCAGCTGTCACCTATCATACACAAATCCTTTAATGTGTGTGATTGCTATTATATGATTTCCTGAACCTAAAAATGAAACATTTTATGCTTTCCTGCGATAAATTAGTACAAAATGAATGTCAGAAAACAGCCAGCAACTCTGTGTATGGTAAATACTGTATATCCATAGTCAAACATATTTCAGATGCATGGCCTTGAGAAGACACAAGAACATGATATACACTTTTTTTTTACCTTTTATAGATTCAAGTTGAAGTAATAAGCACTTTTTACACTTGAACATAAACACTCCTAACTCATTTGAATGTAAGAGGCTCTTTAAAGTATCCCACTCACAGATGTGCATGTGTCTATCTGCCTATTGAAGCTATTGAAATACCCAATTAAAATGTCATAAACATCACAAAAAATTTTTGTTTTTTCTGTTTCTTTGCTTGCTTGCTTAAAATGTACTTGTTACATCCACTGTCCATGGTGCTGAAGCTGAGGCTGCCCTGGGTGTTCCCCAGTATTCACACCAATGGGCTGCATTGTTGTTTCAGATCATGGTTGCTGCCAGCATATTTCAGTCCTGGTTTGCCTATTTGACAGAGTGATGTAGATATTGCAAATGCCCCTTTGACGAAGTTTCATCATGGCATATTTTTTAAAAACATAAATTACTATTATACTTAAATTTCTCTCTGTTTGGCAGTTTAACATTTTTGTTGAAATCAGTCATTGTGCTTTGTTTTTGTATTATTGGGTTTTATATATTATAAATCTGAATTTTTCACCGTGGCTTCGAATTATTATTGCTATGGCCCTGATATACAAACACATTGTCACTGCAATCATGCTGCCATGCTGATTTTAGCTTTTAGCTCAAAATCAGCAAAGTACCTCCAAGGTACAAGCTGTCACAATCTATGTCCTAGGTCATGTTTTAATCTGCGTGTTTCTCCCTTCCTCTGTATTCCCTTGCTTTTTATACACTCTTTTTTTCAAGTTTACACATAAACAGTACACACACCTGTCTCCACTCTGCTCTGTCTTTCTCTCTGTGTTATTCACTCATTCAGCGCCTCCCATAATGTGTTTCCCTTCATTTCTACCAGGCCACATGCAGCTCATTCCCAGCATTCACAGCTAGTATAAAAACAGGCTTCTGTCAAAGAATCATCAACGTTATGCTCATTTAATGTATGAAGCTTTTTCCTATGGACTTACCTGTTTAACTGTTTGTTTGGACTCTTATTTGCCTTTTGCCTGGTCGGTATTTCACCTTTGCTTTTGCAATTTATTTTTTGTGAAGGGTAATATTTTTGATTAGCAGCCTTTTAGTCAAGTTAGATTTTCTGAACTGTTCTTTTGTGTGTTTTGCTACCACCTTTTTAATCTGGCTGCTATTAAGTTCTGTTCTTTTTTGCTGGAGATAATATACAAAGTAATTTGCATTACTCATTATCCTAGCCTTATGTCATGTTTGCATTTGAGGGTCTAATCATGAGAATGTGAGATTGTCATATTTGTCGTCTTGCCTACTGTCTATTTTTATCTCCTTTTTTTCTTGTAATGCATGTAATCCACAAATAATAATACATAATAAGCACTCTACGTAAACCACAATTAATAGCTGCATCAGATTAATTTTGAAAAAAATGAATCCAAAAAAGTTTGGACAATTTGTAAAACCCAAATAAAAAGAATGATTGCAATGATTTGCAAATCTCATCAACCCATATTTTATTCCCAATAGAACATATCAGATGTTGAAAGTGAGACATTTTACCATTTCATGGTAAATATTAGCTCATTTATGGAAAGTAAGTGCTGCAAAGTAAGTGCTGCAAATCAAAAACAAATGGTGGAACATTTGACAACTAATTATGTTAATTGGCAACAGTTCAGTAACATGACTGGGTATAAAAGGAGCATTTCAGAGGCAGAGCCACTTGAATGTACAGATGGGCAGAGGTTCACCAATCTGCCATATACTGCATCTAAATGTCCACTGTCCAATCCACAAATGTAAGTTAAAGCTGTGTCGTGCAAAGAAGAAGCCTGTCATGTTCTCTGGGCCAAAGCTCATTTAAAATGGTCTGAAGCAAAATGGAAAACTGTCAGATGAATCAAAATTTTGCATTCTTTATGTAAACCATGAAAACCGTTTTATCAGTGGATAGTTTAAATGCGTCTGCATTTTGGATGGTAGGGTGGTGCATTAGTGCCTAGTACACATCTGGAAAGACACCATCAATGCTGAAAAGTACATAGAGGATTTAAAGCAACATACCCTCTCATCCAGACAGCATTTCTTTCAGGGAAGGTTTTACGTATTTCAGCAAGAAAAACCTCATACTGGATCACAAAAGCATGACTTCGCAGGAGAAGAGTCTGGGTGCTGAACAACTAAAATCCTGCTTCAGACAAGTAGTACTAAAACTCCAGCAACTGGCCTCCTCACTTTCCAGATGTTTACAGACAGTTGTTAAAAGAAGAGGGGATGCTACACAATGGTAAACATCGCACCAACTTTTTTGAGATGTGTTGCTGCCATCAAATTCAAAATGAGCTAATATTTCCCATGAAATGGTAAAATGTCTCATTTCAACATCTGATATGTTGTTTATGTTCTATTGTGAATAAAATATGGGTTGATGACATTTGCAAATCATTGCATTTTATTTTTATTTACGTTTTACACATCATCCCATCTTTTTTGAACTGGAGTTGTAAATTTATTCCTTATTCCTTATTGTGGTATTTAAATAAGACAGTCCTCTAGCCTGCAGTTACTGTAGAGGAATAAATAAAATAACACAATATAATCACAATATATCAATATATCACAAACAAAAGAATTCACTAGGTAAAATAATGTGTTTACTTACTAGAAAATACACATTTCTTTGCTACAAGTTTTTTTTTCTGTTGACTGACAGTAATTTAGTACATCATAATGTCTGTGTGTCTGGTTGAGCGCTGTAGCTGCTGCTCTGTAGCGTTTCTCTTATTCACATTTAAATGTGACAAGCCTTGGAGGAAGCAACTCCTTTCATCCAAACATCCAAGATGTTCTGTATTCTCTCCAGAATTTCTCTCCCATGTAGATCGCCTACAACCCTATCACATAATATAAATAATATATGAGAAGTAAACTCCATCAATTTGTTATTGTCATGGATATCTAGAGAGCAAGCAGTGTCTGTGTCAGTGTTCTCTCTCTGTTTTACCTCAGGCTATGATAAGCACACTTGTCAGTGTTCCCTGGGATCTCCTTTCGTTTGTGTGTCCATGTTTGTGTGTGTGAGTGCAGTCATGTAGGATTTGTATTCTTTTTACTGTTTTGTACTTGTAACATGTAGGCATGGGTGTGTTGGTTTTACATATTCTTAATATACGTTTATATTAAGTATGGTTTTTTAGAACAAATGCACAACAAATGCAAAGCATATCCTCAAAATAACATGGAATTTGCATTAAGATCTGTATGTATAGCAATGCCATGTGCATGTCATTTGTTGTAGGAAATGGTTGCATTCCGTAGAAAAAGTAAATGGGGTTTATTGTGGTAATTTAGTAGACATATAGGGAAAAGCACCACCATAGCAGCAATAGAGTTTCTAGTGACTTTTCATTTTTGACAAGCACTCTACACTGGCTCTGCTACAGCTTGCAGAATCATTCCTTGTTTGCGAGGAGATGGAGATGGATCTGCAGAGATGTGAAAATAAGCCCAGACTTCCCAATAAGTATTCCACTCACAGCTCCCTGACCTTGAGGTGAGCTTATCCTTGGCCTGTGTGCAAAGCTGCATGAATTATAATATCCACCTATAGGTCCAGCACCTGCCTCTGCCCTGACCAAACAGCCCCGAACCTCGCACAGCTTCTCCTCGCCTGAGACCAGCAGGAGCGCTGCACCACAGTATAACTATGTCCAATGAAGAATGACGTCCTGGCAAGTTAAGACACTTGGTGCCAGAATACAAAGCAACACGTAGTGCTAATGTTGATCTGTGTTAGATTTTGCTAATTTTACTTATCAGTGTAACAACAATGTCAAGAACAAAATCCAAGATGTTGAGATATATTAAGGTGATTTAGTTTTTCATAGCCGCTGTGTGTCCGAGTTTAAAGAAAGTTCAGCATTTAGTTGTGAAGGCGATGTGTGGTGGTTCGGGCAGTGGTTCACAGACCGTTCACAATGTTACTACTTTTTTAGATAAATAAAAGGGAGAAAGTAATGTTAGTAAATCTGCACAAAAATGTATTCTGATGTTGGGGACAAATCAGTGTAGTATGGAAGAATCTTTTTCTTTATCAAGGCTGCATTACTAATCAATTTAATAAATAAATTATATTAAATATATTCTTTTATCCAACTTAAATATCAATCCAAGAGATCATGCCTGTACATTTTCACCTCTACTATAGTAATTACGGCTACAGAAATTAGTCACAAAGCTGCTTAAATGCTTACCATATGGTAAACATTTAGTGCACATTTATGCCCATAATTCAGTACTGTATCTTTCTATTAAGTCATATTATAAAAAGTACAAAGTAAGAAAAGCTACAACAACTATAAACTACATGGATCTTTGCTCTCTTTTTTAACCACCCCTACTCTGCATCTTTGTCGTAACCCACCACATCTGGATCTTGTAACCCATCTTCTCATCTACATCCATCCGGTCAACAACAGAGAGACTCAGCGTAATGTTCAGTGTCACGTAAGCATGCAACAAAAACACAAAATGCATGAATATGGAGAACAGTATATAAAGTGGATGAGTTAAAGACATATTTAAACTCTTTGAGCTTAAAAGTTAAAGATAATATGCATTGAATGACATTTCAATATCCAAACCTCTATGTCTATCGCCTATGCCATGGGCATAAATGTCATCATCAAATGTCATGAACCTCATAATTAGACATCAGATGATGCATACACAGTCCTCAGTGCACCACTCCATGCTACCCTCCTACTGGCTTCTGACCTTTACATGGCCGCCTACCACAGAACAGCTCTTTCTGCTTAAGTATCATAACGTTGACTTGGCCTGGTCGCACGCTTGTCTTTAACACTGCAGCTTTCAGACACTGTTTGTAGAATTGTAGATAATTTTCTTTAACTTATGTCTGTGTGGTTGTCACACAGCAACAAGATGGATATGTGTGAGTAAGGCACAGTGTGTCACATCAGTGTATTGCTCTCATAATTTAAATCTTGTGTATCTATGGACTTTTAAGCCTTAACACATATCTGCTCGGTGGTGAAATTTTGTTCAAGTTTAGTCCATCGAGATCAAAGCTTTCTGTACATTTTTTAATAAAAAAATAATAATCATCCATTGTTTCTGCCAGGGTATCAATTTTTCAATAAATATTTTTCAAAAATGTAAAGGGAAACCCTCTTTGTTGTAGTGGAATTACTGTTTAAGAAGCTGCTTTGCATGAATACTTTCATTAAGACTGTTTGTGTTGTTTTTTGGTACATATCTTTTAGCCTTTTCGGATAGAATTATTGTTTGTATATACTGACAATTGTCTTCACTTGTCTTCAAAAAATAAAATACACAGATAGAAAGTGAGATAGTGAGAGTTCAATTAGGAGGGCACTAGATGCAATATGATTCAGTAATTAAAATTTCTTCTGCAGGGAGCAAACATAGCTATTTCCCCTCCTTGGTATTTTGCAATATTGCTCTCGGTTTCTTGCTCTCTCCATCTGTTTCTTTCTTTCCTTTCTGTCCATCTGTCGTTCTGTCATGTCTTCCTGCCTATCACCCAGCGGCCCCACCTTGTACTTCAACACACACGCACATGCGCACACGTACGCAGTTGCTCTGCCTTATCTTTATTCCCAGACAAGACTCTCTGTTTGAGCTGTCATTATAACCACTTTGAATAGCCTAGTTTCATGACGAACGAGGAGAGGCATGCTGTACCCAATCACACAACACTATCTTCCTGTCCAATAGATGAATGTCATATTTCACTCTGGGTAAAGTAATATGTATTGAAGGATTTGACTCCAAAATCCTGGAGTGACTGAACAGAGCTCATAGAGGTTTTTTTATAATAAATGCTTTCAGACAAGCCTGGCGCAGACTTTGGCCTAGAACAAGGAGCATAGCTCAATCAAAATGATCCTTGTTTTTTCTCTGCAGGCTAAGAGAGCAACACATGACCCAACACAAACATCCATATAGTTCATGTAATCCTATATTAACATAAGGGCAGTTTGCATACCTGATTTTTCTCATCAAGATAACAATAACTAAAACAGTTACCATAGTTACCAAACATAGTTTGACTTGAAATATACACTTTCATATCTCAGCTTACCCCTTGTGATGTAAAAATTGGATGCTGGTGACAAGTGTATCTTCACATTGACAAATAAGCTGTAGGTCCAATCCATCTTGTTCACTTGACTTGGATCCATTTTGTCCTCGCTTGAGTCTTTTCTTTGTATTGGCAAAGGTCACACAAGCTCAGAAAGAGGCTTGAAGATTTCTAAGGAGACATGAGCATTTGTTAATGAATCAGCACAATCAGCAATCGCCTGACAAATCTAAAGATAAAAACCATAGAAAAAGCCTGTGGAATGTTCATAAATCGAATGACTGGCTCAGTAGTGAACAATTGTCATATTAGGGTAAAATCAAATGTTTTAAAAAAACAGCTTAAGACGGCCAAGGGTTAAAAATAAGACAGCCGCCCTACTGTATGTAAATATTTATCCATACTTGCAAAGCTTTTTTGGGAAATTTAGCAGTGTTGTGACATCGTGACACAACTGAAGTACAATATATCACCTATAAAAGTCAAATAATGGAGCCAATTTGGGGACATGTATCCCACCTCAAGAAGGTGTTTACAACAAAAAAGTAGTGAACATAGATTTGCATAATTCACGCTACGGAAAACAGGATCAAGTGAAACCCTTATTTAGCTTGATGAATTTGAAGTATCTACACTGTATAATAAATCCAAAAACAGTCTCACCTTCCATCATTCACTTAGTTATGTTAAAAGTCTGGCACAACTCTTTCTTAGAACAATGTGAGGTTACATCAGAACATCATCATAGTTTTACATTACGTTCATAAATAACTTAATGAAGTTTTAAGTTGCTTTAGCTTCACAGTGTGGTTAAAAAATGTTCCGTTTTTATTAACTGTAAGTTTGACTAAAAAAAGAACCACTAGCAACTTTATTCATTCATTAGGAAGAGTTTTCTTTTCAAGCCCACCTATTATTTCTCCATTCCTGCCGATTCTGTATCATGAATAATATGACAGTCAAAAGATGAGGATCCAGCTGAGCCACCGTTATCAGAAGCAAATGTCGCTTCAGAGAAAAGGACATATCACATCTTTTTCTTGCATCCCTCCTTGTGTTTTCAATGGGAGGGGGGGAGCAAAAGCAGAAGGAAAAGATGCAAGAGAGGGAAACACAGCTGCAATTAGGGGAACTGAGATGTACCCAGAGACACAGCATGAACAATGCTTGCACCATGAAACTAGTTCACCTGAATGAATTACATCTGCCTTAAATCTTATAATTTGCAATGTTTTACTGCTATGACATGCCTGTGTGTCTGCTTTTGGAAAAGGTGTAGTGAAGATAATTACAGGAAGTAACAAAATAAAAGCAATAAACTAAATGTTACTCATGTCAAGTCAAAACTGTGTAAGTCCAATGTCAAATTTGCATCCACACTTTCAACAATCACATCTAGTTCCAAAATCTCTAAATCAGGTCCTTGTGGTTATAATATATATCTGACTGTGTACTAATTAATTCCCACCTGGGTGGTGGATGGGGACTTCTGTTTATATATTCACATGAATGATAATTAAATGCCCACAAGAGAGTAAAGGGACGTAGGTGACAAAGGATTTCCGCAGTTAATTTCAATAAGAAAAACCAAGGTAAAAGCTCATTCAGGACACTATAGGTGGGTGGGTAATGCTTGTCTAATGCAAATTATCTGTGCTTGTTCAGTTTGGAAGTTGTCTGTAAATTAGTTTGCTCAGTGGTAGCAGCATCTTTTCTAATTGCGAGCATTAATGCTAATTAAGTTCAAAGGACGTTCACTCCTTATGGTGTGTATTTTAAGTACAGCGGTGAGAATAAAATCACCATGATGCCACAGAATGGCTGAAATTCCACACAGAGTAATGGTGCTGTGACCTGATGTGACCTGTTTTATTCAGTCAATCCAAACTCAGATGTGTAGATTAGTGATACCATCATGATCTGATATATGCTAATACATTTATTGATTTGGCAAACATTTTTGTCCATGGTGATGTACAAATGAGTAACAATCAAAGCCGCAACAGATCAAGGAGAAGTCTCAGTTAATGTTCCACATGACATGTGCCACCAGGCACAAAGCTGAGCAAATTGCTTTTTTCTTTTAGAAAGATCTGAAAGGACTGAGAGCATCAGAAAGAGACAAAGAGAATATTAGGTGAGGGCTCTCAAAGAGATAGGTCTTTAAGAGATGTTTTTTAGACTGAGAGGGAGACTGCTGACCGAATTGAGTTTGGTAACTCATTCTACAGCTGAGGCACTGGAGTAGTTTGGATTGAGATTTCTTGCCTCACAGTTATCGTGGGCCTTGTCAGCGTTCATTTGCAGACCGTGGTGAATGATTATGCTCACACACCTGAATGAAAAAAGTAAGAATGTGCTGTGCTAGTGGCCACTCTGCAGGGGAACATCAGTGACATTAACTTCATGCAAGTAGTAACTTGGAACCAGTGGATTTGCATGAGCTGCAAGGTTAAAAAAAACAATATGTAATTATATAATATGTAAATATTTTAGTAGCCATGGTGAAGTGCATTCATCATGTACATATAGGGGTTTTCCAGATTCAAACTATAGCAATATGATAGTAACCTCACAGTAATATTGCTCTGTCATAGTAATTTCTCAGTAATCTCTTTTTGCAGCACCAGGCAACACTTACAATAAATACACATACAAATTTCAGTGTTGCACAACCTGCTTGGTCTTAAACAACTAATTAATTCAAATCCTGCTTAAGAAATTGTTTTATCCAAGAGACCGACAACAGTAGCTTGCTACACACAAATTTTACTACTCTTAAATTATTCCTCTTTTTGAAGTCCACAAACTACAAGCTAAATAAGACACAAAACACCCAATCTTTTTTCCAGTAGCTACAATTTGGAAAACTTTTACCTTTAAAATGATGAGTAATTTAAATTTGTTGGAAAATTGTTTACAGTGTTCACTGTAAGACTTCTTCTACATTAACAGGAAACACAAAAACCCAGACAATCAAACAAAATGATGGGAGAGTATATCAGTGTGATTTGTTTTTTCCACTTGAAACACCTAAACAGACTCATAAGTGTAACAGCAAACACACAAATTCAGAGACACAAGAGAATGACACTAAGTCATGAAACTATGATCCACTTCATGCCATGTTTTTATTTACTTCAGCAGAAGTTGTGTTGCACCTCGACTCCGACTTAACACCAGTCACTCAAGACATCACTTGAACATGTATCCTTTTGACACTGACAATATTTGCATGTGTGTGTGAACAAGCAACAAACAAGTCTGTGTGTATTCGGAGTAAGATTACTCATAGATAAGTAACAATATATACAGTATATCTTGGTTTTATTACTTTTGCCAAGTTCATCTGTTCACTCTGCACACACGTGATTGTTTTAGCTCCCAGCCCAATCATCCAGCAACTATCAGCTTGTGACAGCTTATCCTGTTGAGGGTCATCAGGGCTGGATCCTATCCCAGCTGTCATAGGGCGAGAGGCAGGGTACCCTGGACAGGTTTTCAGTCTATCTCAGGGCCAACACAGAGAGACATACACATGACAGACTACCACAACTGAAGGCAATTTAGAGTCACCAATGAACCTAACATGCATGTCTGACGCTGCCCACAGAGTAAACCCATGCAAACAAGGGAAGAACATGCACCAGCCCTATCAATTTGCAGATACATTTTCTGATGTTGCTGTTGCTGTTAGTTTACTTGTAAAAGATTCTCTTTTTGGCAGATATAACTCTAAGGTGGATAGGTGTGTGGCTTGATGCGAGGAACATCATTTGTATATTCACGATGGTAAAACAGAAAAGACTGTAATTAAATCTCGCATTAACGGGAGACCATACTTCTCTTATTGTTCACAGCAATAGCATTAGACATGTCTCATATAAATATCTGGGTGTCAACACTGACAGGCATCTTAGTTGGAACACTTGTGTTTCAGGCGTCTCTGCCTGAATCTGTGCAAATTTTCTAGCAAGTTATTAGTTACTAGTTTTTGAGTATATTTTTGCTCCACTGCATTATCAGCCTTAAGTTTAAAGCTAAGACTACAATTATTTACCTGGTGAAGATAGCAGGGAACATTATGCACAGACCTTTACCCCCCACACCCCAGGTCATTTTTGAGCAGGCTAACAGGATTCTATCTGACTCCTCTCATGTCTTACATATGTGTGTGTGATGTCAAAGTATGGAAAGGGATACAGCGTTCCCTTGTTTAAGCATAATTATTATTATTAACACGCTATTGTTCTTCTATCAGTCAAACTTATTACCGAGTGGCTCCTTGAGCAAAGACAGAAAGGAAGAGTGACTCTGTTGTAACTGCTTAGTCACTGATATTGTGTTTGTGTGAATGTTACAAAATGGTGTGGTGGTGTGGTGAAAGATGTGGGTATGTGGGAATAGTGTGGATGGGTATAATTAACATGATGTTACCAATATTGACAGGTTTTTTTCATTAATAGTCTAATGTATGTTTCTATTGTGGTGGACATGTTGATTCTATGTGCAGCAATATCCTTGATTAACAACAGTCTCACAGTGCAGAGATTGTCTCATGCTATTATATGTACGGTATTATGCAAATTAGTTGCATGAATGTAATTACCAAATAGTGTACAGTCGGTTTGGCAGGAGAATCCAGAAATCAAAAATCAAACAGTAACAAGTAATTTGTGAATTTGTGTGCATGGACATTGAAAGTAATTAGACAGTAAAAATGACCGAAATTCCTTTTCCATACACCAAGATTATATCATTACTCACCCAGGTTTACACGAGTGTGACACTCTGCTGTTAAACAAGGGACAAAAGCTTGATGGCTGCATCCTGATCTGACTGTAATGAATAATTTTTATTACCATTTTATTACAATTGCAATTCAATATTAAGTGAATTAAATTATCAAATGTTTACTTTATAATTGTTATTACACAGATGCATAAGTTTTTGCTTTAATTATTTTTAATGACTGCACTATTTTCCTAATCAATACACTCTGTCTTCTTTGATTTCATGGTTTTTCATGTTGAGAGGGAGAGAGAGAAAAACAGACAAATACAAGGAGAGAGTCAGACAGAGAGGATGCAGACTTTGTGCAGACAGGTCTTACAGTTCGTGCGTGTATCAGAGGCAGGCAGCGGGTGGTAATGATTGACAGCTTGTATTTTATCTGAAATTGTCTGGCCGTTTTGTTTTCTGTGTTTTAAGCAGGTGAAGTAAAACAAGGCTGAAAAGACCAGGCACATTTTGAAAACAAGCCCAGAAAAACAAACCCAGTGGCTGCCAATATTTGCAAACAGCATTGAGTAAAAAAAAGAAAAAAAGAAAAAAGAAAGCAAAAAAAACAATACTAAATGTCTCTTAACAAAAGTGGCACTGGCAGAAAAGCTGTGAACACAGCAGGTCTGGTTAATACAAACAAACAGGAGACTTGTGTTTGACGTATGTTTGTGAGGGTAACTCATAAAGCACTTTCCATATAGGCATTTTAATTGGATGCAGGCAGGCGAGCAGAAGTTATGGAACTTAGTTTGTAGTTTTCGAGTGACAACATCTCCCACTGCTAAAAGTAAAGGCATGAGGTTCAAAGATTTTTGCACAAAATAATGAACTTTAGTGCACAAAAGGGGATGTCTTTTCCTCCAGGTCTTCTTCTTTGATGCAGAGCTGCTTCTAGATCATCATTACGGGGCTGTGATAAGGGGGTGATGCAGAAGATTTGAGGAAATGATTTCATTTGTGTCTCATCACCATAGAGTCCCGTAGGTGTTTCATCTGCTCTGTTCAAGCCACTGTCCAAAACAAAATCTCCTAATGGAGAATAGAAGAAGTGTGACCTCAAAAACTAGTCTATTTTAAACTAGTTCATGTGTCATTCGTCAGCAGATTTCACATCGTTTTAAATCAAACCAATGATTAGAGCCATCTGGTAACATTTTTAATCCTAATTTCATAAAGAATTTCCTGGGAAATTGTCCAAAACAACCATGTATAGTGGCACTAATTATATGTATTGGTAATAAAATAGAGACAGTGTTCAGTTGGTAGACTTCCAGTTAATTAATTATAATTAATTGCTGTTCTAAGGCAGAGTCATTTAGTCAGTGCACATCAGTTTAACATGCAACAATGAAAGTGAAAAATGAGAACTATAAGCCATTATGAAGCCTGAAATAATAAATGGTTTGTTATTTTAAGGAATTTTTTATGTTCCTTTTAGCTTTTAACAAGCATTTCTAACCCTAACCCACTAACAAGGAAAGATGTTAAAAGAGAATTTGAGGGAAATTATATAAATATAACAGAAAGTGATGATTTTCAAACTGGTAACAAATTATACAATTCTTGGTTATTGTTTAATTTTGGGAATAAAGTAATTTACTCCATTCATTTCCATTATGTCAGCTCAAGATAAATTAATAGGGCAATACTTTAGGCAACCCTACATTACTGTAACTAAATTACTGTAACTGTAATTCACTACTTTCAAGATGCCCCAGTTACTCCCTAAAGAGCCTGCAATTAATCCAAAATGCTGCAGCAAGAGTGCTGACTGGAATTAGCAAGAGAGATCATTTTTCAACTTCACCAGCTTCTCTCCATGGTCTTCCCATAAAATCTAAAATAGAATTCAAAAGCCTGCTTCTTACATACAAAGCTCTGTCAAGCGGTCAAGCTCCATCATGTATAAAAGACCTCATAGTACCATACCATCCTAAAGGACCACTTCGATCTTAGAATGCAGGCCTACTTGTGGTTCACGGAATTTCCAAAAGTAGAACGGGAGGCAGAGCCTTTAGCTATCAAGCTCCTCTCCTTTGAGACCAGCTTCAGATTTGGGAAGCAGACACCCTCTCTACTTTAAAGTCTAGGCTTAACACCTTCCTCTTTGATAAAGCTTATAGTTAGCTATAGTCATGCTGCCATAGGCTTAGCCCCCCCTCCTGATGCACTGAATGCACCAATGCATGACATTAACTTTGTATCCTCTCCCGTAGTTGTCCTTCCCCCTCTCTGTCCCTTTCTGCAGGTGTCCTCAGCTTAGGAGCTGTGTGTTTCCAGTGAGCAGCTACTGTTCCTATCAACCTGCCCAGTGTTGTTGCTTTTTCTTGCTCTTTTCTTTTCTCTCTCCACTTTCCACTCACCCCAACCGGTCAAGGCAGATGGCCGCCCACCCTGAGCTTGTTTCTGCTGGAGGCTTCTTCCATTAATGGTAGTTTTTCCTCTTCACTGTTGCCTATAGGTTTACTCAAGGGGGATTTGTTGGGTTTTCTCTACATTTATATCTGTATAGTCTTGACTTTATTATGTAAAGTGCCTTGAGATTACTTTACAGTTTACAGTGTATCCACGATAATTCTCATAACCGGAGCTGCTACTACATTATCGATAACAAATGATAATACAGTATGTACATTATTAAATATGTAAAATGTCTTTGTAGCTGAACACCACTGCATTAAAGGGTGTGTTTGGAACCTTGTATTTAGTGTTTGTATACTGTTTATGCAGTATGGGAGACTTGAATTGAGTACTTACTATAAATGAACCTCATAATCTCAGTGAACAAAATGAAAATGTTAAAATGACAAAACTTGTCTTTACAAAGATAAGCATCCAATGGGGTGTAGTAAAATGCAGCTGCATTACATTAATCTTGACATTTTAAAGCTAATGCTGGTGTCACATACGAGGTCAGCTCAGTGACTGACCGCATAACAAGTACATGAGCAGGCAAAGTAGCCTGTGATCATTGCCCTGGATGCCTGATTTTCATAATGGGTCATTCATCAGTTGTAATTTGCTAAGTTAATCTTCCCATTTAGTTCTTTGAGAGAAAAAATTAACCTAGCAACTTTAAACTGATGAATGAACCCATTATGAACGTAATGGTAAATTGAGAGGTCAAATTAAGGTGGCAGCTTAGGGAACCAGGACCTCCCATAAAGAAAGAGCACTTAGCACGTGATTTGTCACGTCTGTGAGCAGTTATTTATAATATTAAGGTTTATTAATAAAGGTCGAGTAGAACATTGTTTAACTGAACAAAGTGTTTCATGTCCAAATCCTGCAATTGGATGGGATTCATATTCAAGTAAGGATATGGGTAACAGAAAGTATATGCATTACTCCTCAACGTGAGCCTCATGGCATTTTCACTGTCACATTCCACAGGGTGCTTTGTGTTAGACAAAAACACTAAACAAATACAATAAAGTAATATAAAGTAGCAGAGACTGCACAAAAATAAATTAGAATCTGAGAGAAAACACACACACACACACACACACACACACACACACACACACACACACAGCTGTTTCAGATATGTTCTGCGTCTGTTCTGGTTAAAGTTGACTGAACTTCTGTGCGTTTGGTGCATAAGGTCACTGAGGTTTCTGAACAAACTAAGTACCCATTTGCACAAGAAAATAATTAGTTGTCCAAGAAAAATAAGCAGCTATTTTAATAATAGTTAAATCTTTTCTCGTAGCAAAAATGACACTGAGTGAACAATTGTTTTGCAATGAATCTGACTTTAGTCCAGAATGACAGGAAATGGTAAAGCTGTACATTTACCTGCACTGAGAGGTTCAACAATAACAGGAGAGTGGGGGAGGTGTCAGTCAAGCACCTGGTGACTGTGTGGGCTGTTTGGTGACATGTCTGTGTGGAAACCTAAAAGTCCCTGACCAGCATGTGTAATGTTATAATCTATTAAATATTCAAATCTCTGA
Source organism: Channa argus (assembly GCF_033026475.1). Classification (NCBI taxonomy): domain Eukaryota; kingdom Metazoa; phylum Chordata; class Actinopteri; order Anabantiformes; family Channidae; genus Channa; species Channa argus. Next base: position 19,232,161 of record NC_090198.1, read on the forward strand.
CGGGTTACATCACCAGAGTGAGGTTTTTTCACAGCTGACACTTTGACTGAGTAAACACGGTGTAATTAATAGCATGAATAATTGCTACATCTCATTTCGGTGTGCCAGCTCCAGAAACCTTGTGTTGTACATGTTTGCCCACTGCCAAGGTTTTTAATTACTTAAAGTCATGAGATACACCTGTGCTTTTCTTGGGAAATGTATGCTGTGAACAAGATCTGCCATGTCTGTCTGCCATCAAGAACTTCAAGAAAACGCATATCTTTGCTCAAATGATTAAATTATTTTGTAGATATTTTTTAAAGAGGGTTATATTACAGGAGGACCCGTGCTTCATGGTGTGCAATCAGACTGAGACTCTCCCTGTCAGGACTTCTTTTGTGATAATAGCCAACTTGCGCTACATAATCTTGGGAGTTATGACTATGCCACTGCTATGGCTTCCTATCACAGTTTATAGTGTAGATTATTTTTAACATGGAGTGAATCACATATGTATAACTATGCATTAAGCATCAAACCTGAATACCTGGGATGTCACTGCCTGAAAAGTCATGTCACCTTCTGTCTAATGCACAAATGTATCAGCTGGTTTAAACCAAAATCTGAATCTTAATCTGAGAAGCCCATCAAAGCTGTAGTTCCTACCTTATTACATATAAATGCATATTTTTGGATAGAGAGAAAGAGAGAGAGAGGGGGATACACTCACTGGCCATTTTATTAGGTACTGCTGTAACAATCTAAGGCAATACAGCAGCTCTGCCATGAATTGCCCATAAAATTATATTATAATTTCTCAGTTTTGAGGTTGAAACTGTCAGAAGGTTTGATGATTACTGAGGTCATAGTGGGTGGTATTGGACTGCATTATAAGAAAAGGTTGTTCTTAAGTTTTGGCTCCCTTTTTAATTTTCAATAGGTGGCCAAAATAGTTTCTTGCTATGCTAAAAACCATTTAAACCTAAACTTAGACAGTGCCGTTACTTCTGTGCCAAAAGTGCAAAATTGCATGTTTTCAGTTTTTGTGTCGCTGGCAGAACCTGAGCTGGGAACAAACTAAATTTCCTCACTAGCTATAAAAGAAATATTATTTATAGACTGGATATGAAATTGTTTGTAATGATTTTGCACTTGAGCCATAAGCCCCACAACTGCATAAGCAGTGTACAGAGTAAGCCCAGTCATATCCCAGCCTAAGCCCGTAGATAAGAAGTAAAATTGAACAAACTCTGCCACATGCACTGTGGAAAATTGGCTATAGACTTCACGCATCATGTACCTCAATTTATACATCATCTCAATGTGATCACGGGGCAGTTTACTTTCTGGTCAGAATGTTATTTTAACATGTCCCAGATACAAATTCCATTAAAAGAGGTTTACAGAGAGGCTGGATTTTTCATCAGATGACTTAAGCACAGTTTTGTCGTACTTTATCTACCTGATCCAGAGTATTTTTTATGTGGTTTAAAATCTGACTGAATTACTGGCGCGTATCAGTTCTTCTCCACCTACAAAAATAAGCAATCACCCAATTAAACTTATACTGAAAAACAGAGCTGTCATGTTTTTTTGCTGTGTCCTCCTGATCATCCCTCCCGAGCTGCCATTCTCAGCACCTCACAAGAGTAAATATTCATAATCAGTGAACCTTTTCTGATTGACCTGAATTTACTCCGGCCTAACAAAGACAGTTCCTTTTCTTGCTTGCTTAGGCCGCCCCATTGATCCTGACAAACAACCCATCCTGGGCATGTTGTAGTCATTCAACACATCTCACCTCTTGCCGCAGTTCTGGGGTACGTCTATCAATAGATCCCTCCTTTGCATTGCATCGCAAACACTCAGCAGAGTTTACTTTCAATGAGCGAGGCCACAACAACTCACTAAGTGTTTGTTCAAGCAGAAGGTTGAGAGAAGTGCAGGAGGGAGAGAAGGAGTGAGGCGGTGATGATAAATCACCAGCGAGGACTATGTGCAGCTGACAGTATTACATCCTTGGACTGTACCTCAGTAGGCAAGGTTAGACTGTCTATCGGTGGGCTGCAGCTCCCTCTGAGCCTGCAGGAAAGGCAAAATTAGGCAATTACAGGCAAATAAATCTTGTATCCCTTGACAGCAGCTTTCAGAGTCTGAGTGTAAAATGGTGTTAGGATTCAGATGGAGTGCCTCTGTGCACTAGGACTTGGGTGTGCATGATGTACTCTACACAGGTCCTGTTCTTGTTTCCATGAGCTGGTGCTACTAATTCTCCAAGCTGCAGACTAATAAAAACATAACATAGTTTTATTTTGGGAAACATATGGGAGCTTAATATAATTCACGGCCCCAGATTGATTATTTGATGTTACCGATTTTTTGTGTTGTGACTGCTGGGTGTAGAGATTAAAATGTGTTGCCTGTTTTCACCTGGCACAACAGGTTTTAGCTCTCAGGGTGTGGTGGATATGATGAACCTGCTAATAAATTAAGTATCAGTGGCTCTATAGTTGTATGCTAATGTCACAAAATAGTTAAACTGAATAAATTGACACAGAGCTTCTCAGCTGACATGCAAGTTTTAAAAGGCCGATGGAGATATTTCAAAGCTATATTTCCATTAGCTTGCTAACTGGTCTATTTGTAATGCAAATACTGAGGAAGCACATTACATAGTTATCATTTGAAACTTTGTTAAAAAGTCCACTCGTCTTTCACCATGGCTTAGAAGTGAGATTGGAGAATACAAACATTTTACACTTTTAATCATGAAACAAGGAAAATAAAGAAGTTGGAAAAAATTAACGGCTCAGGAAATACTGGACTTTCCTGTAGGCAACTGCCATAACCATGGATCGAGTGGTGCTGAGGGTGCTGCCGCATCCCCCTATCGGTGCTCCATTTCCAGATATTTGTTTCTATGTGTTTTTCAACAGGCTATTCTAACCAATCAGATAGTTTCAATGACTTCTGCTTGATTGGAAAGTTTACCAGCTTCTTACTTATTGTGATTTGATGACCAATACCTAAAGAGCTATGCAGAGCCCGGCGGAGAATAAAGTGATGTGGTTTCAGGGAGTCATGGGTCATCAGTATATATATCACTGGGCTGAGGACACAGCTCTGGGGTGCCCATCTACTCATTCTGGCTGCAGTGTGGATTGGATTGTGTCTAGTGGATTGTGGCCTAGTTTGCACTGTACACAAACTGGAGGGGGTCTAGTGTGGAGGTGGAAGAGGAAGTAATGCACTGTTTGACTAACCTTCACTTCATTGTGATTGGGGCCAGTGCCATGAGACAGTAGTCCTTTGGGTGACACAGGGGACTTTGTCTGCACTAGAATTATAGCGGTAGTGTTAGGATGGGTCAGCACGACAGCCTGGCTCAGAGAGGTGTGGAAGAAGGCAATCAGAATGCCAGTCAGTTGTTCTGCATATTGTCTCAGTACGTGACCAGGATGTTGTGAAGCCCCATAGATTTGTTGGTACTGACCTTGGTCGACGTTTTCCTCACACTGCTAGGGAGCAGACACAAGGCCTAGCTGCTTGGGGCTCTCACAAGCAGGCTCCCGGCAGTGCACAAGCCTCTCCTTTCATCCAGAGCTTCTGGTTGGTGTGATGGCTTTGGTTACTGTCACAACTTCCATGTACTTGTTGATAAAGGCAGTCACTGCTTCTGTGTTTTGTATTTTATATAACCACGTTTGTGTGCAAACCATAGGTGGCTCATTTGCCAAATACACCAGTCACTGTTAGACCTGCATTGCAGAGATAGTGCCCTCAGGCTATATTCTGATTAGTTTTCTAACCAGTTTGGTTATGAGAGTTTTAGGAGAGATTTGTTTGCCGAGTGTCTGAGACGGGGGCTGGACACAACTTACATGCTTGTTTCACATGGTGTACACTAATGTGAAAGATTGTGTATTTCTTCAAAATGAACTAAAAATGAAAACACTGTCACAACAAAAGTCAGTGTATCCGCTCACAAAGCCAATTGCTCACAAATGACCAGATTATCTCAGATGGTAGTTTGCTGCCACTCTTTGTTACATGACCCTGACCTAACTGATCATGAAGGTCCAACAAGTCTCTATAAATTGTGTGAGGTCCTGACTTCTGGTGATGTTTTGAACTAGTACTTCTTTTTTTTTTGCTGTTTGACTCCTGAAGTAGCTAACATACTGAGACGCTGGTGTGTATACTGTTTATATTGCATGCTCTGTAGATACAGAGGAGGACATGCATGCATTCAACCAATATGGCTGTGTAGACAGTGTACCAGTTGATATTCACTGCATGAAAGCGCACCTCAGTGCTCCTGACCTTACTAGCAGACGAGATGAGGTTGGAAATAGTAAAGATACATTTAATGATAGTGAAACAGAAGTATAGTTAGTATTCATGAAGAGATATGCCACTCTGACACACGTTCTGCTGCAGAAGGACATGGCTGGCCAAACACAGCAGCTTGAGGTAAATGCACAGAGGTAGTTTATAATGTTTGGGAGCTATAAACATTCTGCCCTTGGCTCTTCCCTAGCAGACGGACCATGGAGAATTTTACTACTGCCATAAAGCATGTTCATCTTCTGCGTCTCCTCTTGCTTCCCCTCAGTTATAAGACACACACAAACATGCTCATACACAAACACACTCACACTCGCTCATCCCTGTCATATTTCACAAACACCTTGTGCATTTGAATGAAGGAAGTGAACAGAAATGCCTTTTGTAAACAGAATAGTCCCCGTATGTTCTCCCCAACATGCCGTAACAAAGCAGAAAACTTATGAAGAGGGGTTACCTTTAATGATTCAATTTAAGGTTTGTAAAATGGATGTTAGTCTTTGGGACAGTGAATAGGGTCAAGGAGGAAAAACTTGGGTGGGGTGGAAATAACAGCTGCAATATGATTCAACAGAATGAACACATAAAGGCCTATGATGTGCATAGGCCTTTATGCTCAATTACTACAAGAAATGTATGAAGTATTGAAACTGTATTGAAAGCATTACACTGTTATTTTGTCTGCTCTTTCCTGTATGTATGTAGATATGCATAAAAATGGTAGCGGTAAAGGATTTCAATCTAATTGATCACGTGAAAACCATTAATTTTACCATTATTACCTGATGATGGTAATAATCCTAATGTGAACCGAAGGGCCCAAATTGCGAGTCCGAGTCAAATTCTAAATCTTTCAACCACGATCCTCAAATCAAGTCTCAAGTCTGTGTGAGTGTGACTTACAGTACGTGTAACTCGATTCCAGGTCGCAGATTTGAGTCACTATTTCTGCACTGATGACTGGCGAAATAAAGTAGTAAACAAACAGGTTAATCTGAAGTATTTTACAAAATTTAATTTACCTCCAATTCTCCCGTAAGCTCTACATCTCCTGTTGCCCAATCCTCTCCACCAATGATTTCAACAACTTTTTTCAGTGTATACACAGTAACCCACAGATGCATTAAGGAGAAAGATGTCAACAATCCAAGGAGCCAGTTATTGTCCATGCTTACTTTGATATAAAAGTACACTATCCTGTGGGGTTTGCAGGTTTGTCTCCTGCCAGAGCTTCATTGTCCACAGTGTTTACTCAGCTGTAAAGGTTGTGCTCCCTGTCAAAAACTAAAAATCTATGACAGTTAGTGGAAATAATCTTAAGGTGTGACTTGACCAGTCTAGGTTTCAGCTGCTTGTCGTGTGTGTGCTTGTCTTCAGCCAGCATAGACTCTCTGAAATACCACAGCATTTATAAACTATATTAAAAATAAGATGAAGTTTATTTATAGAACACTTGGAAAAAGGAGTACAGTGCTTTACACAGAAAAGTAGTTAAACAGAGAAACGGAAACTGTAATTCATACAAACAAAGCAGCAGGCCATGTATTTCAAATGTACAGTAAATATTATACAGAAAAATAATTAAGATAATGAGATTTTGCCTCCTGATATACAGACAAATGCCTTCAACTCATGTTTAGCCAAGAACCAGGATTATTGGGATTGGTTAGTGAGCTTAGTCATCCCAGGTTATTTTTATTTGTATGCGCATGTTCCAAAAGCAGAGTAAACCCGTTTTCCATCTAGTTACTACTGCAACAACTAAGTAAAGCATAATTCATTTGACATCATTGTTTGCAAGAACTTTCTGGCTTAGAATGACTCTTTTTATGACACCTTATGACTGCACATGGCATCATCTTTACTAAAATCCATTCAGTAATATGTCCTTATAGGAGATGGTTAATCCATCTGTGCATACATAGTAAGTAAATGTGAGAAATAGTAGTAGTAGGTACATTTAGAAATGTTTTACTGGATTGGCTAGACTAGAGCACACACTCAAAAAAGGTGACACAATTGGAAAATAAAGGCAGTTATATTCAAATTTCTGAATAAATGTATTATAAGTCTAGTGTAAAACAACTGTTACAGGTGTCGTTTCAACCAGTAACAGGACTTGTGATGTCATGTTTACATTACGGAAGAACTGATTTTTAACACTATTTTGTTGTCTTCTTAAAACAGTGTTTAAATTCCATTTTTGAATGTTTAGAGCAAATAACAAATGAAAAATTGGCCACCATTTTGGCTCTGATGTAAGCAACATCATAAGCCTTTTGAAATACTGCACCCAGAATGATGATTCGCACACACAAACACACAGTATAGTTCCTTCACAACTAAAAAACAGCATTGCTGCTTGTTTCTTTATAATATGCAGTATTTAAACATATGAAAAGTAAAAATATGAAATAAACGTATGCTGCATTCATTGCTAAAAAAAGGCTGTTCATAAAGTGTAAATTGTGATGATCTTAATTTAGCAGACAACATTATTGTGATGGATGGTAAATGTCCCTTGTGGTCTTCATGATGTGACATGCTGCTTTGTAATCAACACCTACAGGTGAGATGACATGGTGAGTATGTTGATTATGAATAAAATCACTTGTTAAAATCTTCAGTATCTTCTCTAGTTAAAATCTAAACAGTCAAGTACAGTAGGCCTTGTACCAGAAGCTAAGAGTTAAAATTATGCTCCGTTATTTTTTTTCGTAAGCTAGTTTCCTATACTTGAGTGATTGTAAAAAACAATTTACCCTTACACCCAGTTAAAGGTTTACCTTAATTAAGTTTTGATTTTGAACCAGAAAGATGCTTTGATAAATCAACTTTATGTGCTACTCTTTAGACTCTCTGCGGCCAGGTTCAGCTTAACTCATAACCAGCAATTCTTTATTGAGCTTCTCTAAGGGTCAATATAACTTTGATTTGATTGAAAATATACTCCCTCCTTGTCATGTCCCTCTCTCAAGTCCTCAGTCTAAGTACCACTTTTGAAAAGAAACTTTTTAACTGCAGTCATACATGTCTTTGACTTGCCCTCATGTCATTCTCACTCAGAAAATGACCACTTGCCAAGTACTCAATGTTTAACACAAGTCCACAGCCATGGTAGCAGCAATGAAACTGTGCTTTACTCACAGGCTAATATAAGGCTACTGAAATGCCAAAGCTTTCATTTTTGTTGTAAGCACATTCTCTGTATTCATTTTTCATGTTAAGATGCTAAACCTTGTTAGCACAGCTGATGCTGATAGGAATGTCATTGTAAACTAAAACATATTATTTTGTGTTTTACTGAAACATATGTACTCAACACATCCTTCCAGTGAATCACTGGATGCTAAGCCAGCACTCAGGGACATACCAGCTTGATTGACATCTCTGAGAAAGCCAGAGAAGCAGCTGTGGGGTCTTGCTTCCAGCATAAAGTGTATCCTATACAAGTTGTACATGTTATATGTGATGCCTATGTATTTCAACCCATATTGTGATCAACTCTGATTGCAATTATGTCTAATCGGTGCTTCTGAGGGTCTTTTTTTATAACTGTCCAATGTCCTTTACCTATTTGCTGCGTGAATGCTGCTTTGATTTCAACTGCAAGCTTCTTTTAAAAAAAATATTATATTTTTAACTTACTGTAGCTTTAAATTGCCAAAGTGAGACTTACAGCACGTTATGTCTTACAATTATGTTTAGCTGTGCTGGAAAACTTTGTCTGAAGTTGTGTTGGGTTTCACCGTATTATGTTCTCTTGCATTGCATTTAAGTCAAGTTGAGACTCAACTCACTGCCTTCCACCAGCACTGCAATGACAGATGGCTGCGTCTTGTTCTTTTATCAACATGGTGTGACTGCAGCCTTAGCCTTACCTAATATTAGACAACTTCGTATGTACACTACACATAGATATAATAGTCAGATTCCTGTTAAAATATAGTACAGAGTTGTTTACGTTTTTTGTTTTTAATTCTTGGAAGTAATAATTGAACATTTTCAGTCCAAACAGATGCCATAGGAGCAGTTAATAGTTTTTAAAAGTCAATAAAATATTTACTTTAAACTGCTCTAATTTCTAAAAGCAGACTTACTTTGGGGCACTTGAAAATAGACTTGACTATTGGCCTCACTGGTACCACCGAGAGATAAAACGGTGCTAAAGTACTGATATCTAAATAAATATAGGGCAGATTTTAAGATTCTCTCATTTGTCGTTAAATCACTGCAGCAGTGAAAATAATAAATTTCAGACCAAACCTTGAGCTTGTTAAAGCTGCTGTCAAATAATCCAATTTTAAGCATTAAAACACATCACAACCCTCATTTTGCTGTGAGTTACTGAGCACATCTTATGTCAAATTCACATCGCATAGAAAGACACTCTATGGCTGGTGGCCATTAGTGTCCCTGTTTGTAGTTGCTTCTGAGGCTTGAACTGTTGCTTTTTAGAGACATTTCCCTCTTTGAAACCCTCGCACTCTCCCACTGTTTTGTCCATGATGGTGAGTTGGTTGTGGGGCCAGTGCAGTTACACTCATGAGAAAGGTACATTCAAGTTCAAATGGCAAACCAGAATTTCCTTCAGCGCTTTATAGTTCTGCAGAGGTGAATGGTATGCACTAAAGTGGGAATAGCTTCAGTCATAGAGGCCATTACTAAAACATGGAACTAAAAAGAGTGAGTTGTTAAAATGACATATTCACACTAACATTCATCATTCATCAGTTTTTAAGCTTATTGCGAGAAAAAAAAAGAATTTCAAGCTTTTCATGCAAAATTCATAACTGCAGCAAATAAATCTTTACCGCGGTTAATTTCAGCATGAAAGAGCTACCAAAGCTGGCATTTAGCATGTGTGGGTAGACCCGCAGTATTTGGGCTGTAAAAAGCATTGGCTCATCAGTTGGAAAGCTGAAGGAAGCAGCAGGTGTGTGCCTGTTGCTAAGCAGCACCAGAAAATTTCAAAGCCACAGCTGACAACAAGGTCCAGACAACATTTCTGCACAACAGTAAAAGAATTATCACTTTTGAGTAACATTTGAGTGCACGGGGGGGACGGGGGGTGGGGGCACAAGGTGCCAACCAATGCAAAACAGGGCAGCTGCAATTTCAGGTGTTGGGACAGCTGGGCCAATAAATTGCAGTTGTTTTAAAGATGGACGAAAGTTGCAATTGTAAAATATTAAGGTTGGACCTTTTTAACTACTTTTTAATTCTTTTCCAAAAAATTAATTTATAACAAACTAAGAAAAAATTAAAATAAAATGTTTTTTCCTAAAAAAAATACTTGTCTCTCAATTGAAAGTATTACTTTAAAAACTCTTAAAGCCACTACAACTTAAAGTATAGTCTCATAATTTTTCAGGTCTGTGTTAAGTCAACAGTCAGGTGCCAAGATTGACATTGCAGCAGGTCTGGTTGCTGAAAACATTCCTCTGGCTAACAAAGGCCTTTGAGAGGTCCCTCGAAACGCTTTCTATGTCTGTAATGAGGGTCAGAATCAACAGTTCTCCATCCGAGCAAAAACATGTTAAAAAGTTCAACTGAAGACAATAAAAGGCTCCAACCTCCCAGAAAACTTCTCAAAATGGTAGCATTTTTAGTTCAAAATTATTTCTTCTTGTTACTTTTCTTCCACAGTGTCCTTTTTGCCAGATTCACTTACTGAGGTCATGTGGAAAATGGTATTCATTGTATCCACTGCTTTTAAAGAAACTTTTTTCTTTCTACTTGCCATATAGATTTGACAAATCCAACCAAGATTTCTTTCAAGTGATGTTTTTTGTGCCTAACTGAAGCGAAGTTGTTGGCACAAATTATCAATGCGCTAGGTTTTTGCAGTGCATCAATGTTTTGAGTTCAGTCCAAATCGGTGACGAGAACACAAAAAATCTTTTATGTGAAAAAATTGTTCTAACTTTGTTAGTTTCTTCAGGTAAGGCCTCAGCATTTGACGAAAGCCCTAAAAAACTTGTGATTTATTTTGCTTTTTGACTGTCAGGTTTTTTATTTTTTTCTGTGTGTGCTGAAAAGCACTACAGTCTGTAGAGAACTTGTAAAGAACATGAATGCATTTTGTATGCAATCAATCACTGCAATGGAAAAATTTAGGTAAATAAGGTACAGGCTGAAAATAACTGGAATTATGCTTTGGGTGATGAATGTAGTCGTTTAAGAAATAATACACAAGAAATATCTGTTTAACAGACATTTGCACTCTACACATCCTTCGAGTGAATTACTGGACACTAAGCCAGCACTCAGGGAAATACAGGGACCAGTTTGATTGACATCTCTTAAAAAGCCAGAGAAGTAGCTCTGGGTCTTGTTTCCAGGATAAAGAGTATCCTATACAAGTGGTACATGTTATCTATTTCAGAAAAGTCAATGCAGTCCCTGTGTGTTTCAACTCATATTGTGATCAATTCTGATTGCAATTATGTTTAATCACTGCTCCTGAGGGTTTTTTTACGTAATTTCTAAAAATACCCTTTAATCAGTTTCTGATATTGAGCAATCGGGTAATAAAGTCAAATACCCAATGTTCTCCACATACTCAATGCAAATTGCTCCCATATCAATTTTTTTTCATTAATGCTGCTTTAATGAGGTTAATATGGCTATTTTTGAAGAATTGTTAAATTTTTAACTTACTGTAGCTTTAAACTGCCACAGTGAGACTTTCAGCACAATATGTCTCACAATTAGCTATGCTGAAAACCTTTGTCTGGAGCTGTGGCGTGTTGCACTGCACTTTGTTGTCTAGTACATATAATTATATTAGCCAGTCTTTAGTATAGTTTTTTGGGGGGGCAGCATGGTGGCAAAGGGGTTTGCCCTGCCACTTTACAGCTTGAAGGTCCCTGGGTTGAATCCCTGCTGTCTGCTGTTTGCATGTTCTCCCTGTGCTTGTTTGTGTTTTATCCCACAGTCCAAAGACATGTATGTTACATCAATTGTTGACTTTATATTGTTATATTGTTATACTGTACATTAGATGTGAATGTGAGTGTGTTTGTGTATGTCCCATGTTTTGGCCTTGAAATAGACTTGTGACCTGTCCAGATTACCCTGCTTTTTGCCCATGAAAGCTGTTCAGCATCCCTGAACAGGATGAACAGTTAAGAGGATAAATTGATGGATGGATATTTTGATTTGTCCCTACAACAAAGTGAATCAAGTACTTTTTTAAAATGCTCAAATTTATTACAAGTTAACCTACAGCCCCCTGTGCAGCTGTGTTAATTTGTAATGTTCTGCCTCCATTTTTGTTGCTGTTTTCTTCTCACTTGTTCTTTGTGGATTCAGCCAGGTAGCTATCAAGTTATGCAGGACATTAATATTCCTCCTGCTGCCTACAAAGCTTTGTCGAGTGTTTCTCCAACCAGCAGGAAGAGGCATCAATGGAAACAACGCCAAACCTGTATGAAGCACTGAACAAATCAAGTATGTGGGAGGTGATGTGGAGGTCTGGAGGCTATTGCCTAATCTTAATTATACCCCAAGTGTTTCAGTTGTCTCACTGTAAAATCAAATTGAGAAATAAATGTGACACAAGTGGAATTGGTTGGGTTTCTTTGCTTTCTGTGTTTATAATGTAGATTCGATTTTTGTTAATACAGGTGATTTTTTTCAGTAACACAAATGTGCATTACAAGTCGTCAAAAAGACCAGAAGGACAGATATTGAAAGTAACTAAACACAGAGTATGTGATGATGAATTCAGGAGGTGTACAAAGAGAAGTCCCAAGGTAAAGTTCAAAATTAGAGCCCAGAGAAAAAGGCACCATAGAAGATTAATCACAACCGGCTTTGTTTTTCAAAACAAAAACTTGACAAATACAGTATAATTAGCTATTACAAGAATAGTGTTTCTCCAAAATCCGAGATGGCACCAAATAATGATGCAGAAAAAAATGCAGAGGAGCCCCGGGGAGGCAGCAGTAAGAGACCAAGGCTAGATCAGAAATTAATTTTGAAATATTAAAGCAGCATGTGTCAACTGAAAATCGATTTAAGTCTGTTCAATTTTGAAATGTAAGTTCCCCTACTGCCAGTTAACTCAGTTTTAATAGTTAGTTCAACGTCATTTTATGGATTGTGAAAATTGTAAATCTAAATCAATTAACTGAACTTGTGAAATAGAGTTTCTACTACACTATTGACACTGTTGTAACATCACATCACAATAGTAATTTGCCCTGCTGCCTTCAGAAGGACAAAAAAAAACATCTGTCAAACCATCATATTAATTCATAAATCAACAGGGACTGCCCTTCCAGAGTTCTCAGCTCAATAAGAGTTTACGCTGATTTATCTTGTTCGCTTTGCACTGCTTAAGGTCTTCTGGTCTTTGTACGATTGCACAGACAGAAGGAGAAGAGAGCTTAGCAAAGGGAATTTCAAGGTCTGAGGACTGTTGGAGTGCTGGGTGTTATAAGCACATATGAGTACATACTTTGTTTGATCAACTATTGCACAGTCAATGATCTCTATTTAACACCATAGTTTACCATAATGCATGCAGGCTATGTGTCGTTACTATGGGTTTTTTGCTTTAATTGTGCACACTCCCGCACCGTGAAGGAAGGTCTCAGTACCAGTCGCCGAACTTGGAGTAATTGCTATCGCAATCTACAAACACTCTCATACTCATTGAATGTCCATCGCTTAGTTAGATGTGAAGGATGCATATAGATGATGTATATTGCCACTGACTCCACCACAGCTAGTATGGACAAACTGTACTGTTGTAGTCAAACACATGCTAAGTCTAAGTGAACAACAGATAACTGTCAGTGCCACATCCCACAAACCTTTTCTTCATGCTGTGGTCTTCTTTTCTCCAACACATACCTCTCAACTTGAAAGAATATTGCTTTTCTGATATCTCACAAAGTGTGACCTTACTCACAAACACACTCGCCCACTCCAAATCAAAAAACAGAACACACCCACACCTACACACACACACACACACACACACACACACACACACAGAGCTACATTATGGGGACTTGCCTTTCCCAACAGGAAGTCCACACAATGTGACACAATATGTGTAACTACGAAGATTTATGTCCCCACAACATGGGTAACACAGGTACACACACACATACACACATATACACACACACACACACACACACACACACACACACACACACAACTGAGCCAGATGAAAACAGATATCTCCTTGTCATGTCAGATATACTGCTTGTCCTCAGTGAGTTTCTAGTCTAAATCAAGAATCCATTAGTAGTTTCATTTTGTCATTGGCCATAATAAGCCCAAATCAGAGATCAATGCATCATGGGGAGTTAATAAATGACTGGAGCAATAAAAATTGGCTGATGGGTGTGATCATGATTATGTAATATTCTCTCTCAACAAGAATCATTTTTATGGCACTGACTCAGTGTCAGCTCTTTGATCAAACTAAAAGACCAAACTGAAATGAAGCCAAAACTGCTGAAAATGAAAGTCTTAGTGGTCATAGAGGAAGCCACATAATAGGGAAAAGATGAGAGCACGGAGACAGACTCCTTTATATGTAACAACGGAGTTTACATCCATCCTATGGGCTCATTCTGGTTTGTTACAGCATGATTTTGTCTGTTATGTCAGACTGAATATCTCAACAGGGTTTAAAAGCATCCATATGAAAAGAAACTAATAATCCTTAGTTTGACAGAATAACTTTTACAGTAATTACAGCAGGTCAAAGTTGAGCCAGAAAGTCAGTTTGTAAAATGTGATGGATGTTTACAAAAGAAAGTTGGGAGACAACTTTAGAATGTATGTTTATCTTTATTTTCTCTTCTAATTAACCTGCTGTAGGACATTGTGTAAATCCTGTGTGATCATCTAAAGTGCATCTGTTTCTTGCCTTATCTGACCTTTCTTCTTGCCATCTCAGACCTCAACAGCAGCCCTGTCAGAAACTCTGTTGATATAATACTAATTTGCAGAACCAGTTACATTTTGCTGATAACACTTTCATCAATGTAATGAGGACATGTTTTTATGTTGCTGGAAAGTTGCAATATCTTCATATAGAACATATCTGCAACATATTCAGACAGCAATGTTAATGGGCTTTCATGCCATCATCCTTTCATCTATTTATAGCAACTCTAAAATGATTAATGATTATTAATTATTATATTGAGGTGGGGGCCTGGTGGATCAATGGGTAGAGCATTGGGTTGGGATAGAGAAGGCTGTAAGATCAAATCCAAAGAGAAAGAAAAAGAGCTGCACTTTATATAACACGTCTTTACCCTAACTGCCTCCATTTTTTCAGGCAGTATGAAAACTTAGCACTTAACGGAAGCTTATCTTCCACTATAAAATACAGTAAACAGATGAAAGGGAGTCAACGGCATGCACGGCAGACACGGGTAAAAGTGATCAACCCCCTGAAATGACTATTTGAAGACTGTCAGGGGTTTATGTTCAGTTGTATTAAACTGAGCTCACTGTTAGTGATGACTTGACCTCAGGTTCCTCTGTCATGAGCTGGAAATCCAGAGTTAAAGTGACATCTAGCTGGCATTCACTGACAGCAGATGAAGAGGGGGGTTTAGATGTGTGCATGAGAAAGACATATTAAATTCTAACAACCCAGTGTGACTGACAGCTTCTCCAGTCATCTTGTTTCCTGTTCTCCTTCATAGCTCATCTTCTTGTTTTTACTTTCTCACTCTGTCATCTGACAGTTAAACTCACAACAATAGGCTTTGTACCAAGAGGGTTGCAATTAAATTATTGTTTTTTTGTTTGTTTGTTTTTTCAAATGAAAAGCTCCTGCATACAATTACATGAAACACAGGCATACTGTACATTTATGCAATCAACCATGCAAAACACATTTCTAACTATGCAGAGCAATGGCAGCTTCAGATCAAAAGAGATCAAAACTAGGAAATGTCTGAAGGTAACTGCCAGTTTTTTTGTGTGTTTGTTTGTTTTGTTTTGGGTTTTTTTTTCATGTCAACAAATTATTAAGTTGAAAATGAATCATGTTTGTTGTCAGTTACTCTTTCTGAGTAAAACTTTCCACAGCCTGCAGAAGAAATGGCATCTTATTTTGTAAAAATCTGATCTGCTAATTAGAATTCAGCTTGCTTCATATTGACTTATTCAGTAACAGCTGGTCACAGACAAGACAAGTGGAGAATAAAACCCCTCAAATCTTTTTAATTCCTTCATAACCCACCAAGTGTATTTGTATTTTACTAATTTATAGCAAAGATCAGTCAGTATCAAAGTGTCAATTATGAAACAAACACTTTATAAAACATTTTTTCCATTACATGAAATCATTCGAAAGACATAATTACCACTCCACCTGCCAGTTGCGTGTGTGTTTTTTAGAATACAAAGGAAGGCATGCGTCACCTATTATTAAAGCTATTGCTGTCAATTACTTTCAAAAGATTTGACAATTTCTTTACCAGAAAAACGAATGCTGCATTTATGTTGTCATATTTTCTACATTTTTTTATTTCCTTTTTTATCAGTGTAATGGCAGCCTCTCTGATTTACTGTATCTAATATATACTTATAGTTGCATATAATATAGTATATAGTCAGTTTGTGTGTACATTACAAGGTTGTTGAACTTATCACGGCAACTTGGAATCCCCTCAAGGTAACATGATGTGATCACTTTCAGCCACTGCACCACTGTGAACGGTAGAGTACAATTTAAATGAACATTACACATGTTCCCCTCAATTCAATTTGAATCAACTTTATTTACATGGCGCCATTTCACAACGTCATCTCAAGGCACTTTACACAATAAAGTCAGGACTATACAGATAGGTAAAGGAAACCCAACAGCAATAAGCTTTGCACCAAGAGGGTTCAAACATCATATAGAAAATGAAATTATAAAGTTACCAACACAATGCAAATTACAGAACAATGTGAAGAATGCTCAGGAAATCAGCTGTTATGCTTTTGTAGGATTACCAGAACTGAAAATCTGCAACTTGAGTAGCAATGTTGTCACTTTCAGGTAGCCAAAGTTCAACAGCAGCTATGTGTTCTACTACAATCCCTGACTATCTGTGCCTGACTTTTAATGACAAGGTTAATCATTTTGTTAATCGATATATTATTAGTTTTTAAGCTGTATGTGTTGAGACATTGTTTTACACTTCCCCGTAAAAAGCACATTTGTACTGTAATTTGAGACACTTCACAGTCAGAAAAGAAACGGGTCTGCAGTACACTTTTGAAACCATGTATGTATGTGGATGATAGAAACTGTTTCTGACTGTGTGTATATGCATGTGCACATGAATTTACGTGTGTGAATATTCGTGTTTCTGCTTATGTGTAAATGATGACATCACTTGCATGCAAGAGTTTTGCACACACCCTTATTTGGCCTGGCACAAAGGCATACACACTTCAAAGGCATGGGGTTTGGATCAAACGCAGTGGGTGCAGGTAGGTGGTGAATGTACACAACTCTCTCCGTGGCTCCGCTCCCTTCATCTATGGCTCTTTTCATGTCTGTGCTTGCAGGAGCCACATTCAGTACAATACTTGAATCTTAATGACAATAAATGAGCTAAAATCAAAAATTAGATGATGGAACCTGAATGTAAAGCAATGCTTTACTCTATGCCATCGGTCATAGTAATTACTTAATTTCTTTCACGGTAGCAACAAATTTTTGCAAAAAATACAATTTTAGGTCAACCAAAGCTAATGACGCACACACTTATTTAGCAGTAAAAGAGCTACGCCTGGTCTTTAATCATTAATATAACATTAGTTGAAGCTAAATCCAAGGCAACGTGGTGAAGTGGTTCCTGAGGATCTGCATGAAGTGTCCACTTATAAACTCCCACTTGAGTCTGCTGCTAGAAATCTCCAAGTCACACAGACCTTCAACTTTATTCTTGAAGTGTGACTTGTGTCCCTTTGGGGCCTGAAGGTCAGTGGCAGCATGCTGGAACGTCCCCTCCAACTCCCCCCCTCCCCCCACCTGTCTCCTCACTTCACCCAGGGGATGCAGGGAAGGTGAAAGAGGGTCACACAAGTGAAACGCATGGTCAACTCTATGTCCATTTGCAAAGACCAACGGTGCGTTCATGTCAAAATCTATACTCAGTCTAAGCTCAACTTTCCAAAACAGACAGGTATCTATAAGCTAAATGATAGATGGAAGCAATAATTCTTACGAAACTGGGTAAAACAAAGTCCTTAACAACAGATGCTTTTTATGTTTTTGGTTTGTTTTGGTCAGTTCACAAAGTAAATTTAATAACTCACCATTTGTCTTGCATGTTTCAAAGAGCAATATTGTGTTGTTACTGTATTATTGTATCGCTGGACTTAATTGCTTTTTTATGTAGTTTTTATTGACTTTGCTTACTTTCATTACCTGTTACAGTAAAATGTTTTATTGTATTTTGGACAAAGATAGTTGAAAGTTTAAAAAGTTTATAATAGTGTTTTTATAACTGAGTGACATTAATCACTGTTAACCTGATATTATTAATAACCCCCCTCGCAAACCTGTAGATCCCTCCAGATTCATCTCCTGAGATTCTGTTTCTATCTTATTAAAAACTTAATAGAAGGTGATTGATGGCAAAATTCCTTCTGATTAAAAAGAAGAGTGACATAGATGGTTATGGTGTAGAGAGAGTGGAGAAATGTCACCATGATGCTTTTGATGGGTTATTTTCAAATCGCCTCTGTGATTTACAGGATTGCAAATAATTTAATATGCCAGGCCAGTAATGTTGTAATAAGCCATCTAAAACAATTTATTGGATGTTCCCTCACAATAATTCATGAGGGTCATGCATGTTTTATGAACAATCCATCAAACTCAAACACCAGCAGGCTGGATAATGAGAAACTATTGAGAGGAATGGGGCCTATTCAAGCTCAGAGAAAAGCAACACTGATCTCTACGGACTACCTTGAACATGACATAGCGTTTTTTGTGAAGGTGTGTGTTTGTCTGCAATTGTCCGTGTTTGCAGCTGTCGCTGACAAAGACCATGTCTTTAAAAAGCATGTAGTGTATTTTTACTGTAAATGTGTGACATTTCCAACCTGGTCCTGGTCAACCTAACAACTACTGTACATTTTCATGCAACTAAAGTGTAAATCCAAATATATTTTTGTGCTAGTTTGTAACAGTATTCGTTTTTTTTTAACTTGATGAGGAAATGTTGACAATAAAGTGTGAGACTTTAAGCACAGGGATGCACTGAGCTACGCTAAATACAATAAATATGAACATGCTAACTTTACCCAGTTAGCATGATAACATTCCTTACATTTACATCCTATGATTCAGCAGATTGCAAGTGAGGAACACACACACCAGGAGCAACTTGGAGTGTATAGCCTTCGAAATGCACACGAGGAGCAGGGGATTGAACAGCTGACCCCTCTTTTAGAGGAAACTTTGCTCTATATCCTGATCCACCTCAATTTCCACTAGCACTTTATTCAAAAGTCCTCAAATCACTCATAACCAAAAATCTCAACTATAAGAGATGGTAGGGGAGGAAATGTCAGAGGGCTAAAAAGATGATACAATCTGTCCACCAGGAACAATGAATAGGGTTACAAAATTTCATTGCAAACTAATCAGAAGTTCTGATCACACTGACATTTCCACTTCATAGATCCACCCAGCAAACATGGTGGAAATAGCAATAACTTATGTAAAGCATGATCGGATCCTGAACCTATTTTCCAGTCAGGTATGAAAGTAATCTAACAACCATAGTCTTAGCATGCAGACATTGTTGAGTTCTAGCTACGTTTGTTTTCACTGAACTCTATTTCTGTTACATGTCATTTGTTACTTCCCCAGCCTTGTACTTAATATGGGACATGGAGCACTAATCTTCCCCAGGGGACATGCAGTCACTTGCTCTATTACCTGCCCATTATTGGGCAAGCTTCCAGATGTATGCGACCATGCTGTAGGTAGAGCTAATCCTGTAATGACACAGACACCTAATTGATTGCAGTCTGATCGCTATCCAAGGCTCTGCCACAAGGTGGAAATGGGGGCTTGAAGAAGAGAACTTAACCTTCTCTCGGTGAATTGATTGAGAGCGGGACAGAGCAGGAAATATTGTACTGTAAGTCCATCCTGTCTCCGAAGCAGATAAGCAGCTGAGGACAATTACAGACACGACATTTTGTCAACAACATTCCTTTGTTGTACTGCCGTGTAGTTTAGAGACCCTGACTGACTGACTGACAGAGAGATATTCCAATAAACAGGCACCTATCATACAACAATCAGACAGATCCTTGATGATTTCTGTGTTTTACAATCAGATTCAGTTCCCTGTGGCAACACATATGATGCAATATTGTGCAATGCTCTGCTTTAAAGTAACACACCTTATTTCTTATTTTTAAAGCCAAACTATGCGGCATTTGTACATGAACATGTTTTTTTTTTTTGGTAATGTATTTCTTTCAAGAGAATTTCTCCTGCAGAACTGACAAGGCTCACAATGATGTGATCTACGTTGAAAAAAGGAGCATCTATCAAGGCCAAAATTACTTTTTGTTTTTTGTTTTTTCAGAAACACAAAATGTAAGTGATGAAATATTTGATAGTGGCAGAAATAAAGATGTCAGGAATTATCTGATAAGCATAAGCTACACAGAGAACACGAGAGAAGAAGTAGTAAGCATTTAGTGTAAAACAAATTGAGCAGAATTGAGTTCAGTGACATTTTAAACATGCAGAAACTACAATTGGACATCAGGAACTTCCCAAGAGACATTGTCCCTTCTACAAAATAAAACCTGTTGCAATGAAGAGAAGCAAAGTGTCCAAACACGACTGAAGCTAATAAGTGTAAATATCTCTTCTGCCATAGTCCACCTGCTGAAGCTGCATCTTACCGTGTCCTTGTCTTTTGCGTGTCACAATGAATCATGGGGATAACACTTTCTTACCTTCTCCCCTCTGAGGCATTTGAGGTGTCGTACTCTGTGTTTGGTTCAGATCTTTCCTGTTTTATCACCTGTCTACACCTGGCTAATTTCTGTCTTAAGTGTTGGTGTAGTTATTGCGCTATTGGTGTTTGAAGGTTTGTTTGTGTGTCAAATATATACTTTTCCAATTCTCTAATATTCCCCAACGCTGCTGAAAATGTGCTGGTAGAGGAGTTTCAGATGCTGTTGTATGGTCCTACTGTATAAGCACTTCTTTTGAAGCATAGTGCAATCCTTTGAGTGGTGAAGGACTGGTTCAAAAATGATGTCTAGAGGAGCAGGCTTTTAACCAAAACACCAGAACATCCTGGGATTTCAAGACTGGAACACATTTCCCTCTGTGCATAAAAGTCCACACAATGGAAGCTGCTTGGTGACCATCTGTACAATACAGTTAAGGAACATTTTTGTTGTGTAATTTGTATTATGACGCAGTGTGTGCCTCCTACAAATATGCCTTAAATAGGCGTGACCTTTAAGTATGCGAAAATGTGTTTTTATGCAAAGACTTTCACACCACGTTAAAGGATGCTTACTGTACTGAATTATTTGGTAGCGTGGAAACAAGATACAGTACATTTCTTTTCTACCACGCATTCAAAATTTAAACTAATAAATGTCTGTACATTTCTAGCCATTACATCTATAACTCTCCAACTGGGTCCTATCTCATTTTTCCAAATGTTTCATCAGTCAATAGATGTTGCCTGGGCTGTGCGCTGTGATTAATAATCGCTCTGCGAAGGGTTACTTCAGGAATAACAGATAAGCGATGTTGGTTTATTCCAATGTAAACTGCGAGGGTTCAATTAACACTGAACCAAGTGTCCCTATACAGCTATGCTGCAATGAACATGATTGACAGATGGGTGTGCAGAAGAAAGGTTAGAGGGGCTTTGGAGGTAGAGGTAGAATTATAGAAAGGGAGGGGGCTGTTGGGGAGGCAGTGAACACAGATCACACTCGAGATCAGACCATGCTATCCATACCAATAGGATCATACACAGAAATCGACATACAAATCTCTACTTCAGTAAATTCAATGCATACATACTGTAGATGCATTTGCACACTCAACACAAATCAGCACAAAGGGAGGTTGTGATGTTTTTTTCCCCAGTTTCCCTTTCTCTACATAATAAATTTGAACAAATACATTTACACATGCAATGAAATAGACATGCATGGGCACACACATGCCGGATCGCAGGTTAGAGGAGCCCAGTGTGTCCCTGGTTACAGAGCAGCCGGGTAGAGTGATTAACATCTGTGAAGTTGGGCTCACGCTGCATGGTCAGCTATGATGGGGTGGCATGCTGCGACAAGCTCCAGGTTCCTCAAAACGAGAATGGTAGGGCACAGCAGATTACAAGAAAAATAAAAAATGGCCACAGAGCAAAACCAGGATGGTGTGAAAGTCTATACAGTCAGTTGTTTTTTGCAACAAAGGGTGAGGAAAACAGATGCAGGAGTTACAAAGGCAAGAAGGGCAAATAGGAAGAAAAGGAGGGTTTTTCATGCACTGAAAAAAGACAACAAATGCATTGTTTTATTGCTTGGCTGTGGTAGAAAAGTTAGTGTATTAATGAAAGCAAATTGTGACATAGTACATGTGAAACACGTGTCATGTATGATATACATGAAGTATGTGAATTCCAATGAAATACCAGCAAACCCTAACAAATCAGATGAGGCAAATATCCTCATTAAGTAAAAGAAAATACAAACAAAAATGGATTTAATTGTTTATTTATTTTAAGTTTGATTGGCATTTTTTAATTATGTTTCTATGGTGCACCCTTTTCTTGTGCAGTGATTTAATGGGGCCTAACTGGAAAATTAGTGCCACCAGTCGTTTATTACATATTATTATAATGGTAGTTCGTGATACGTGAAGTGAATGGAAACTTTTATTTTTGGTTAAAATTTCTAACGGGCACCCACTCATTGTGAGAACCACGTGCAAAATAATAAACCATGGCAGAGCAACAGAAAAAAGAGGAACAAAGAGAAAGGAGAAAAAAGTAGAGGAACCTATTTTTTTATTTGAATAAAAAGCCTGGTGTCAGGAGGAGCAGAATACTGAGTCACAGTCATGTCATCATGTCCCTTTTTCTTTCCAGAACAACCTGTCTGATGTGTGCAGAGTAATATGGTGAGCAGTGGGGGGCATCCACTGCATCAAAGAGAATTTAAACCACACACTGGCCTATTACAGTGTGTTTACACAGTACATGTGTCTGTGGCTCTGTTGCTACATAATAGTGACTGAATGCATGTGTCAGTACATGCACGCAGCACATCACATGATTTTTTTTCCTCTTTTTGCCATGTTGTGACAATTATCAACCAGCAGGTGTTCTAAGCACAATGTGCCTTAACTACCAGTCACAACTAGTCTGTCTGTTGCTCCATCACTCAGTGTAACAGTGGAAGTAATAACAATGAACCCCTCGTGATGATCCATGACAGACGCAACCAGACCTGGGCCGTCATTTGTTTTCTGCAAGGCTCCGCCGTGGTTACCGTGTCCATGCATCAGCAACCACGCTCCACTCTCAAGGAGGGATGGGGGTGGAGGTGTTGAGCAGCATGAGAAAGGAAAGAGGAAGAAAAAAGTCACTTCTATCCGGCGCGTGTTGATGGATGGTCCACTCAGTTTGGCTCAGAGCTCACATGAATAAACATATATGGGTGTTGTTTCCATCAGACACATCAGTGCAAACCATTATTGTGTAACGAGGTAAGATTAAAAAAAAGTAATTGAAATGTAAGCTGATTATGGCTTCTGCTCGAAAGAGATTCACTTACGACTGGATTGTTATAATATTTGGAAGGTTATATTTTGGAACTATATTGTTTTTTTAACTAAAAACAATAACACCACAAGTGACTCAACCTTTCTTATTGTCAACCATGTGTTTTGCACTTTAAGATAGTCGACGGATGAAATGATCAAATCACCCAATCAATAGTTTCAATCTCTGCAGAACCTTCTCTGACCTTTTTTTTTTCAGTTTCTTACAGCTCTGCTCAGTGAATTGTGCACATTAATTTTCATTCATAATTATGAGAAATAGATTTTCTGGTTTAGCTTCTTTCTTTCTCCCCAGGCAAGGCCCACACTGAACCCAATCTTGCTCCAGTACTGGTCGAAAGTTGAAGGCTGTCGTCAAACTGGACAGCTTGGGAGGATTAGTTTAAGTGGGAAGTGAGGCTGAAAAATGAGAAAATATTCACAGTCATATTTTTTGTTATGAATAAACATTAGTAAAATCTTCTGAGAAAACATATCACACAAGACTTTCTTAGTCGCTCTGTTTCCTAAAACAGAGCGACTAAGATGCACACGTCCTGTGAGTATAGGCAACATATTGGTTGGTTTTAGTTTCTGTATGTTGAAAATACAATTAATTTAGAAAATGTCCTTAAATGTTAGTCCAATATGAACTCTCCTTTAGCTGTGTTGTGATCCATCCTAAATGCAGGTAAATGCTCTAATGTGTTGGACAATAACTGTATCTGTCTGATGCTGGGCAGGTAGCTGGAATCAGATTTTTAGAGCTTTTTTTCTGTCTGCTTCAGCTGGAAAAAAAACAGTGATGAAAGCGATGAGTGAATCGAAACAGTAAAGTTGCAGGCTGTAAAAATTACAACTACCAAATGAGGTGAAAAATGCTGAAATGCTCAGTAGAGCTGGAGGGAAATTGCAGAGTTGGGTAATAGTTCTCAGTGGGGCCTTCGCTATGAGAAATCTCATTCACATAAACGTTATCATGTGATCCATCAATATAAAAACATTGATCATACTGTAATGTCAAGCTAATGTCTGTTTTATTTTGAAAGCCCAAAAATAAGACATCTGCAACGCCCTGCATGCTTCTCAAAGTTCCCCTTTGGATCCAGTGGAGCATAGTATTAGTTCAGACAGAGCAGTGGAGCTTGCTTTAGCTGATTGGCATCAGCTGCTTCATTCATGCTTCACAATCACTGCCTCATTCACCAGCTGTGTGGCTACAAGCTGACTTGTAATATCCAGTCTTATTCACCCAGCTTTACAGTATTGCTATTATAACCAGACACTTCGCACTCTGACTCTACTGATCTCTTCATGCCAGCTCCACCCTTCACCACCCTTGCCCTCTGATTGTCAATTTAAGTAAGCTCTCATGTTCATTTATGTGTTCATTAATTCAGTTAGGATTAGTTCTCCCAGAAGAATTCTCATTGCTACTTGGATTATTTTAGAAGATTATTTCAAAGAGCACAAGCTTTTGTAATAAGTGGTTATTTCTTTGTTTTAAAGGTCTGATTGTTTGAAGGAGACTTGCTACATGCTGTGCACCAGTACACCAGTTCTTCGGGACTACTATAGCTAACACACAATACATGAACATGTGGACATATACTACAAGAAAACATAACTTCTAATAATAATAATACATAAAAGCTAATAATAAACACTTGCAATGTATAATAAAGATCATGAATTTTATGTTTTGTTGAGACTTCTATTAGTTCAACTACAACTTTTAAACTGAACTATGCTCCAAAACTATAAAATCATAATGAAGCTTTTAGCACAAGTTCAAACAAGAAGACATCTGTCAGTTAAAGCTCCACCTCTCTATTATTATCCACATATTTTACCAGGTGCTGAGCACGTGTCAGTGCCACAGGTTACTTGTTCCTGGCTTCTATTAATACACTTCATCCTGATTATTCCAAATGCACTGTCAATGCCAAAATCTGTATTTAATTTGTGCATTAAAGGTAAATTGGGTCCTCACTAATTGAAATGAGAGGTGTTGTTGAAGCCTCCTGTGACATAGGCTCATTGAATAACACTGGCAGCAGTGCATAGATATTTGTGTTGTTTTTGAACGAGGCTCAGCCTTCTAACCAATAAGAGAATTTGAACCATTTCTGCTCGATTTGTTTCAGAGCATTTCTTTTTTTTTTTTTCACTGTAATTTCACAACAAAGATTCCATGAAGCAATAGGCAGAGTGTAGCAGAGCACAGCAGAGCAAAAAGAGGAAGGGCTAGTTGGAGCAGAGTGGACTGATTTTGTGTCTCGTGCTAGCTAAAGTAACATTTTATAGCTTTAACTGGGTTAATTTGGGACCAAACAGGTAGATAGATCAATCAATTGAACTATTTGAAGTTTTGCGTAGAGAGAGAAATATTTAATGAATGAATCACAGTAATTATGACCTTATTTGCACACCTGATTAGGTTCAATATATTAGTGATTATAGCAGGACATGCTGTTTTTTCTTATTACAACTGTGAAAGAACTCAAAGAGCGAGTCAGCAGTAGGGGAGACAGAAGACAGCTCTGCAGGGTTTTCATCCCATGCCAGCAGGGTTAACAGTGTGTCGTCTCTCAGCTGAGGGTGAGAGATACTTACTCCTGGTTAGCTTCACTGAAGCTGAAATAATTTTTAAATGGTTACTTTACCAAACTTGAAATATTTTCTCACTTGCCTCTACTGGAATTAGCCATTGGTTTCGTTCTAAGTGTCCAGCTTTTGAGATATTTCCATTGAAATGCACAACATGCAAATTCTCTTTAAATGGCAAAATACATTGTAATTGCCCACCAGAACAAAACATCAAACATGTGACCATAGGTAGTGATGTGTCCAGCTGAGGAGGTCTATGGAAAAGAATCCAGTCTGACGACTTACCAAATCTGAGTAGAGAGATTTAGTTTTTGGCTTTAGCATCTCTATTGATGATTCATTTTGAAAATGATTGAAGTTATCCTTTAAGCCAGTTTGTGACACAAATGACAGGTGTAAAATGAAAAGCATTCTCAAATCTACCAGCATTAAGTTTACAACCTAGTTAAGTTTAGGAAACAATTGTGGTCATGGGTAAAAGAAATCACTGACTGTTGCCAGCAAATAAATAGCAGTCTCCTGTGTCAAACCAGAAGTGTCACCTTACTTTTGTTCCATTTCCATCAATTTAAAATCATTATGCAGGTAACTCATTGTAACCATCATGGCAGACTGAGGGCACACGTCAAAAAATACCACCCCCATCCTCAACATTTAACACAGCATAACATTATTAATATAATGTTACAGACCTAACATTATATTCTGTATTCATCACAACCTGCTTGTTGTGTCAAAGTCATAATTACTATGTTTGCCCTGAAGTTACAGTGTACTGTTTTGTGCACTTATTATGTTCCTTGAAAGCACAGTCCTATTGTGTGGATCCAAACAGATTTCATGCAGCAATCCAAATCTAAAAAAAAATTAAAAGTGAGCAATGTAAAGATGTCATTCTTGACAGGTAAGCTCTCCTCATCACATGTTTAAAAATATTGCTTTACCAAATGCTTAGGACTTGTGCAATATTACACAGTTGTGATACTCAAAGGCACAACCCCACCCTTTAACTACGTATTGATCTGTGCAACTTAGCACTGCCTCACTTCCCTGCAACTCACATCCCTGGAGGATAAGCAACACATAGGCACATGCAAACAGTGGCACACATGTACACATACACACTGTGGCTGTGATAAGGGAAGTGTATGTGTGTGCAAAGGGGGTCACACTTGAATACATGACTAATAGACTGTCGACATAGATAAATGACTCTTTAAGTAACAGAAAATTGCTCTGTATTCCATTCACTGAACACTAGTTTCCTCTCTTCTCTCAATCTGTCTTCCTCCTTTCTTTCCCTTGTCCTTTGCTCATGCCGCCACCTTTTCACTGCTCCCAGGCTCATCATATCGCCATGCTCACACCCTCTCCCTCTCTACACCCTTCCACTACTGCTGAGTCCTTTCTCTTCTGCCAGTTTTAATTCCTGCCCTGCTTTACTTCTCTACGTGTTTCCACCCCTGTTTCCAAAGCAACAAGTAGCAAAGGTTTGAGAGTCTTTTTCTTCATCTTTTTGCCTGAGAAGGAGGAGACAGAAAAAGATCTGGAACTGCACAATAGTGGAATTATGCAAATTAATCCACCCAGTGACAATGGATTAGAGCAGGCTCTCTCGCAGCTGACAGAAGGGGTTTAGAGGGAGCTCTTTAAATGATTCTTGTCTCACAAATGAGATTCACATTCATGCTAAGATTTCTGTGTCCACCTATTGCCTTTCTCCAGCCTGCATGTTTGAATAGCTGCTTTATCCGTGCGCCCATGTAAACATATCTGACATCTGAATATTCAATACAGTAGTTGCAACAGTTACAAGAAATCAGACTCAACCTTTGCACTGCATTAGAAGATATTATTACTTTATCTTGACGCCTCAGCCACAGACAAATCTCCATATGCATATTTATGCATGTGTCTGTTTTCTGTGTAGGTGTAAAAATTACATTTTTGAAGTGTGGATGCAAACAGTTTTTCTTCTGACACAGGAATGCCACACATAGCTGTCTCACTTTCACATGTCACTAATATTTTAAATGCCAGTTACACGTTATTAAATACACGGCACCTGGATTATTCTTTAATGATCCACATTTCTTTAACAAAATGTACTGCAGCTGCATTTTACCTATTGAACTAAAAAGATTACTCTTTCCTTTGAAGCATTCAAATGAGTAAGGTTGTTACACCTTTAGCCTGTATTAAAGCAAATTCAACATTATTCTTTATTATAAACACTTTACAGAGGTAAAAAAAAAAAGCATTATATTTTCAAATGTGTCATTGTGTGAACACAACACACGCTGGTTGATTTCTGTCAAGTTACTAATCACACATGGCTGTTTTGTAGATTTTATTGCGATTTGGGCCAATACAGAATGAAACAGACCATATGTCAAAGTCACCAAAACCATTAGAATAAATGTACTTTAGCCTTTCCTCCGGTTACTTCGTTTCCTCCTGCAACCTAACTTCCTGTTAGGTTAATTGGTGACTCTAAATTGCCCGTCGGTGTGAATGTGAGAGTGAATGGTTGTCTGTCAGTGTTTGTCTCTATGTGTTGGCTCTGAGCTAGACCGGTGAACTGTCCAGGGGGTGGCACACCTCTCGCCCTATGACAGCTGGCATAGGCTCCACCCCCTCATGACTCTAAACAGGATAAGCAGTTACAGATACTGGATGGATGAATTTTAGCCTATCAAAACTCTCGCTGCCCTGAGTTTGAGTGTGGCATTGAAATATGGCTGTCTGGATTTAAGTGGTGGACAGACCTAAGTGCTCTAAACACTCAGAGAGATGCGTAATAGCGATTGGCTCAAATCTCTGTATTGCAAAGTTTAAACTCCATCACACAAAAGCATACAGGTGAAACTGAAATAGCCTGAATGTTGACTTTTTTCCTACGTGCTGTGGACTCACTCCAAAGATCAGTTTTTCCTCCCTAACTGACTTTTTTGTTTGTTTGATCTCGTTGACTTGTTGGATAAACAAATGTGTGTATCACTCAAACTGAGGTGTCTAGCACATGTTCTTGCTCTCTTGCTACATGAAGTACAGTACATCTGAAACGTTCACTTTTTGTATTTGTTTGAACTAGCAGCATTACAGTGTTTTTACAGCACTTCCCTCAGTGATGTGCTGAAATGATCAGTATGAGTTCAGGTATGTTGTCAGGAGCTTTGGAGCAACCTGACAGCAAGTTTTGGTGTCATGCAGAGCAGCGCACACTACAAGCCTTGAGGTGTATGTCTTCATGAAATATAAAACAAACAAGATTAGTGCCCTTCCTTATATGATGAAGCAATTCCTTCGTGCAAGTACTCAGGTAGACTGCAGGCTGTGTTGAATGAAAAAAAACAGGTACAGGTGGTATAATCCTAAAGAGAAATGTGTGTGTTTGTGGGTGAGAAAAAGAAGTTGAGGGGTAGATAAGAGGGAGCCATAGGAGGGAGGGAGAGAGTCAACACTCATGCATCTGGCTATATCCTTTCCCCTTGCTTGAGTGAAGGTCTGATAGGGAGCAGATTTCATAACAGCCCAATAACTCCCTCCAAGGGGTCTCAAGATGCAGCTATACTATCTCTGTAAGAGCTGCCATCATCTTTACCTCCACAATCCAGGCCCTGTCAACAGACGTCAACCCCTACAACCTTTGAGCTGAGTGATATTGACAATAAAACAGGAGGCAGGATCAGTTGCCTGGCACGAATGTGTGCACATGTGCATGTAAGTGTGCATGTTGGTGAAAAGGTCCAAGTTACCAACAACGCCACCGCCCAGATGAGAGCTCAGTGTGCATCTGATAGCTGTGCTCTACACATGCCGGGATAAATTTCATGGAGGCGTGAGCTGTTTACAGACATGCAACTCCGGACTTATCAAGACACTACCCAGGGGAGCTGTGTGTGATAATGCAAATATCAAAATCAGTTGGTTCGGTTATTTAAATGAAGCTCTGGTGAAAGCTCCGTAAGGAAGATCTTGTCCTTCTCACACTCTGTTTGGAACTGCTGCTACAATCACAGAAATAGGGGCACAGTGGGAATTTATTTAGGACCTCAAGGCATCTATGTGTACTATGTGTACCCATCTATGAGGGTTGAAAGGGTACATATATATTCCCGAGCAGTAAAAGGTCCATATATGTACTATTTATTAAGTGCAAAGTCAGGGGACCCCCTGTTTGTTAAGCAGATTTGTAAATATGAAAATGTGCTATTATAATTATGAAGTCAATATTGCACTTATCACTGAACAAGCTTAATGAAAAGCCATAACATATACTATATGCACTAAAGTGGCAAGGTGCCAAATAATGAGTAACAAATAAATGCCCAGTGTGAAGGGTACAGATGTGACCTTGTACAGGGTACAGCCCCAACGCCAAGCTGTTGTACCCCTCAAGGTACAATAATGTCACTTCTTTTCTGAGAGTGTCAGCTACCAGTCACTCGTTTGTTAATTTCTGTCATAACTGCATCCACCAATAACAGTTCTCCCCACATTTCTTGTGCCAATCAGTGTGCTGGGACTTTTCTTTAAATATGTCTTTGCCTTTCAATTTTTGTGCAACCCTGTTTGTCCCAGTCCATGTAGAGAAATACTAAAGTCTTAGTGGACATGTTGATAATGTTTCTATCAACTTGGATTGTAGAATATATCAGAGGGTTATGTTATTAAGAGAACCAACGGAATTCAGGGACTTCTCCCTGTGAGAGCCAATGCCAAAATCTTCAGACAAATTCAACAGCAAGAGTCATCGTCACAAATGAGTCGGTAGACTTGTCCACCATGTTTGATGTGCTTAAACAAAAACTTCTAATTTTCACAGCATACTTTTTGCATCATATATTACTCTCCCTACACTCTACCAAGACTCTACCCCACACTGAAAACCAAACAGAGAATTTGCAGTAGGTGAGAGTCAACACAGACACCCTCCTGTTGTGTACTACACATGTGAAAGGGCAACTCCGGACAGTTTATATATGAGAAAGCGGCTATGGAGTGGAATACAGAGTGGCGGCCACACAGAAAGAAAAACCTATAAAGATCCCTGTTGTCACAACCATGACTTTTGGACAGCTCTGGTTACCCAGTGTGCTGCAGAGGGGCAGAGAATTGTAAGGCCTGTCATGCAACATAAATGCAATGCCATATGGGAATGTAGCGCTCACACACAGTAGAGAATAGGACTTTTACAGGCCTCATGGGCTTCATAAATAGATGTATATTTATCTTATAAGGTTTTCTTGGATTTGAAGGAAGGCCATACAGAATGAGTGAGAAGGATTAAGAGGCAGATAAGCATAGGCACTATTTACACTGAAATGGCTGTAGTACTGCTTGAGACGGGAACAGATGAGGAGAAGAAGTTGAAATGGAAAGGGATGAGAATGAGATGATGGGATCTGGGACTTGAATGTGAATGTAAAAGAGGTTGAAGGTGTGGACAAAAATAATCATGTATAGGATGTTTGTGCTGATAGAAACAAGATCAGTATGCATACCATTTCACTCACCCCTGCCCCAGAAGGGCTCTTCGGCAGCAAAATCATGGCGGCTGCATTTTTTTTTTCTCTGAATATTTGCTGGAGATGTATCAAACAAAAAGTGGATCTTGTGAGTGTGAAGGAGTTTTCATCTTGCTGTCTCTTGTGGGATTGTTAAAGCAGAGAGTGTCTATAGATCTGTGGGGGGTCACAGAATTCAGATACGGCCGTTTGTTGGTGCCATCATCCCTTTGGTAACAATAAAGAACAATCTCTGTGTGCGAATCAACTTGTGGCACGGAGCTGGACCCCTGCACCTGAAGGTGAAGACCCTATCATCATCTTTGCTTGCTGCACAGCTCTGCCAAGAGAGCAGTAAAGCTTAAGACATCAAGCCCAGATCTGGCAGTGCTTATTTTCAGTACATCGGGCTATTTCTGTCTTCTTCCTGTGACTTAGCATCATCTACAATGAGACTGATCAATAGATCACAGCAATGAGAGATCTTGAGGCCAATTAGGCCAAGCAAGCTGGGCCAGGGCCAAGCTGCTGGCGGCTTACGTGCCTGACACTTGTCTTCTCTTAAGAGCAATGTATAAGGAATAACGGCAGATAGATAATGTGTGTTGTGTGTTCAGCTGAGTGCATATGCGCGTGTGTGCCCTGTGCACCGCAGTTACTGATTTACATTAAATGATCATCAGCTCATCCAAGAGAAGTTCGAGCATATCGGAAGCCCTCAACCGCACCCCTTCTTCAGTAAACGCCTCCTTCACTGTCAGGTCTGCTCCTACATACCAAATAGAGCAGAGAAGTGTGAACAAGGGCAGCTGATCAAACGTTATTGTCCAGGGTTCAAGCACAATACTGTAGCACCCTCTATTGGTGTGTTAGAGTACAACATGATGCATAAAATGTCAAATCATTCAACTTGTTCATGCATCATAGGTGCTGTGCATTTTTAAAAAGTTCCTGACAGAAAACAATTGTCATATCCTGAACATTTTGCAAATTGGTTTCAATACCCCTTGCCTCTAGAGAAAACATCAGCTTGCAAACGCCTGAAATGTACTTTACAGTGTTTGTGAAAATGTGTGAAACCTTTAGAATTTATAATTAGCTTACACCTGCTTGAATATCAAAAATCCCAAAATTTGATAATGGGAAGTTAGGCGACACCTTCAAAAAATG
Organism: Channa argus; assembly: GCF_033026475.1. Taxonomy (NCBI): domain Eukaryota; kingdom Metazoa; phylum Chordata; class Actinopteri; order Anabantiformes; family Channidae; genus Channa; species Channa argus. The sequence continues at coordinate 19,264,597 of NC_090198.1, forward strand.
GTGCAAACCCTTTTTGCAGCAATTGCATCAGCCCTGCACACAAGGTTGAAGTTTGAGCCAATTCCTCAGTATAGAGCAGCTTTAAGTCAGGGATGTTGCATGAACAGCCAGCTTCAAATCCTTCCACTGCATTTCACTAGTGTTAAGGTAATTTCATACATGACAATTCCAAATTTACATGCTTTAACTATTCTTTTGTAAAACAACTTGTGTTTAGGGTTTTTGTCATGGTTACTTTATCCACTTTCAGTTTGCAGTTCACAGATGGATATCCTGTCATTTTCCTGTCGACTTTGCTTGTACAACTCAGAATTTATAGTTCTATAAATGATGGCAAGCCTTCCAGTTCCAAAGGCAGTAAAGGGGGCCCAAACCACTCTACTAGGTGGGACAAGGTCTTTAGGCTAAAATGCAGCGAATGCTTCTTGGCCAGAATGCTCTACTTGGATGGGTGTCACCCATCCACAGAACATTCTTCCAACACCCGTCTTGTTTTTTTCACATGACCTTAAGCAAACTAAACATCTGTGTTATTTTTGAAGAGTTGAGGTTCCTCTTTGCAACTCTGCCAAGCGCACTGCTATTGTCTTGTGTTCTTGATGGTGGACTCATAAACTGATATTAGCCACAGAAGGAGAAGCCTTTGGTTTCCTGGATATTACCCTAGGATTCCTTATGACGGTGGATAACTAAAGTGGCAAACCAATCCAGGGGATGGTAAGAGTTGTACTTAATTTTCTCTATTGTTGCCTGACACTACTAGAACTGGTGTAGTTCCTGCTCTTTGGGACTTTTTTTGTAAGATTTTCCATTCTGGTGAGCATCAATAACTCTTCTTCTAAGGTATTCAGAAATCTCCTTTGTTTGATCCATGACACAGCTCCACAAATCTGTGTTCCTGAGGTTCACACACTTTACCACACACAAATATATGATTGAATAATTTACCACAACCAACAAATGAGTGTATTTTTGTATCCATGGTTTAAAGGGTTAGAACATGTATTGGGTTGTTTTTATACAGTAATAGAGAAAAATTTTAACACCACTGTTGTCTCTGATACTTATCTTGGATTAATCCTGAAGGTGAATTTGTTAACCTTAATTGCAAGGTTTATGTGGTGAAGGGCGAGGTGTGTTAAGGGTTCATAGAAGGGGAGATACAATCCAATTCATTCTGTATTGATTTGCATTGACTACGGGGCAAGCAATAAGTAAGAACCTTCCTCTCTCTTACACACACACACACACACACACACACACACACACACATATAGTCTCTCTATGACAATCACGTTAATTAAAGTAGTTATACAATCAGGTACTCAGAGTAAGGACAGAATTAGTCACCCTCAGGCCACATACTTTAAATCTTAATCAGACGTACACTAATTAAACTTCATCTCAGCAACTGGCCTAAAAAATCACAATTTTGCTCTTAGGTTCTTGTGTGTGAGGTTGTGTACAGTTCTAACACCCAACATTTGGTTGTAATTGCAGCAAAGTTAACTTCTGAAAATCACTCCATGTGTTTGTGATGTGTTTTTGCATACAACCTAACATAAGCAAAACTATCTAACACAAGTAAGAGTCCTGTGAAATGTATACCATGTCTAACAAATGCTAAGGGTCATTTCAGTTCAAATTAATCTGTATATAGCATCACACTCAGTATACAGAACAACACTGTTTATTGCTCATGTGTTCAACTTTTAATCTTAAAGAAATAAATATTATCTCACTTTAATAATAAAAATAATTAACCTTATTAAGGATTTTACCAATAAACCTTCCCACTTCTTTTAAGCTAATGTTTTTTTTTAGATCTATTTCAGTCCTGCATTGACATCTGCCAACAGTACTGAAGACAAGGTTTATGCAATATACATCATTCTTCTTGAATAAACCTTAAACGTTTCACAATGTTTTTTGTAGTAGTTTGTGATGGACCTGTGTTGTGAGCGAAACCAGATATAACTAGTAAAAGTAGGTTAATACAAAAATATAAATATGCCAACAGAAATTAGACTTCTAGCTTGTTTTTCAAAGCTTGACCAACCACTTATGTCATAACAAGTACTGCTCTAGGCCAAAAAGAGCTTTAGTGCTGCTGCTTTGGCATCTTAACTGTTCTGCATGTCTGTTCAGGCCAGGCACAGCAATCCAGCCATCCTCAACCTGAGGGATTCCAAACTAGGAATTCAGTTCATGAATCATGTAGACTCCAGGCTCCAGCATGAAATCAAACCATTTGTCCCAGTTTTCCATGGACTGAAGAAGTTGGTCGGTTAATGCCTGAAGCTATTGCACGAATGTGAATGTTTCCACCTTGTAATGCTTTCAGGAACTACCCACTTCACTTCAATTCTGTGAATAGAAAGAAGATTGAGAGCAGGGGGGTAACAAATTGAAAAAAGAGAAGGGAAGAAATGTTCAGCTCCATATCTTAGAAATTATTCCATCTTATATGTGACATCACGTCCTGGAAAGTGTTATCAGGCACCATTTTCTCTCTTATCACTATTGTAAAGTTTTACAGCACTGAAATACCCGTGGTTTGAGGTTCACCACACCTTAGCTACTACCGCATGGTCCTCTCAGTTTTCTGGACACATATAAGGAAGTGATCTGACATGAGGTAAAATAAAGACCAGAACTTAAACAGGTAAGATTATTTCAATAGTATCACATTTGTGTGTGTGTGGTGTGTGGTGTGTTTGGGTATGTGCATTAAAGAACACATCTCCTTGCCCACAGGGAAAGAGAGTAGGTAAGGTAATCATTGACACTGCTAAACTGTTGACATTTCTGTGCACATAAAAATTAACAGTATGAGCTCTGTGAGGGTGCGTGCTCACGCATGAATGTCAGGATGTCACATTAAAACAAACCATTTAAATGTCTGTCAATCACTGTGTGGTTGTGTGATGTGCTGTGAATTGTTGTTTTTTTTACCTTGTCAGCATTCTTAAGGGCATTCTGTTATTTGTACATGTACAAGCTAATTTTTAAGGAAATAAAGACAAGTCGCATGTGAAAAGTCATAAGATATTGCTCTTATGACAATATGATATGCCATTGTGGTTCCTCATTATTTGTTGATACAATAGGCAGGAAAAGCTAGGAAGTACCTGTAGCTAAAAAGGAACCACACACAAACAGCCAGAGACACTCAACTCTGTCCTGTCAGTGCTGAGTTTTCTGTGGTTCTTTTTCTTTACAGCTTAGAGGTATTTTCTGTCACAATCCCACCACACAGTCATCATGTTTGAGGCAACAAAAGGTAAGTTAGCTGTAGGTAATGACACATAAATACAGTTTATGACATGGCTTTCTCGCCTCACTCCAAGAACAGCTTTGTTTTCACTTTCAGTTTCACTTGAAATACTCACAGTTTGAATGTAAATGCTTATTATAGTCTGAATCAATTAAGTGTGGCTACAAGTTTCTATTCCTTTGCCTTTGATTGAAATAATACTGCTCTGGATTTAAATATCTATCTATCTATCTATCTATCTATCTATCTATCTATCTATCTATCTATCTATCTATCTATCTATCTATCTATCTATCTATCTATCTATCTACCTATCTATCTATCTATCTATCTATCTATCTATCTATCTATCTATTATTATTATTATTATTATTATTATTATTATTATCATCATCATTATTGTTTTTGTTTTTGTTATCTGTGTTTATATTTCAGCATGCTGTAATTGTTGCCCTGAACCTTAATAATGTGCTTTAAGATTTGGAAAAATATTTCAGTGGGTCCTACAATATGCGCAAAATAATTTATGCTCATACTAATTTGAAAGTGTTTATTGGGTTTTTAATCCCATTCCCTTTGGAAGATAAGGCGCAAGACACAAGTCACACACATACTGTAAGTCACTGTAAGATGGTATTAATGTTGTGGCTGATCCCTGCATGATGATTTTAATAATAATTCCTAAAGTTCATGCCAATATAATAAGTCTTACGTAATATTAAATATATTTTATATGTAAAATATGACTAATTCATGCTATTGTGAGGTTTCTGGCTAAGATGTTGCTCACACATGACTCATAAATGCATCAAATGTATAATGAGATAACATGTTTTTCTTTTTAAAACCGCTTTCAGATGACATTTATGCATATGCCCTGGCAAAGACCTTGACAAAAGTTTCATCACCTGCAACAGTAGGACTATATTCTTCATGTCAGAATAGAATCAACTTGATCCTCAGACAAATGGAAGGTATGTAAAGAGTTCAGCATTTCTTTGTCTGAACAGACTGAGTGGAGCACGTCCAGCTCTAGTTGAAGAGGAAAAGTCAAATTTAAGGTTTTTTTCTTTTGTGGTACCTGAAATTCTTGCAGTATTGGGTTGTCATGCTGATTGTTTCTAACCTTGCACATGTTGCACTATCATGGCTTGATGCTCCCATAATAATGTCCATACATTGTGAGATAAATAATAAATAACTTACAGTTATATATATATATATATATATATATATATATATATATATATATATATATATATATATATATATATATATATATATATATATATATATATATATATATATATATATATATCCATAAAACAGTGTAAAAACCTTGTCTTGATATATCTTTGCCTTTATGCTGTGTATGTTAGCTGTATATGTTATCCTTAACCTCAAGCTAAACTATTTCTTCTAAATATTATAAATATCTGTATCTTTGCAGAGTACATGAAACAAGACGACAGAAAGCTTTCAATTATGGGCTTTTTAGCTCTCATTTTCCGGCTGCTCTTCTGCAGGCCCATGTGGACTGAGAAGAACCTGCAGCACCATAACATTAGGTTCATTTATGTGCATTTTAGTGCCTGGCACTTTGCAGGCAGTGACCTGCTTTGGGCCGGGCTCGTCATTCGACTATTTCAGGCCATGGAGATAAACTTTGGCAAATTACACCTGGTTCTCTACCGTGTGGCTCAACATGTTGAGGAGGAGGAACTCAAGAAAAAGGTTTGTCATTTAACATTTCTTAACAAACAAAATACACAATAATAAATCACACAAAACTGCAAGATTAAACTTTGCTTAAGAACCTAAAATGGAACTCGATATAAATTAGCAGCAATTTCATGGAGATGGGAGTGTGCCGATTTAGGGCTGCATGAGTGCAAAATGTGTAGAGAAATGTACATTTATACAAGATGCACTCCTACTGAAAGGTTGTAAACCCCAAAAGATTATTCCCAACTCAAGAAGTTGTCAGGAATAGGATTTATTTAATTATTTTTCGAAGCAGAAGCTAGAGCAACAGAATCCTTCCAGCAAAGAGAAGCTTAAAAGAATATTGTGTGAAGAACTCTCAACAGATTTGTACCAGACTCGTATCATTTGCACAAAAGAAACTGGAAAAAGGAAGACATTTTAGACTCTTGCTTACTGATTTTGTTATAGATATGAATCTTTTTAGCACATTATAATATTTCAGCTTTTCAAATTAATTGGCTTTATTCTTCTGGTGCTTTGACTAAAAACATATACAATTAATATTAAGTGGACAGTCACCATCAAGTCATTCAGTGCCACATGGAAATCTGTCTAATACCTGTAAAGATATTTCAGTCCAGACTACAGAGAAACTAGCAAACCAACCAATGACGATTTCCTCTGGAGCATTGCTGCTAGTGTGGCTAAAAACATGGCAATAGTGTATGACCTTTAACCTCATTGCTCTGTTGTTTTTTTAAAAAAATGTTCAGATAGTGCAGGAGGGTCCCAACCACTGGCGGTCTAAGAAAATTTGCTGCTGTCCTCTGTGGTTTCTCACACTGTCCATTCTTGTGGCACCAGTTGTCTTCCTGGTAGTCCTGTTCACATATGACCTTCCTAAACCTGAGTTAAAACCCAATGAGGATGTAAATGAACCAAATGGGCAAGTAGGTGTGCTGGAGGGCCTGGCCATAGGTGCTTTAGGAGTCCCTGCACTGAGTGCATTGAGATTTGCTTTTCTGATCATTAAGAACCTCATCTTCAACGAGGATCTAAACATTAAGAAGGGGATGGACAACAAGCAGGTCAGCAGCCAGCTGGGTTTCATGAACGAGGTAAGAAAGGAAATGTGGTTCCTGTCTCGCTTCATACAGTTTATGGAGGTGTTTGAGAGGAGGAGGATTCGAGTGGTGCTGAAGATCACAAATCTGCACCGGTGTTCCCCTAAGAAAATTGTTGCAGTTCTGGATGCCATCAACATACTGCTTTCAGATGAGGACAGTCCATTTATTTCAATTCTGGCAGTAAACCCAGAAGTTCTTATACAGAAAGTGAACTTTGCAGATGGCTGCCTCAGCAAAGAGGACAGAGCTTATGCAATGCTGAACCGGATAGTGACTCTTGCCTTCACAGTCCCACCCCTGTGTGATGAATCAAAGCGCAGTTTATTTTACAACCTTGGTAGCATTTCAAAAATCCTTGAGGATAAATGCATGAAGAAAGCTAAACATAGACCTGTGAGCCTCGAAAACGCATCTTCCTCAGATATATCCTTAGTGGAGATTGCAGAGGAGAGTGCTTTCGAATTTAAAGAGGCAAATCCACTGATGAGTAAAAATACAGCAGCACTGGATGCAAAGGAGGAGGAGATAGACATGTGCGTCAGAAGCATCCTGACCAGCAGTGAAAGGAAACTTAACAAGTACATGTTTGATGATGCCATGTCTATGAGGAGGGTGATAAACTCCATTCGAATGACTGTGATAATCATAAAGGCCTTGAAAATAGAGATTCCACAGCCAGAATATGTAGCAGCGTGGGTGGTTTTAGCTACTCAGTGGCCCTGTCGACTCAGCTGGATTATTCAGTGTGCTGAAGATGCTCAGCAAAGAGCAGATATTGATGGTAGGAATGTGGCTGATTCAAAGACCTTATGGAAAGTCTTTAGTAAATCCAGGGTAGAGCTGTATGTGATGAGAGCGCAGATTGAAGACCTCTTGGAGCAGGACGGAGACCCAGAGATGTTTGAAAGATTTCTCAGAGTAGATTTCCAATTTACCATAAAGGACTTGAAGTTATTCGAACTGGTGACGGTGAACCTGGATCATACATTTAGGAAGGAGCTGGCTCAGATCAGAGGAACATCTAGGCTGAAAGACTCTGGTTGGATGAGAAACCTGGCCCCTCTGCCAATCACAACTATCATCAACATGGACACGCAGGATGTATGTAAAGAGGTAAGAAATGTCTTAAAGGATTTCTAAAGGTTAAGATTTCACTCCTGGGTGGTATGGCAAAATCTGGGGTTACAGTAATACTACAATTAATAAGCAGCTTCTTTATCAGAAATAAAATAAAACCATTGTTGTACATATTTATAGTGTTTTAATGAAGGAGTAAGTCAGTAATGTTTTTTATTTGATCATTAGATCAACAATCATAAAGTAGTGCACACTGAAATAGTAATGGTAATAATTAAATGTATAATGCGTGATTCATATTCATTCACATTTCAGTTCAATTCAGTAAAATTTCCTTCACGTTCCCTGAAACGTCCATCCTGTGTCTGTGATCATATCAAAGAGACAAATCTCTCGGGTTTGGGAAGTTAACAAACTCCACTGCAACTTGCAATTGCAGGATTATGTCTGTTTCAACTTCAGTGGCAACCAAGGAAACTGAACATCACAACCATAATTTTGTGTGTGTTTGATTTACATTTGATTTACAACATCCCAATTTTTCTGGAAATGGGGTAAAATAACTATGTAGACAAACAGATACTAAATTAAAATCATTGAATGCCTTTTGCTGGCCTTAATAAGATTAAAATCATGTAAGTCTTGAGGATTATAACCCAGTATTTATTTATTAAAATGAATGCCTTATCACATCACACAAAGTCTACTAGGTTTGCAACACAAAATGATTTTTAGATCAATTTGGAAATATCAGAAAGGATCTGGAAGTAAAGTTCCTCTGTGTGTGTTGTTGCTTGTCCCAGATGGAAAGGATGGAATACCCCAGCAAGTATATTGATATTGTGAAAAGCAATGACCTCAAGGGATCAGCACTGGTGTTTGGAAATGCAGATGACCTCAAAGACCTCCTAGGTATGACCTTTGGTGAATGGACAACTTTCAGACTGCACTTCCTGGGTTTACCACCACATCTCCGTCCACAATACAAGGACACGCCACTGGTTCCTTCTCAGCGTTGGAAGTCGAGAATTCCCCTACACATTGCTCATCATTACTCATCTAATCCCAATCTGGTTGACAGCTAATATAATCCATTTCCAATCTTCAAAGATACAATATAGAACTTGTTCATAATCATATAAAGAGTAACGAATGACTGAAAAATTTTATGTGAACTAATACATTAGAGCCATAGTCGGACATTTTGGGAAATGCAGTTTCCTTGTTGTAGATTAGTAATTAATTACCAATCTCGTATCTGAATGCTAAATATTTACCAAATGCTACCAGGTAATTAGCTCATCTTTGCATAAAGACGGGATCAGGGGAGAACTGCTAGCGTGGCCCTGTTGAAAGTTTAGAAATACACCTATAAAGCATAACTTCACCTGGCATTTCTGTTTTTGTAGATTAAACTAGCAAATTTAAATCAAAATTCCTCTCCCTAGCCTGTTTGTTTTGGCACCCACTTTCACTCACACATCACTTCCTCAGATGTATGATATTTTCAGCAAATTTCCATTAACTGACACTTTCCGCCCAGTCACCAAATGTCGATTAAGATTCCCCATCCAGTCATACGCAAGGCTCCCTGTTTGCTCATCACCTGCACTATTTAAACTGGTCCCTTCCAACTGCTCACTGCCATGTTGTCAAGTTTTTTTTATGTTGGACTTGGACTTGTGTCCTGGCTCCTGTCAGTTACAAAGTCTAATATTTTAATTATCCTCACCCCAACCTAGTCCTTACTCAGCTTTAGAGTTTGTGTTTTTCTTTGCCCAGGTTACCTGCTTGCCTCTGCTCCAGTCTTTATAATGTATTTAGCACACAAAGGAGTGGTTTTCATTCTTTAATTGAACTGTTTAGTTAAACATGTATTTGTCCAACTTTTTATCAAATAAACTGTAAACCGGTCAAGTGTGAAATTTCTGGTTGAGTAATGTGTCCTCACTATTATTTCAAACATGTCTGGTAAATAGGTCTCTTCTTCCTCACCTCTTCCTCATTATGAAGGTGGGGCCTATGAGACAATTCAGCATCACCTTTATGATGTTTATGCTGCCTGAGTGTTGGCTCATACTAATAAATTACTATTGAACTATTGTAAATGTAGTTGTACAGTGCTTAAAGGGCAATGCCGCTCTATTTGAACTTGCTCTCTATGGCTTTAGATCAGTATGTAAATGTACATTAATGCTTTTAAAATCATCTCTGACTTCTTTATATTAAAATATTTATCTGCTTCCAGCTGAAAAACTCCTCCAGATGACATCACTCAGAGGAGTTTTTTTATGATTAGTAGTTCAGATATAATCTGGAGGAGCTCTGGTAATCAGATTGACCATGATTATAAACTTCATAGTATGAGCAACAAGATGACATGATCTGGAGTGAAGATTCCTTCAAATGATGTCATGTGGAGACCTTTTTCGGCTTAAAAAAAATATGGAAAATATAGGGATCTCAGAGGGAAGTTTAACGGCATTCTTTTAATATACTACCCAAACTAGATCCATCAGCAGTTTTTGCTGATCTGTGTGTTATACAGGAAATTTTTTTTCTTAGAAAAGCCAGGTATTGTTTAGCTTTAGACTTACAAAAATGCATGGGTTTATTTGATGAATTTAATTGAATAAGCAATCGGGCAAAATTTCAGATGCAAAGTAAACACCAATATTTATTAAAGGTACATATGATAAATCATGCATTCATTTATGCTTTATATCACAATTAGATATACATTAGTGCTAATAGAATATGACTTTTGCAGTTACAAAACAAGATCACTCCCATTAGGGTGTGAAAAAAAATCACCAAAACTTAAGTTAGAGATACCTCCTATTGTTTATAAATTAACTTTAATCACTCAAAGTTTGATTAAAATGGATTATACTGGTTGTCTGTTTTTTTGCTACAATAGGCAAAATGTGGCTGCAGAGACGTAAATGGAAATTTTCCCACTGTGGAACGAATAAAGGTTTTATCTTATCTTAAATGAAGAGTTTGATTTCATTTAGTTCCTTAGGTCCTGCAATTGTTCATGCTGAATCACTGAAAAGTTACTAACAAGTAGAACAGAGCCATTACTAACATCATTGATAACTTCTCAAACAAGTCTATTATGAGATTGTTTGGCCGTACAAATTGAAAAAAAGGCCAGAAAGATAAAAAGCTGTCTAATTAAACATACATTTACAAATTCCATAAGACTTTCTAATGCTCTTCTTACAGTTATTTACTCTGCCTTTGCCACTATTTCACTTTAACCTGATATGCTGTACATCTAAACACATTGATTTTATATTACATTTATTCTATTAATTTGTTTTTTGGGTATGTGCCAAAATGTATGTGTCATAAATGCGTGAAATTTCTCAATTTCACCCCAAATTTGACCTATTTGACTTTCTCCTGTCCCTGAATAGTTCCAACAAACAGCAGTTACCAACACTATGTAGTGTACTATAAATCAAACGCAAATGTGATTTTAAATTATAATTTAAAATCACATTTGCCTTTGATTTGTACTGCATTATACAAACCAAAAAAAGACAAATGCTACTTTCACTTGCTCCTGTGATTTTATTGCTTCAAAGGAAAAAATTCAAAGCACTGCAACATGCACTGCATTTTTAAAGAGAAATTGAAAAGGCCACAGCAATCCCCAGAATTTTAAATTTTAGACTGACTAAGGCATACATGTATTATAAGTGTATGTACAGCAAGTTACATTTTAACAATTAGCTGCATTTTAAGACACTTTGCTCATATACACTCAAGGCACAAATGTAATTAGTGCCAAATAATCTATGAGGGTTTTAAAGATAACAACTGGCAATTAAGCTAATAAAGTCACTACATTTCTTCGCCAAGACAAAATAATATATTTGGACAACTGAGGAATGTATTTTTAAAAAAAAACTAACATTTATGTATTTCAACTACAAAACAAAAAAGTACATCAGGTACCTTAATGACTAGAACATAGTGGTGGATATCTTTTTTTTTTTTTTTTTAAACCCTACTCGTAAAATGCCGGTAACTGTCATTCTGTAAAGCACCAGTGAAAAAGCTTGTGGATATTTTCCCAGTAAGAGTGCACTGAATATTTTATCATCAAAGAAATAGCAGGAGTACAGTACTTCCAGGATATTCGGACTAAAGCAGCTCACTTGCGTCCCAATGTCTCAGCCAGCTTCTTGAGCCTTTTCTTGAGCTCCAGAGGAAACTTCTCATAACACTTTTTACAAACAGGCTTCATGTCAAACTCAACAAACTTGTTCCTGCAAAGGAAAGGGAAGGAAGGACTATGTTAATACTAGACAGGTAATCTACGGACTTATGTCTTGTCCAAATTAATCTTTCAGATTTGTTATCTAAATATTAATCTCTCTGCAGGTAACATTTATTATCATCTCATAAAAAAAATCCACTACTGATGGACCTTTATATTGTTTTTAAGCATAATATGAGCTAAAAACACATTTATACACAGAACATAAATGGCAACAACAATACACTGCTAAATGAGAAGGGACACCACAGAAAGGCTGAGACAGCACCAACCCAACGGATGGAGCTGTGAGTTGCAACTCTTTAACTTTACAGAGACACAGCAGGTTTTTTCTTGCGGTCTTTGGCATCGCGCTCGCGTCGAGCCAGGCGGCGTTTCAGCTCCTCAGGCATGTGCTCATAGCAGTGCTTGCACACTGGCCTCAGGTCAATTTCAACAAACTTATCTCTGAGTTACCACAGACGCAGTAAGTGAAGCATGTAAGGAAAATCAGTGGAAAAGGGAGAAAAGAAAAAGAGGGAAGCATTGTAGGAAGAGAGTGAAAAACAAAGACAAGTGTTAAGACTGCACATAAGGACTATTACAGAAAGCTGAAAAGACCATGATCAGCACATCTTTTTGCACATGATTTGTTAGTAAAATGAGCTATTAATGAGCACCAACACTTACTTGAGAGTGAGTTTTGTGTTGCAGGTGGAGCACGAGAAACAACTGACACACCAGGCCTTGTTGAGAGCAGACACAACTGAAGGTGGAGGAAAAAAAAAAAAAAACTCAATAAAATCATGAATATTCATCAGTTTCATCTTCATGCAACATTTTGTCTCAATTACTAAAAACACTGTTGAATGAGCAATTTCATATTAATACTCACCATCACCTTCAATCACACGGTTGCAGTGATAGCACACATCACCAAAGAGCTTGATAGCAGAGAAAACAGGGAGATTAGGTGTTCATAGAGCAAACCCAAATTAATTTATTTCGTGAGGCAACGAGGGATTAGCAGTGATGTGTCATTTTCTTTGAGACTTTACAAACATTGTGATGTCTAGCAATCCCTTTATTTTACTTAGCTTAACATTGACATTTCTCTTACCTGGTTATAATGAGTTTCACAGTAAGCCAACCCTTTCCTCTCATAATGGCGATGACCGAGAAAAGGCTTTTCACACTTCGCACACACAAAGTGCTGTTAACAAAAACAAGTGTTGGTGAGGGAAAGGAGAGAAAATCCCTAACCAGGGCATGTGAAATTGAGTATAGGAGCAGGTGCCAATACACTGAATTCTGGTCCAACAAAGCATTCATTAAATGGTGCAAAGTTTTTAAGAGTGAAACATGAATTTTACATGACCATTACATGAATGTTTACTTTTTCATGGTAGTTTCTTCCCCCCCCCCAAAACAAATTAGATTTAGTACATAAATCTCCAGTGCTCCAGAGAAACCGGTGAAACTTTTCTATTGTCTGCAAGATAAAATTACAGAAGTGGTCAGATACAAAATCAATCCCAGCTAATGACCATCTTTAGCACTAAATATTATATATTATAAATACTAACATTAACATTTTTGTTGAAACGTTAATATTTTTTTAACAAAAGGCTGCAGCCTCCCAACAGACAGAACTTGATTTTGCCTCAAGAGAAAATGTTCTAAAAACACTCAAATCTCTCCTACTGCCTCAAAATAGCTCATTTACAGTGTTTTGGTTCAAAAGAGGTTAATTTAATAAATGTTCCTGTGCATAACAAATGTAACAAAATGTGAAATGTCTTCATTCAAATTTTAGATAAAGACCATAACATATTATTATCAACTTTGAAAAGGTGCTAAACATGACAATTGCTATATTACTAATGACTCCTTCTTAAGGCTGCTCCCAGTAGTTTAACTGCTAATGAATTTTTTACAAACCTCATTCACGTTAATGACATTAAGACATGACTTTGTCACTTATTTTATTTATGTTATCACTTTTTTGTTTTAAAGATCAATTAGATACAACTCCCTGAGAGCTTGGGAATATCAAATTTTAATATGGTTGGTTAGGTAAAACTGAGTTTCCTTTGCTAGTGTACTGAAAGTAAATCCATCCATCCATCAACGAGATAATAGCCCCTTTCAAAATTCTGAAATTCTTCCAACTTTAATATTACCCGGACTTTAGCCTGAGAGTCCCCTGGTACAAAGTCTGGATTTTGTGCATGAGCCCATCTGTGCAGTACCAAACTGTCTGAACAATTAAAAGTGAACCTATGGGCTTATTGACAAATGTTTATTTTATTGTATTTTTTAGATGCACAGCTCTGATGTGCTCTAAACAAAACATCTTTTCCCCCAGCTAAAGATTTCTATGTTGTTTCTCCAGTGCTAGGGGACCCATGCACTGAAATTAAGCATAGATTTCCTGTAAGGACACTTCTGACTCAATCCCTCTGTGTGCTGTGTTTCACATGTGTGAGTCCAACTCTGGACAATGTCTGGCTCTGATTTTTTTCTAACAGTGTGCTGAGTTCATGTGTGAAACAGACTATATAATCCCTCCGGTGTGTTTTGGTTCTGCTCCGGGTATCCTACAAGTTAAATAGACTGGTGTTGGTATGCCTTCCATTTCCATATCCCTAAAGTAACATTACTACCTTTCTTTTGTTTTATTTCAACATTTTCAGCTTATCCAACCACCATTTCTTTAGCTTGTTGACTAGCGCTGCTCACTCTTACAAGCATAGTCAAACACAAGCCGACAGCTGTCAATAAGTTACATTAAGCCCTAATCTCAATTTTTTGTTTGATGTATTTTTATCCAATTTTGATAAATCATCTACCCTCAGTCTCATGAATTGACAAAACGTATTATTTCTTCATCACAAACCTCTACATGCCACTGTTTACCCATGGCATTGACAACACGCCCCTCGATGGGTCTCCTACAGGCACCGCAGATTGGTACACCCATCTTGTCATGGCAAGGCAAACAGAAGAGCTCTCCCTTCAGCTCCCTAGCTTCAGCTGTCAATTCCTTCCTGTAAATAGAGAAATGTTGAAGCACTTTTATTTTAAATTAAAAAAGGGAATTTATGCTTACTCTCAGAGTACAATTTCCATATGGACCCGAAAGCTAACAGTGTTGTTTTTTGTACTAAGCAGTTAGAGTGCTGAGACTGACCCACAGTTGCTGCAGTTGAAGTGGTCTGGGTGATAAGGGTCATTCTTAAAGATCAGTGGCTGCTCCTCAATGATGGCATGGCACTTCTGACAAATGTATTTCCCCAGACCGCGAGCTTTCTCACGGTTATGGCATGGGCGACACAGATGCCTGAGTGAAAAGGAGAGCAAAAATTAGAGATGTCAAGAAAGTTTCTGCAGCCTTAAATAATGGTTTGACAAACTGTCACGGCTGCTCAAGTGAGTGATTCACCAGCCTGATGGGTGAGTAACCATCTGTTGTACAGGATGTCACAGAGTTACATTAAAACTGTAATAAGGTGGAATACTTACCTGCCAGCATTTTTGACAAACCCCACATCCGCAAGCACAGCCTGGCAAATGTCACAGCAGAAGCAGTCAGGGTGCCAACTATTGTTCATGGCCTTAATGACACGACCAATGATAAACTCCCCTGAGGGAAACCACGAGTGAGAGATAAGCTTGAGGAAAGTCAAAGTTGGATTTTTCTACTATATTTTGGGACTTGATGCACACCTGAGATGCACTCTGGTAGCATGGCTAAAATTTAGTCTCTCTCAATTAGATCCACTATAGTATAAAGATCTATCTGAATACAAGATACTTGACTCTTTATTTATGTCCTCATTAACTTTTACAAAGTGGTTTCTAGTTGTTCTTCACACAGCCCTGTAATACTCACCACACTGATGACAGCATGGCGCAAAGAGCATCTGGAAGTCGTGTTCACAATATTTTCTTCCTTCAAACTGCGAGCAGAAAAAGAAATGAGGAAGAATCGAACAAAAATATACGAAATGTTACCAAAAGTGACAGCGCACAACAAAATATGCTGCATCTCTGTTTTTGTTTGCCAAAGTAATTAAAATTATACAGTATGTGAGTGCATTACCTCATAGAAGAGTCCTTCTGGAAACTGTTGAAAGCACTGGGCACACACAAAGCACTGCTCGTGGTACAGCTCTCCATTGCTATTGACAATCTTCTCACTTGGAGCAAATCCACTCTTACATCGCTCACAGGCCGCACTGGCGAGGGCATTAGCAATGCTATTGCATGAGAGAAGAAAATATGTTTTAGTACAGGACTTCCCCTCGGACATGCAACTGGGATGTAATGCAAGGCAAGGGCCCGTTTCTCATTTCTAACATAACTCCTACAGTAACTGCTGAGCTTGATTCAGCAGCTGTCACAGCAGAGAATGGACATAATATGTGAATCAGTTGGGGAACTCACTAACACTCACTCGCTGCACAGCCATCACCTAATTTGGTAAAGGAAGAGGAATTGAAATTCCACACACACACGTAAGCTATAAAGTTACTAATAAGGTTAACGTCACACTCACTAATAACGAGACCCGCTTAATACATTACATTACATTGCAATCAATAAACAGATCAATCCCACATTGACCCACATTGGTCAATGATGTTCACTTTAAACAGAAATTACGTTACGGTAAAATTTTGTTACAACTATATTGAGAGAACCAAACCGCATGTACTTTAATGTTAACTTAAATTTGATTTTAAGTTAAAGTCACTGCCCGCCACAACGTTAACGCTTAACGTTAGTTAACTTTATGTAATATCAGCCATGGTGATAACGAAATAGGTCCTGAAGAGCATTACAGTTAATTTGGGAATTGGGGATTAGAGACGAAATGGGACGAATTGACAGAAAGAGTTAGCTAGACAGCTTGCTAACCATACAGTTAGCTCCAATTTGAGAAAACACATTAACGTTTACTGCTAAAGATGATTTGTCAACTATGATCAAACATTTGCCTTAGACCCAAATCTGTATTGATAACTTAGCGGTAAGCATTGACATTTTCCCCACTTTCTTAAAATGAGTGATCTATTGTAGTTAACTTCCCCTGAGGTTAGCTGTTAGCTTTAGCTTTCTGGCCTTCGACGCTAGCTGAAGTTAGCGGTGTCTGTTTGCTGCTACTCGAGCTAAGGACAAATCTTACCTGCCCGTCATGTCTGCCACCCCCAGCATCACCTATTAGACCAACGGTGTTAGAAGCGTGGCAAATCAATTCACACTAACAGATGCATTGAATACTCGAGCTGCCAAAGTTTTGAGGGGATAGCAGACACCGCTTCGCCGTGTGGTCCCCTCCAGGCACAGCCGTGCGGTGCGGTGGGCTGGAAACTTCAGACCAGACCCGCCCCGTCCCGTCCCGTCCCTCTTCTGGGATGATCCACAGAGTTTAACATTCTCAGCTTTTCCATCCAAAATATCCTACACTGTGACTCGCATCAATATTTACAACAAAGTCAAACGTGAAAAATGTTCAGTTGTGCATTTGATGTGTATAAACCTGCATTGTCCTTCACGTCCTCATTTTTGTTTTTATGCTGCATCAAGAAACTGACACAGCCACTGTTTCCAGTAGAGGAGGAAATAAGAAAAGTACAATATGATAATACAGAAGTATTAGTTTGAAAATTGTTAAATTAGCCATTCAAAGTAAAGTAAACTTAATGGCTCATTTTACATCATTGATATTATTGGATTCTGATTATCATCATCAGTTTTAATGTAGCAGCTTGTAACATGGAGACTGATATGACCATATGTTTGAAATCGTATAGGCTAATTATAATTAGACTTAATAATTACACGGACTACTGCCCAGTAGTTTGTGGAATTTCATTACAAAATCAATTAGAATATGGTAACCCTGAACAACCACTTATGAAATCATCTTTGCATATATTGACAATATGACAATAATTTTTTACCTACAACAAGATGAAAAAGAGGGGCATTGATTGATATTTTGAACACTTTATTAAGGCAGGTACAAAAGTTTGCACTGATATGATTTTCATTATTTCACTGTTTTTTTTATAAAATGCTTAACCATTTTATTTGATGAAGGAACATTTGTATCAGCTGCATGTGCATTATTATTACTGTAGTGTATGTAAGGTTTAAGTTTGCCTCCCTTTTCATTAAAATGGCGTGTAACGGCACCCCCCAACTCCCAATCAAACATCACTGCAAACCCTGATCCAGTTAAGGTATTTGATGTGTTCTATCTCAAGCACACCTGGTGTAATTAATGATGCCCTTGAATAGTTGCATTACTTGAATTGTTCTTGTTTGATTTGTTCATGCTACACATCTGAAAGTTTGAAAATGTGGCCAAACACCTAAATTTCAATGGGAGATTAAATAATTTTGAGTGCAACAGTAATTTTTATTAGATTTTTATATGAGGTTGGTGTTGTTTTAGGTTAATACAAAAACCCTAAGTGTTGCTGTTAATTTATTCACCGAACCACATACATTACAACAACTGAATAGATGTAATTTATACTAAGAGGTGCACTAAAGGATGATAAGGAAGATGTCAAACAAGCGGACTATCTTCACACCCACTGTCTGGAAAGGCCTAATCTAGTTAAGTAATTACCTGACATGTTGCATCACAGTGATGCATCAGTCCTTTTAAATCCACGATCCAATACAGGGAGGTGCCTTTAACAGTCCCATGAAGAGGTCTAATTAATAACAACAAGTGAAAACATCTGTGTGGAGGTGTGTAAAGGACATACTGTACGTTAAGCTTTCTTGTACTGCAACTTAATTAAAGTGTGCAGTACATAAGAATAAATTGTTGTGTCTCACCCACTAACCTGTGCCCAGTAACCTCAGTGCTCTTTGACAGCCAATTCCAAATAAATACCCAAATATAGAAAGGGAACAGCTGGAAGACCATTTTGATCATAATGATTTCAGGATGGATAACCAAAGCTTAAAACATTTTTGAATAATGGAAAAAGTGGATTTGAATAACATCAAGTGGTCCGATTTCATCACCTTTTATACCTGTTTATACCCATTTCCTGTTTAAGAAGTATGACTAACATTCCTTTTAAATCCAAAGACCCTAGATTTTAATTAGGAAGAGGAGGCAGCAACCAAGATGTGTTTTATCTGATCTAACCTAATGAAGTAATTAATTGACTATGATTGATGCGTCCTTTTTTTGTCCCTTACTTTTAATGTTGCTCATACTGTGCGAGTGTTGTTTTTTTATAATTTAGACATAAAATACATTTTCAGGCATACATTTTTAATTATATTTTAATCAACATCTTTAGGAAAAGTACAAGAGGCCCTTTCCAAAAAAATCCTTGTACAATCCAGCCTTGTTTGGGTAAAATAAAAACACCACACTGTCAGCGTACATTAAGAACCTGTAGCCTTCACATGGCTTATACTTTAATATTACAATAATTATCTATTAGCATTGAATACAAATGCAGGTAATATCAACGGGATGATCTTACAGTAAGTACAGTAAAATGTATTGTAACTGGGTTCTGGATATTAACTCACGTTCAGGTGCATAAAATGTAAAAAAATATTTAATGTGAAGTAGCGATAATTTTAAATACACAAAAACATAAATATAAATCCTTTATAAGTCTTTCATTGCACAGTCCAAGAGTGACATCTTTCATCAAGTCGACCTTAAAAACATGTTCTAACTGTTATAATTTCCCTCCACTGCAACAAAACAATAGTGAGACATAGCACCACTATTTCATTCTTACACATTCAAGAACAAATTCAGTTACGTCAGCATCCAGCTAGCGCAGAGTCTCATCTTCAGGGCTACACAATTACATCATCAAACTAATCATTAAATTAAAGTTACTTTAGAGCAGTTGCCAGATACAACTAAATATTATAGTCTCTGAATGATGTGCCACTTAGTATTTTGTGACAAGCATCAATTTAAGTTGTAAAAGGCTGGAAGAAAAAGAAAAAAAAAGAAAAAAGTTGACATATTGACATGATTCAATCTTTGGATACTGACTGTACTGAATAGTAGCACAAGGAATAATCGTGCTATCAACCTGGTTTGGTTTAGTTCTTTCTGATTAGCTTTGCAGATTTTTTAGGCTTTCTAGGTTTTATTTCAAAATAATTAACAATTACAATTGCCATTTCTTGACTTTAACAACAGAAAATATGGCAACTTCACCCATTTTTAAGTTCTATGAAAGGCATTAAATTTCCATCTGCTTTACCTCGAAAGGAGGAGGTTTTTATTTTTATCTGAACCAAAAAACTCCAGCTAGTGTAGAAGCAGACAAGTATTCCAGTATAAGGAAAGCAGAGAAAAGTTTAACTTTATTCATATACATGGACTCCCCAAAGTAGCACCGTAAGAGGAAGATTCCCCTTAAACTACCAACGGTGACTCACAGAACTGACAGATTTACCGCCTACCAGCTAAATGTACCATCATTTGTCTGCAGGATTTGTAAATTTCAAGCAGGTCATGTCGATAGACTTGCATACTTCATTAGAGTAAAAGTGCATCATTTAGTAAATGTACAGATATATGACAAACAATAAAAATCCTCCCTCACAGCTGCCTATTGTAATACTTGCAATTACAACAGCACCATGGTCCAGCAATGTGGAACTATGGCTAATATACAGATTCATTAGGGACATCAGAAGCTTTGAGAACAAGTGTGTGGGTTCAACATGGAATCCTTATGTGACATTGCCTTTCTGACTGAAGATAAATGATCAACCACCCATATCTGGGGTATTGTCCCTTTATAATGAAATGTGTCTAGTTTTGCACAATAAAAATGTGTCATTACCTGGTTTTTCTAATAATCTACAAAATTTGAAATATCTTCTATGAAAGTAAAAAAATATATAGAATTCTGGCCATTTTAAATCAATATGTTAGCTTATAATGGTGATCTTCCCCATTTAATGAATATTTCCACCAAACATGAAGACTGTTTTCTGAAATACGACACTGCCTGACCTCAATGATTGTGACTGTATTCAAAACCAATTTCTGAAAATGATCTAATTTATCTGTAAATGGTAAATGTTTTGCTTATAAAGCACTTACTTTCGTGTGTGTGTGCTTTACACACACACACACACACGCGCACACACACTCGCACACACCAATAACTGCAGCTGCCATGCATGGTGCTCATCTGATCACTGGCCCTGTCATCTGTGGACAGCTACCAATTGAGCTACAGTCGCCCTTTCTGTCTGCTCACAATATGGTAATAAAAACCTATGGACACGACATACATCTTAAATTTCCCCATTCATTCCCAATAATTCTCAAACATTCCTGGAAATTTCGAGTCCCAAAACACTACACTTAACCTACAGGGATTGGCAACAAGATGAATAAATTTAGATATAAATATACATATAAACATACACTTTATGTACATGGAACAACATGATGGAGCTGAAATCAGTGTTAAATGTTTTAAAATGTCAAATGTTTTATCAGATAAAAACCCTATTATCTATTAACCTACTATGTATTCAGATAAAATGAAGGTACAGAGAGCGCCTTGCAAAGGGCCATTCTCAAAGTCGGGAGAAATTAAAGGACAAACGCACACCCCCACACACTTAATGGCTCAAACAAACCTACACCTTCTCATAGAACTCTACCAGGTAGGCATCATGTCTGGGAACCAGACACGGCCCAAATGCTTTGACACCTCCCAGTGGATATCATCCAGACCATAGCAATGGTCTGGAACCAGCACTTCCTCCATGATGGATAGCTGTGTCAGTCTGTCTCCACACATCTTGACAAACTCCACGAAGGCGCTGCAGGACACTTCACACTCTCCCAAGCCAATGGCTGACAGCTGCGTGCAGCGCTGGGCGATGCGGATCAGCTCCTCATCCAACGGCCGCAGCCCGTTGGCACACACCACCAGCTCAACCAGACGTGGGCAGGTGAGCCCAACGCGGCCCAGCACGTCTTTACTGACAGAGCGGCCGAAGTACAGATGCGTAACAGGGATTTCGTCGCGGAAGAAAGGGCCAAACTCATCCTCGTAGAGGAAGAAGTACATGACCAGACTAAATTTGGGAGAGTGGCGCACCATGGCATCCCAGCTGCTCTTCTTGATGGTGTGGAACTGCTGGCCAGGATTCTCACTAACCACATCGATGCGAAGGTGCTCGAGGTGAACATGCTTCTCTGAGGAGAGGGCGATGAGGAGTTCATCACTCAACAAATGGTAGTTGAGAGCCAGTTCTCTCAGACCATGACACTGATCAGCCACACACAGGATGCCTGGGAAAGAGAGGAAAAAGAGAGAAGAGTAAAACAATTAAGTAGGGCAACGCTGTTCTATCTATTCTATCTTTTAAACTTAAAGTTGACTTTTTGTTTCTAACATCTAGGAATAGAACAGAATCCGCTTTATTGGCCAGGTTTTCGAAAACGTTTGCTTAGTACAAGTTTGCTGTATGATACTTGAGCATAAGTAATCCTCAAGTATCGTACAGAATGTGTTCAAGAGTAAACAGATATGGTTCAGATATACTGGCGATTAGCTACGTATGCACTCATGCAAAATGCTGCCATTGATGCGCTTAGGCATTGGTAAATAGCAAGTATACATGGGCTCATACTGACAATATAATAGAAATGACAAAAGCAAAACAAGTACAAAATGCATATTCAAAGGGGTGGAGAGCATTTCCAACACATTTCCATGTATCTGCATTTTTCTAACCCTCTGTTTTGCCTCTCAAGAACATGTCCACTCTGTGTGTCTCTGTCTTTTTCTGTCCCTCCTTTTCCTTGTCCTTTCTTCTGTCAGGCTCTCTGTGCTAAACAACTTCTTGTCCTAGCAACACCGGCCCCTCCTGGCTGTCAGTGACTCAGTTCACTGTGTTGAAAGTAGATCTTCATCGCAGTCTCAGCTTCTTCCTCTCTCTCTCTCCTGTGATTACTCTCTTCAGTATACATGTAATGTATTGCACCTGAAAAAAGGATTCGTCCTCTGTTGCTCCTCCTGTGGCTTCTTACATATTTTCCTGTGAAATGTTTTTTTGTGGAAGGAGTTTTTACTAAGGGCAGAAGATGTTGCGGCTACACAGATAGCAGAGTCTGCTGAAGCAGATTTGTTATCTGGGGCTATATAAAACAAATTTTTATATTTGTTTTGATACCTAAGGTGCAGTCCGCATGTCCAATTTCATGGGAGCGATATAGCAATTAAGTAGTAGTACATTATGTCTGCCATGTACAGTATGAGTAACAGCAATACAGTGGGAGTAGCAGCTATATAGCAACTGTATGTGGTCAACTGTTATTGAGAATTACAGAGAGGAAAGCTTGGACATCTAACTCAACTTCTGCAGCTTTTGATATCTGGCAGTTTTGCCAAACAGATCTATGGTGCCTCCCAGACAGGAAAAACTACAAAGGGTTGTAGGCAGGGTGAGAGGGGTCTGTGGTGTTTCTGTACTGTTTCTTGTGCATTTCTTTCTCTTAAGGGCTACAAGTCCTGGAGAGTGAGTGGAAGGACCAATGATTCTTTACCGCAGTTTTTACTGTTTGTTGTTGTACTGTTTAGAGGCTGCTCTAAACCAGACTGAACTGGTGGAGGGGCATGGAAGGGTCCCAATAAAAGCAGACTAGAACTGGATTAAGCAATAGGCCACCTCCTAAAACCCACTCTCATCTCTGCAGTCTTGACCATGTTCAGCTCCAGGCTGTTTGGACTGGACCAGAGCACATGCTGTTCAACCTCCCGTCTACGTGCAGACTTGTCACCATCTTAGGTGACGCAGATAATCGTAGCGCCTTCTCCAAACTTCAGGAGCTTGACAGTTTGGTCACTGGAGGTGCAGTTGTTAGTGTAAAGGGAGAAGGCAGAGGGGAGAGGACACATCTCAGTGTTGACTGTCAGTAAACAAGATGTGAGTTGTTGGTCAGGAAGTTGATGCACTAACACAGAGAGTTGAATGCAGTGATATGGAGAGTTCGTAACACAGAACTTCAGGAACAGTGGTACTGATTGCTAGGCTGAACTCCAAAAAACAGGATTTTGCCCAGGGTAGTGACAGTTTGCAGGATGTAATGCAGATCCTTGCTATCTCCATAATTTAATGAAATGTTTCCCCTGTGGGTAAACCAAAGGGGGTCTAGCTTGGGCCTTGTGATGTCCTTAAGGTGTTGCACCCCTAGCTACTGAAAAAGACTTCATGACACAGACATCTGAGCGATTGGCCTGTGTAGTCCTGTCATAGTCCATTTTTACAGGCTAGAGTTAGGGTTAATCATTTAAAGATAGAGGGGACTTCACACAGATCTGAGTAAAGACTGAAGCCAGTTGGTCAGCACAGGCTTTTAGACTACCGCTCTGGGGTTCTGTCTTTGGAGTCGGCTCACATCTTCTTGTTTGCAAGTGCAGTCTGGGTGTGTGGGGTGAGAGGTCACTGAGCTAGTGTGGTGTAGTGTGGTATGCGTTAACATGACAAATATCTATCATTGTTTTTATAAGCCTGTACCTGCTGGTGAGACATGTGGGCAACTGCTCATTTTCAGCAGTTTGAGTGTTTCACTGTTATTGGCCACTAGGACTTTGAGTGAGGGGTCATCTACAGGTGTATCATCAATCTTCAGGGAGGACAGAGATTTTGAGTTGACAAAAACCACTGTCAGTGCTGAGATGAAATGAGACTGTTGGAAAAGAACCAGGGAGAGAAATATTTAGTCATCGTTACTCTAAATAGTTAGATGCTGCTTTATAATTACACTAGACATTATTTAAGCTTTTTTCTGGATCTTTGTGCATCTTTGTGCTCACGCTTGTAAAGCATAAGACAAACAAAACAGGAACATGTTTGTACTTTTAGATGTTATTGTGTAAATGCAAATGTTCACTAGTACCACTTTTTTTTTTACTGGCTGAGTGCAGACTGCTTAAAGAGATCTTAAATTATGAAACTTCCTATTTACCAGCAGCATCTTAGACAGCACTCAGAGCTCATAACATAACAGCAATATGTTACAGAGAAATTCGTGTTTCATGTTACTTGAACTATGATTGTAAAGAAAATTCTGCAAACTTTCAATAAAGTGAACAATTGGGATCCTGTGAACATGCACAGGAATAATAATCTTTACCTTTGGGAGTTCCATGAAGCTGGGCCTGGCTGTGGAAATAAGCCCCAATGTTTTCAAAGAACAATTAACAAGCTGAGAGAGGATGTTGCATGCTGCCTCTGCAGACTCTCTGCTGCTGTCCACCTAAACAATACACACAGAGAAAAACACAGAGACCATTCAACTTTCAAGAGAACATACTGTAAGAATACAGTTCACATAGTTCTCTTCATCATTTTAACTACCCTGATCACAAACCATTCCTCTCCTTGTCATCATTAATTTATACCTTGAAGCTGACATACTGCAGATGGTTCGAGTGCCTTTTGATTATCTGTTTGATGAGATCTGGGTGTGTGGCTTTCAGGTAGGAACTTTCTGGCTGGTTCAACTCAAACTCAAAGCACCGCCACAGCTCTGGCATGTGAAAAGCCTGATTCCAGCGTCGACACACCTATTGGCACACCAATACAATTTTAATCTGTTAAGTGTCTAATGAGCTCGAGAATCAATCTAATCAATGGTTATTTAAAATCCAAAACTACACAAAATACAAAAGGTTTTTAAACCTATATATTGAGATAATTCTACAATCAAAAGCTATTCAAGTCGCGCTATTTCAAAAAGTTCAATTCAGATGTAATGTCAAAAACTGTGGTTGCTCAAATATGCCTAAAATTCAGATCTGAATGAATAAGGTCGGATGTGCACATCTGGGACTCCAAAATGGAATCAATTTGATTTCTACAAAATCCACACAACACTTTACAGTGCTGCCTCAGGTTGTGCTCTTACAAACCACCATCTGACCATTCATACAGATGAACAAGATGCTGCTTGCTCTTAAATATTGTCCACTGAGTGTAGCAACTAATGGAACCTTATTACATGTGTACCTGGGAAGAGTATGCCCTGTCCAGTAGAGGCAGGTACTGGAAGATGTGCAGCAGGATCTCCTGTGGCAGACACTCCCAGTGGGCTCGCTCTTCCTCCAAATCTTTCTCCATCCTCTGCCGTTTATGGGTCTCCTGAGAGCCTGCACTGGTGCCTCCTCCATCCTCCTGCTCATTCCCCTGGAGAACTCGTTTCATCCTGGCCAAGTAAGTAAGTGATAAAAAAAAATGCTTTTGATTAACAGCAGTGTTTATGCAGAGCCTCTTTATCACAAGACCTGACATGTTTGGTAGATGAAATGTTATCCCATTTATCCTGCTAATAACAAGATCACGGACTACGTCTGGCAGACTGATGCATGGTGACACATAATGAATATATATCTGTGAAATGATTCATGGTTGTAGAGCACAATTTTATTTATCAATTATTTATCAATTCATTTATTAGCACATGAAATTCTAAGTTAATGACTTTCTGTTCAAATTGAGTGAAAGACAGAAAAAGCTGCAAATTCTCACATTTCTGACTCTTTAACCAAGAAATTTAAGTGTTGTGTGTTATTTAATAAATTACTTAATTAACAGATTTTTTTAAAATTTGACACAGGCTAATTTTCTGAAGACTAATTTTTTAATTTATTGTGGCTGCAGACTGCCCATGTGCATAGATATTTGATTGCCTGAAGAATAGCTCTGCCTAACAAATCTCTGCAATATGACGTGTCACATTCATAATGTGTCATGGGAGTTTTGTGTTGTCTGATGTTTATCTGTAATTGTGACACTGACCACAGGGCTGCTACATGAAAATCTATTATCTGCACCACACTAACTAGGGCTATTTGTCAGGCAGTAGAACACATTCATATGTATAAGTATTTACTAGTCATATATTATTTCTGTAGAGCTGGCAGGCATGAGGTCTAGAGGAAGACCAAAAAGGAGATTTGTGGATGTAGTGAGAGAGGACATGAAGTTAGTTGTTGTGAGAAGAGGATCCTGAAAGGGCTGTTCCCCTGAACAGCCTGAAGGAAAAGAAGATTTTATTTCTGTAAATCCAGCCTTTAATGCTAGAAACCTACCAGTCTGCCTCAACACAGCTTTGTTAAATCTACACTACAATATGCAACCCTTGGGAATCAAGCTACCTGTAGCTGTAACTTAAAATTAGTTCACAAAGGGCATCAAATACTGATGCTGTGTCAGCGCCGGAGGCGCACACACGCACACCTGTGGAGATAGCAAAACCAGGGCTGTACAGAGGATGCAGAGAATAATAATAACACGGCATATTGATGAATAATACTAAAAAGAAACGTCCTAATCACAATACTGCTCTTGAAATCTGATTATTTTCTTGTATAATTCAAAAATAAATACAATATTCAACATCCAGTGAGTGTTTCTTTTAAAACGATACATTTCAACATCAAAATACAAAAACACTGAATACATTGCCACTCTGACAGCATATTACAAAAAAAAAACATCCAGACATTCTCACATTAGTGGAAACAGAAGGAAACTCTTTCCTCCCAAAGGTAAAAATAAGCAGGCGTGTCTCCTCTGCTCAGCTGAGAAATGAAAACACTCGCAGACGGAGGACACGCCTCTCTCTGCCTAAACCCACGCCAGTCCCATCTAAACAGTCAAATTCATAAGCTTCTGTTCACAAAAACTGTTTTTATTCAAACGGTTTTGCACATTAATGACATTTAATGACAAAGCAGATGACTAGTTCACAACTCCAACCAAGACAAGAGTTAGCTAGCTAGCTTAGCAGCAACGAGCGTTGCATTTCTGCTAACTCCGCAAACAGGTTAATGCAATAGAAGACAAATACGTTGGTCCTCTCGATTCTCTCCTGTTCTTACCTGGCTTTTACCTCCGTCGCTTCTTTTGTCAGAAAATACGATCACTCAACCGGGTCCGACACAGGAAAACTGCCTCCGAGCTTGGCGACCGAACAAACTCATTGGACCATAGGACAGCGCTGTATGTCGGTGGGGTAGTAAAACACTACCTGAAGCTCACGAAACGAGGTTTTCCAAAGTGTTTCGTGTCTCCGAGAGACTTGACCTACTTTCGCTCCACAACTCTGCCGCTGCCGGTAGTTTGGCTGCCGGAGAAAAATGGCGTTTGTTTTGTTGTACCGAACAGTGAGTGGGCTGGTGGGCGATTACACCGGCGCATCGGCAGGGGGCGTCGTTTCACCGAGCTGGAGTTGTCTCGGGTCAGGTTACCGCAAAAGTATTTCAAAGATTACAAAAGGAACAAAAAACGATACAGTTATGTAAAATCATCTATGGAGCAATTTAAACGTTTACAAATCTGCGACGCCGTATCAAAAAGACGAAAACATAAAAAATTATTTTACAAATTTTATTGTACTTGTGTATTAAAGAATGAAAATGGAAATACTTAAGTATTTTTCCATTAAAAGCAAGAATTGTCTTGCTTTTTAAGCAGAAAGCAGCTATAAAGGCAAAACAGTGTCCGTCTTGGATTTAATGAAGTTCTTTGAATCTTGAATTTTTAATGTAAAGTACATTTATGTGGGTATTTTGAGGTACTTGTACTTCACTTGAGTATTTCCAATTTACAATTGACATTTTGCTTCACTGTAGTTTTTACATAATAATGTGAAATAAGTGGTTAATTTTCTTCATTTTATGTTGTTCAAACAAGCCTTTAAAAGTTTTGGAGAGTGGTGCTTCCAGAATCCCACCACCTGAGACCACTGCCTTCTCCATACCAACCCAATGCTCTACCACTGAGCCACCAGACCCCCTAATTTCCTTTTTATTTTTTTTTATTCATCAAAGTTTGGTTTTAATGTTTAGTGTACATAAAGAAAGCAACAACAAAATAACATGTTTTGACTTTTTTGTGTAATGAAAAATACACACAAATAACCTTAACCCTGTCCAGTGGTATAATGGCATTCAGCACAAACACTGCAGTGTTGGGGGAAGTGTTTGGGGGAAAATACTGTAAATGTGAGCACTACTGATTATTTTCCGCTTCCAGCTTCATGGTAGTTTGCTGTTCACTCACACCAGAGTGTTTATTTGCAATGAAACTGTCTGATGCAGGTTCAATTATCTGTTTAAAGTTTACATTTAGCACAACCCTTATTGTCACTGCACACATAAATGATACAATGAAATTCTTTCACTGAGTGTCTCACTCAGGGACACACCTGGTGGGTAGGCTGGGATTTGATCATGCAGACTTCTAAATCCCATCCTGCTGCTCTACCCCATGAGCTACCAGGCCACTTTACAGCCACAAAAGTTTACAGGTGGGATCTAGAAGCATTAATCTAGAACCATGTTCAACTGTTTTTATTCCCCTTAGAATGCACTTTTATGTTGTGAGGTTTTCTTTACCATCAGATTCAGCTGTGTTGGATGTTTTTTTTTTTCCAGCTAACAACAAGGTGGAGTTGCAGAATTGCATTCATGGACGTTTTCATTTAACCATATTCACTTGCAGGAGGTTTATTGGGTTGATTCATCTGCAACGTTTTCCAGTTTTAATTGTTTTATTTTGTTCCACGCTGTGAATATTACCTTTTTAGGGTGGTGATAGTGTACTACAATTGCATCTGAAGCCGGTTTTGTCTGTTTTCCTGTTCAACAAGCTCACTCTTTACCTACATTTAATCAAGAAGCATGTTCAGTGCTCTCTTCTTAACTCGCAACATGTTTGTTTCTTCCATTATGTTCCTTGTAATCAGTCCCAGCTGTGTTTTTTTTTTCACAGTACAAACAAGCAACAACAAAGGAAACTGCCAACTGCCAACTGGATCATAGTTTTGCAGATGTTTTGTCTCTCTTACAATGAACTTTTCACATGGAAAGCAGACAAAAAAACAAGAAAAGTGGTTAAAAAAATACAAGCAGTTTGAGGTAAAAAAACTAAAAAAATCTGATCTTTATAAGAAGATTGTATGTTTGAATGTGCACATGTGAAATGAACGTATGTTGCATGTGTATAAAAAAAAAGTATACAAATAACACTGATGAATGGTATCATCTCACAGCAATTGTACAGGCTTTTATGTACATTAAACTGTGCTGGAGATTGTAAAACGAAGTCTGATGAATCGGTGAATGGGTCAAATGAATCCAAAATTTTGCTGTGGACCTGACCAGAATACCATAGTGACTGTATAGTGCTTACTGTGGTCCTGTCACCAGACTCCTTCAATCTGTCTCCTCCGACCTCTTATCCTTCCTAACCCACTGTTTCAGTCATCTCAGAACATTTTCGTTTATGTTTCAGTCCAGGTGCTCAGTCAGGGACTTGTCATCTCCTGCCTTAACTACTGTCACCTTAATGTTTTTTTCTGACCTATGTAACTAATCCACACTACACCTCTTCTTCATTCTGTATACCGGCTCCCCATTCCTCCTCACAGCCACTTCAAAGCCCTGTTTCCTCCTATCCCAAAGCCAAAACCTACTCCACAACCCGCTGACTATGTATTCGCTCACATTATTCACGGCTCTTCTCCTTTCTGGTTCCAAAGTGGTGGTATGGAGGCCAGACAACATAGTTACAGGCTACTTACCTGCTGCAGAATAAAAACTCATCTCACAAAATACATCAAAACACTTTCTTACATTCAGTTATGGCTACTAAATAGATAGCAGCAGATCACTCAGGAATGAGTTAAACATAAGTTTAATTAGACTTAAGAAGTAATTCTTGCAGACACAACAGGCACTTTCCAAAAACATACAGAGACTGATATCAGGAACAGACAAGCAGCAAAATAATCTGAGTCTAACATAGGAAAGTAGTCCAGCAACAGTCAGCACAGGAAAAACAGAAGCAGGTAAATGGCTTGGACACAATGACATCTAAGAAACCAGCAAGTGATGGAGGGGCTGTGATTGGTGTGTAGAGTGAGGGATATGACACAAAGTGAAACCAGGTGTGACAGAGGGGCGACAGGGCAACACCACCATTAGGAGACTGGAAACAGGTCAATGGCTGAACAGAGACCAATGACAATGAAAAGGGTGGGAAAACACAAATAGGAAGCTTAGAGCAGGGGCTAGTTTAGAAGCCACAAAATGTAAAACTGAGACTTCAGTGTGTTGATATTTCCTGTTTATTAAAATGGGACGGATTTACAGTTTTTACACTCCATCCACACTGTTTTTAATTTAGAAAGCAACAAACAAGTACAAATGCAGTATATACATACCAGTATACATATATTTATAAAATACAATAGCACTTTTTCACACAACTGCACTGTATTTTTGTATTATTTGAAGTTGATGGTTAGGAGGACCTTTGCGGAAGCTATACTTGATTTGTTCAGACAGAAAGATGCTGTGCATAAGCGGTTATTTTCTGTCATGGAAAATGAGTCAAACATTTAGTATCTACAATATTCAGAGCTTAGAAAAACAGTCCCATGTTTGCACAAAGTCCTCTACAGAAATGGGTTTCAATTACAGAAGGCTAGCATCAAGTAGCAGCACAGGCACCAGAAAAGCAAGAAAAATAAACAGCTAGTGATGTGGTGGGTGATGACGTGGGTTATAGTGGGTTGACGGAAAAAATGTTTAAAATAAATGAGTGGGAGGTGGGACACACTTCTCTGTTGTTCTGTTTGTTTCTGGTAAAAAAAAAAAAAAATTACAAATCCTTGCCAATTTCCTGTCTTTCATAACTAAAGGAGAAGAATATCTTTATAGGAGTGGGTAGTATCTAAAGGGTAAGGGGTCACTTTCACATCTTCTCTGGATGGAATCTTCATTGAGACACAGACTATGGCACATTTCCAAATGTTAACATTAAAAAGACAACATGGAGGTGCACAGTGATTTAACTTTAGTTCATTCCTCCTTTATGAAACTCATGCATCTTCTCCCACCTTGGAAAACTCAATTTTTCTGCTCAATATAGTCAAACACTGTTTTTAGCAAAGTCCCTGATACTGGATGCTCACACAATCTAACAACACAAACACATTATGAACCTCCCATTAGTTATGTCAGACTGGGAGAAACATTTATGAGGTCCAAGCTGCACTTTATTACTGTGTGACAAATACACGACATTTGGAAAGCGCTAAAGGACAAAGCAGTATTGTGTGATGACAAGCCTGTAAAAAATTTTAAGGCTTCATTATGATAGAATAGGGCCGACTTCCATTTCTTTGTTTTTGAGAGTGGTGTCATGATTAAAAGGTTAGAGCCATAACTCCAGCACTCTGGGGGAGGCGGTTATGAAAGCTGAGATGTATCAAGCCATATGTTCTGGAGTCATCAAAGTCACAAATGTTAAAGGTTTAGTTTTCTCACAATTTCCAACTGTTACAAAAAGGTTGATAGGTTACGTGCTGTGCAATATTTTGCATTAGGAGAACCATTTTCTGTGACAATCTTTCATTGATTTCGCTGTAATCAAATCCATCGTCATCCACATCTACTGCTTAATTCTGAAGATTTCATGCCCGTGTGGAACACTGTCACACTATGTCCTTGAGTTTGTAATTTTTCATTGCTCCTAATAAAAAAAGAAAAGTTTGTAATAGCAGTTCTAATGACTGTTAAAGCATTTCCTTTTAACCAAGCCGAAGCTATGTTTCAATGGATTATGGATATAGAATAAGAATTGTTCCAAACAGCCCCCCACCCTCAATAATTTAAAACACATTCAAAGCGCTGAGTAGCATAATGCTAAAGAATATGAAACAATGTCTTTTCCATAACATTTCACTTGTGGTTCATACCATTGTTGTAAAGGCTTACACATTGCTGTCACCTTGTGGTCAGATATATTTTTACAGCTTAAACAAAAATGTTAACAGTTCTTGAATCATAACATGCATACTATTAAAAAATAAATGATTACACACAGATGAATTACAGTTTCCTCACAGTACTTTTAGTTTTATTTACCTGTTTGGAACAAATAACTTCCTCACTCATAGTGAAGACTTTCAAATGTCAGAATCAAACATTTTCAGAGGGCTTGCTAAATATTGTTTGTTCACCAGAAACAGAAAAAAACATGTTCAATGTTTTATGTTAATTTATATTACCAATAATTGATCCATGATGGCACAATTTAAAACCACCTCTTGATTTATTTCAATAGTCAGAAAAAAATGTAGTAAGCTTGATTTTATGATTTGATAACACTTTACATATCTGCCAACTACATGATGTGTAATTGTGCCATAAGAGCTTTTGCCATGTTTCACATGTCTACTGACATATTATCAGTAAAGATTACTCAACTGGGGCTAGTTTTAAAGGCATCAATCTGATTAGTCCTTAATGCAGTTTCAATATTGAATCTTCATTTACACTTAATTACGTTTTACACTGTTATTGCTCCACAGAGAATAACCACTGTAACAGGATATTCAAAATCTAATGGGTTGCATCCATTTTCTGTCCTTTAGTCACCCACTGAAATACTGTATGTACAACATCTGCTCCCATTATGGTTGTGACAAAAAAAAAAGAGAAGCAGCAAGATCAGAAGTCAGAGAGCAAAAGCCAAATCAACTCTTTGTAGTATTTCACATTAAAACGCTGCAATGTTCAAATTAGGACAATATTAATCCATTACCCATAAGAGTTGATTAGACTGTGAGAGTAGTGATTCTACTCATGCTTCTGAAATACTTAAAATACTGTGTGTTCTGTAATCCAAGCTGTTTCTCAAATTCAGGTTTTAAACTGTACGAACTGAGTCCACAGATAAGCAGAAGCGTTGTTTTGACTGATTCTCTTTGTAAATGAAGTAAAAGGGCCAGGTGAATTGGCTGTTTTGTCACCGTCATACTATAAAAACCTGTAATCTATAAGTATGGTATAATTGCAGCACAGGAATGAGCAGCTGGAATCTTCTTCTCCCTTACACACATACACTGCCTTTTTTGTGTTTCCCATTAAATCAATAGAAGATTCTCCTCCTGTGCTTTTTAATATTCCCAAAGTTGTCTCATTCAAACAAAAACTCAGCACTGTTCAGCTTCAGTTTGGTGCCTGTGATCAGAGAACACATAACGCTCTGAGGGCTCAAGTCTCACGTATGATTACTGCTATTAGTTAACGGTCTCTTTGTGGGAGAGTCTCTTACTCTCTGGGCCACACAGTGGGTGTGGACAGGCACTCCACCTGGCAGACAGACCACATCAGGCTCACTGAAGGTGTTGTGACACAGGTGGCATCCCTTCTTTTCAGACACGAAGATTGGTTTCTTCCGCTCTTTCAACTAGAAGAAGAAAAAAATACATGAGCTAAAGGAGTATCGAGCAATATAAGTGTTAGAATCGTCATTATTGTTATTATTTGGTTTGCAATACTACCAATACTCGTTCTTCTCCTTTTACAACTTTAGATAAAAGACTAAGAGGCTCCATTTTTCTGATTTATTTTGCCCTCTGAGCCACTGGTCCAACAACTGCCGATACTGTAAACCAGACATGTTACTTCTGATTTACAATATGGTTTATCATTGAGAAACCGTTATATTCGCATACATAAAAGAATTATAACAATAATCATGAAAAAAAAAAAACACGAACATTTATATTTATAAATGATACAATAAGATCTTCCTTAATGGGGTAATGCAGCAATTTCAGTGTCTGGTAAAACAATAAAAAGGTACAAAATTATTATTTAAAAGTAAATTTATTCTGCTCCTCCACCTAATTATTTGGACATAGTCGACGGTTTTATATCAGATTTCATTGATCATTAAGTAATTGGTCCAGATTGCTCTGTTGCTGTTAAATTTAATGCTGTCTTGCATTTCACTTAACAACCTTGGTCACAAAAGAAAAAGGGTTATAACCTAAAAGGTCTGATATTCTGATGGTAAATGTTCCACAGTTTGTTCATATTAAATAAACAAAGTAGTAGAAGTAGTAGAGTTTTAGGTAATTTCTGCCTTTGAAACATGTTATGCATTTCTTACCCGGTCATGCAGAAGTTGAAGGTTTTCAGAGCGGGCTAGTCCCAGAGCAATCTGGGAAGTGCGGGAGGCATGCATACTGGCCCTGACGGCTCGACCCAGAAAGGGCCGCAACAGCTGCAGTGACCAGTCTTCTGGGAGCATACGCAGAACACGGACTGCATCGAACAACTCGCCGTGTCGATTTAGGAGATCCACTGCTGCCATCTCAAGTTCTCCACTGCCACCTCCTGCTGCTGTCTGGGATTGTCCAGGAAGGTTCCCATCTAGATACATCCCCAGCAGCAGGTGAAATAATTGCTGTCGGTAAGCAGAATTCTGACAGGATGAGGCCCATAAACAGAAGGCCTCAGCAGATGGGAAGTCTCTAAGTTTGTGCACCAAAATGTGAAGCGCTTTATCGTGCTCCTCCAGTTTCCCATGTAGTGTTGCACGCTCTAGCAGCAGTTGTTCATATTTCTCCATCTTACCTAAAAAGAAAAGGACATGAAATATTATGTCCTTAGCTATAGGGGATCTCACAACCAAGAAACACACTTGTCTGCC